>NW_022145598.1:28161148-28236148 GCF_000002235.5 Strongylocentrotus purpuratus
GACGTAATTATATGGAATCCGCCTGTCACTAACTCCAGTGTGTTTTTTAACAGATCTTGTTGCAACCATGAATGTAAATTCCTTTATTATACTGTATTACAGAGAACCTTGTACTTTTCTAAGGTTATTTACCATATTTTATTCTTTTCCTTTATAGTGTACAGAGGTTAAGAACTCAAATGCAATGGAGCTAGAGGGACTCCGGAGGGGCCTGCGGATACTTGACGATGCTGGTGTGTGTGATTGTACAAGGCATAGTGACAGATCGTCACATGCAGATAGCGAAGTTTCTCCGTGAGACGTACCAACAATTGATCACCGATATGATGTCTGGCACATTGCGAAAGGTAATTATTATATATATACTGAATTAATTCCAGCAAATGTATCTTATATACATGTTGGCTGAAATGATATTGTAGTTATGACTACTTTTGCAGGTTTAAATTTGCCTATATTTCCACTTTTGTGTATAGTAATTATTGAATTATGATATATTTTCTAAATTTAGAACACTCCAAGTAGCTCCTTGATATGTCACATATTGAATTGTCAATTGATCTCTTTTAGCTAATTCTTGCTCCTTTTTTTTTTTTTCTGCCTGTATATAATAGGGTTAAAGAAGAAGCTAAAAGCATTGGCCAAGATGAAGGACTGTGGATTGGTTCAAGATTGGTTGAGGGCCTTGGTAAACCATGTATACTGGACTGCTCTTCTACTCCGGATGGAGATAAGGATGTCATGAAAGCCAAGTATAGAGGGCTATGAACCACATCAGAAATCTTCACACAGATGAAAACCCAGAGTACACTGCTTGTGAACATGGTGATGACTATCCAGAGCGAGAATGGTTGCAGTCAGGTAAGCTACTTATGTATGATCTTTAAATAACAATTTACTTCAGTGGAATAAAACAGTTAACCCTTCACTGGTGCCTCAAGTTGTTCTTTTTGTTTGGATGTGGGTAAAATCCTTATTTATATGCATACGGTGTACATTTTTCACCCTCATTTACTTTGAAGATGTTTTGTCAAAATGCGAGCAAAATATTTACATTTATTTTAATAATGTACATTCAAGTTTAATTTAGTTCAATTTTGATCATGACATTCATATTTTTTTTTTTGCAATTTTCTAAATGATTAATATTCATTGTGGAATGAAAAAATAGTTTTGGCGAAGGGATGAGATGCTTGGAAATGCCGAGATCATGATTGCTAACTATTTAAATGAACTCTCCTTCACCTTTACCGCATATATTATATTCCCAATCTTATTACAGGTACAAAGGTGTACGACAAGCTTCGAGAGGAATGGCTGAGGACCAGACTGGTGAACGGCATTGGGATGATGTCCCCACATGCCCAAACCAGCAAGGTTGAATCATTCCACAACATCCTCCTTCACTTTTGCCCCAAGTTGCTTGTATACTCATATCAAGGGATGAAGTGCAGGTAAATTAGGCAATTAATTCATCAACATTATGCTCCCCTAATATAAATTTAACAAGAACGTCACAGAGGGCAGTGTTGTTTCTTCTTCTTCTTCTTTTGAATTTGATTTTATTGGTTTTATGTTTTAAAGTTATTATTTTCTTTTTGTTATAGCCAGGTTCTTTCTATTTCATATTTTGTTGGTTTTTTTTAATTTTTTTTATTTATTATTTGTAACACATGCTTTTTACACTAACTCTTGCCTTCACTTATTGGAGAGTAGGTAACGAGTTTATGATGATAGACATTACATTACCAAAAAGAAAAATCAACTGTCACAAGTATGTTATTCATGTGACCTTTATTTTTAACTTCACTCTTTTCAGATTATATTTGGCTGTCCTACATTGGAACGAAAATTGTGATAGAGCCCAGGCTGTTGATGCCGAAGGGAACCCAGTGTACAGGTTGAAGTATCCACGCTCGAAGGAAGGAGGCCACACAGTGGAGAGAGTGCTGACAGCTGGCACATGTGGTAAGTAGCCACATGTCTAGTGAATGATATCAATATTCAACAAAAGAGCTCAATTATATATAGAAATCTTTTATTACTTCATGATCAATAGAATTCAAATTAGTAGATTCTTGTGGCCTATATGCCCTTAATTTAATCTGTTGATAAATTGATAATTATAAACATGTATTGGGTTACTTTCTGCAAATGTGTAATATTGAATAGCAAGCAGAAACAGGCATATATGTCAGTCCCCAAGTCAGTGAACTACCTATTCAGCAAAGAACATGTGCATGCCATTGGGGTGATTTGGTGGTCATCACCTACAAATAGTGTGTAAAATTAGGTAATTCAATATTTGTGAGAAAAAGAGTTTCTTTTGTCTTATTTTTCTTTTTTTCCTTCCTTTTTTCCTCTTATCAAAGTGTATTTTTTTAACACCGTATAGATGAATTTTCAAGGTATAGTTTTGGATTTTATCTTGTAGGTTATGTGAAAGCCCTGATGAGAGTTGTCGTAGAACTGGTGGAAAACAGGGGAGCAGCTCAGAGACAACATGGAGGAGCTACAGCCTCAACCAGCACGGAGTGCCTCTCATCATCACCCCGACAATGGAGAAGCCGTGCAAGCTTTTGAACAACATCATCGCTTTGGCGATAGAAACTAGTTCTTTTGGTGATAGAAACTATGATGAATGTGTCAGCTACCTGAACATTAACCACTGATTGTTTTATTTCAGTACAATACATGTTTTTCATAGACCCTAAATTATGTTTATGCCAGTATAATTATGGAGAGTAACATGGAAGTACTCTTTGCAAGTGAGTAGTGGATTCCGATTCTATGTGAGTGTAAAGCACTATAAACTTGTCTGTAAGCTTGTACATACTTACACAAGCCAAAGTCCATGGTACACATCAATAGTCATTGGTTTTAATAGGTAAAATACTTATTAAATTTGTAAAACTTACATTTTTAGTTCAATTAAAAACAATTTCTGAAGCATATGCACTAGATTTCCATAAACACTAAGTAAATCACTGTTGATCATGAATTTGGCACCAAATATAATCTGATTTTTCTCACAGTCCTTCATCTTGGCCAATGCTTTTTGCTTCTTATTTGCAAAAAATAAAAAAATGCATTTTTTTTCTTCATCTAAACTGTTCTTATTCAAGAACCATTTGATGTATTGCACCAGATATGACTTTATTTTTTGTTTTTGATTTTTTCCCTTTTCTGCCGAGGTGAATTGTGTTATTCATTTTCAAAGTTAGTAGTTTTAAGATCATGCCATATTATCACAGAAGAGGAAACATTGTGATGATACTTCATCGCATCCATACTTTTTTTCCTAACAGCGGTTTCCTGTTTGTCCTAAAACCTGGTTATAAAAGATTGAAAAATAATCATCCTTGCAGATATAATAAAAATAGTCATCTATTCTGTAAACTTTACATAAAATAAGGATGAATGTAATGTACATGTTGCATCAAAGTTTTTGTTCCAATGGTGCATCATTTTGAAAATATTGCACAAACAGAGAAGAAAATGATTGGGGGGAAAAACCGTCAATGGGATGTTCTGAGAATATTTTGAGCAAAGGTAAACAAAAATTCATCTAAAGGAACACAAATCTTGTTTGTTTATTTCTATTATAGGTGTCTTGTAGGAAGCTTCATAATTTACAGATAATAATAATAATAATAATAATAATGTAACTTATATCGCGCCAAATCCACTCTGTGGAGTGCTCAAGGCGCGTGTAAACAGGAAAAAAGATCAAGACTTGAAAAGAAATGTTTTGAGATGAGTTTTGAAAGAATCAGAGGATAAACATTTTTTGATGTCTTCAGGAAGGCCATTCCATAATTTAGGACTAGAGTATGCAAAAGATCTTTCCCCCCACGTTTTGGTAATTTGGGGGTTACAAGAAAATTGGAAGTGGATGAGCGTAGAGGTCTTGCAGGAGTGTAGTTTTGGATTAGAGAGATAAGGTATTGAGGAGCAGAGCCGTGAACGCAATGAAAGGTGAGCAACAAAATTTGAAAACAATGCGATCTTTTACTGGGAGCCAGTGTAGCGACTGCAAAACTGGGGAAATGTGGGTACGCTTGGTGGTCAGAGAAACAATACGAGCTGCAGCGTTTTGAAGCTTCTGAAGCTTGGACACTAGATTCTGGGGTAGATTGATTAGGAGGGCATTGGCAAAATCAAGACGAGGAGGAAATCAGAGCATGAACTAATTTTTGGAAAGATGGAAATTGCTGTGAAAATGAGAGTGAGATAGAGAATGTGAAGGAAGAAGAGGGGTAAAGATAGATACCAATAGGGATAGAGTGAGAGATGTGAATGTGATGGATGGAAGAGGAGAAAGAGAGATTGTGAAAGAGTGAGAGATGGGAATGTGATGGATGGAAGAGGAGAAAGAGAGATTGTGAGAGATGGGAATGTGGAGGGTGGAGGAGGAAAAGAGAGGCAGAGGGAGAGAGTGAGAGATGGGAATGTGGAGGAAGAGGAGAAGGAGGGACAGAGTGAGAGATGGGAATGTGGAGGGTGGAAGAGGAGAAGGAGGGACAGAGTGAGAGATAGGAATGTGGAGGAGGAGAAAGAGAGGAGGGACAGAGTGAGAGATGGAAATATGGAAGAGGAAACAGAGAGAGGAAGTGGGATAGAGAGATGGGAATGTGGAGGGTGGAAGAGGAGAAAGAGAGAGGAAGAGGGACAGAGCGGGAGATAGGGTTAAGGTTTATCCTTTTTGGGAGGATAGATTTGATGCAAAATAAAGGATTTCCTGGATTATTACGATGCTTACCATTTATCACACATTTGAAATTTCGTCAACCGCAATTCCCTTCTCTTACTCTCATTATTTCTCTGTCTATCTTTGTTGTGTCCATGCTGTTATTTCTCTTTCTCTCAATTTCGTTTTCTCTTTCAATTTCATTTTCTCTTTCTCTCCCCTTTTCTGACTCGGCAGGTTGACTGTATATGAAATGCTCAAATTATTAAAACAAATTACATTGCAGGGTGTATAACAAAAAGAAGGAACAGGCATGTTGTGTTTTTTTTGTTTTTTGTTGTTGCTTGTTTATATAGATTTCAACATTCTTCCTCATAAGAAATCGTTGCTTGATCACAGTTTTGCAAAAGTTCGAATATCAGCTCTTGGAAATTAGAATCAAATGTCGAGATCAAAGTTCATAGCAACCATACCATCATGAGAAGTTCAAACAATAGTATTTGTGATGAATATGAATATGAAGATGAAAGCCGATGATCACAAATAACGTACAGAAGATGGCTGACAATCACATAGAAGATGACAGTCATTCAAAGTTCGCAAGACAATAGTTGATTTTACATCCTCATCTCAACCGACGCAGGATGGTCCCTTTGTACTGACCACGTCCATCAGGATACGCTTCCATTATTGAGGCATGGACACATGCTGGCAGTTGCACCCTGATGTCCTTCCCGAGCCAGCCCCAACACCATCTCACGACTTTCCTGTAGGCCACATACCTGTATTTTCTGTAAAATAAAAAGCAATAAAAAAATTTCATTATTTTTCTTAGGATAGATGATTTGATGTCAAAATATTAATTCTTTATTAATTAATTCAGGAAAATAAAAATGATTAAAAAAAACTAAAATGACCAAGGGTTAGTCATTGTTTGTCGGGCGGTGGGGGGCAACATTCAAAATCGCATATAAAGTTTGTGTTTCATAACTACAGATTATTGGGGGGGGGGGGGGGGTAACATGCTAAAACTCACAAATCGGTGGTCATTCTTGCCTATTTGTATACATTTCCTGAAAAAGTGCCCCGAAGCACCTGCAGATAAGGCAGCTAGTACACCAGTGGTCACCAGGCAAGAATTTTGGTCAAAACTAGTAATTCATCTGGCGGTGGCTCAATTCGTTTTGAAAAGTTTCACCCAATAAACTTTCAAAATCAATCCATTTATTTTTTTGCCCTTGCCAAAATGATGAAAAGGAGAAACATAACTTACTCATTGTTCCTGTCCCAAATGCTTTGGCTGCTCGGCGCCACCTATCTGTGTACTCCATCCATCCGATGTATAATGTTGTCGCATTTAGGATGGCCGGCTCAAACTCCTCAGAATCCACCAGACAACTTGAACCCTGTCGATCAGCCTCTGCCTTGACCTCTGCAATTTCATGACAACAGACACAATCACCTTCATTGAAAGATGGAGGCACACGACATCTTCCACATGTACACCTTGAAATACAGAAAGATTCAAACAAAAATCAATACACCTACTATAATTTTATAAATATTTTATTACAGCTTCCTGATAATATAAAAATGACATCGTTCTCGTAGTCGTAGTATGGTAAGAGTGCCCAAGGCAGTGCCTATGTCTGCGCACCCACGTAAATGCGCGATATTTATAGAACAAAACATCAAACTGACACCAATTTTCAATCTTAACCTCAACAATTCATTTAGATACCAAAATTTGTGAAAATAATTGGGAAGATTAAAAATGAGTTTTAGCAAGTTTCATTTGCCACCCTGAAAATTTCAATCATTGTCAAAAAAGAAAAGTCTGAACAGGGGGTTGTCCCTGGTATGAAACTTCACTGTGCTTGATTGAATTGCGTGCAAAATAGTGAGTGCGCAGACATGGGCACTTTTCAGTTTTGCTACACAAAATGACGAGCCCGTCTGAAATTCGTTAAAAAAAATGTTCTTGTGAATAATTTGTCGAGTTTTTTTGTTTCAGTAATCATTAGAATATGAAGAACGGAATAACAATGATGATTCTAAAAATAATATCTTACTGTGTAATGAAATCGAGGTCGAATTTTAGGTGCGCAGACATAGATCTAGAGAATCATTCTAACAAGTTAACTTTAGAATTAGACATGCCATTTATGACCGAGTCTAGAGATCTACGGTATTTGATTTCATTTTTGGGGGGAATAAATATTTAGAATGCACAACAAATTCAATAAGCTTATAAGTCTTAATTACCAATCCTCGACATTTTCATGAAGCCGATTTGCGTTGTTGGCCCTTCCAGCATCGCCAACATTTTGCCCAGGTTCACCACGAGGTAAAGGCTCATACTCCCACTCGACGATACGCCCGTGTTCTCCGGCGTCTGCATCACTTGCATCGCTGTCGGTATCACTGCTGCTGCCACTGTCCGGACTGTCACTACTACCACTGACACTGTCATTTTCACCGCTTTCCCCGCAACTGCCATCCTCCTCACACTCAAATTCCATAACTAAATCATCTTGTGCATCTGCCCTGACGACTGGGGTAGCCATTCTCTTTAGAAAGACTTCTCAAAACTTCTCAAACTTCAATCGATAAAATGCAGAAAGGATTCACGGTACCGTACCCTGCCCAGTTACCGCCCCCCTGTTACCAGTGGCTTATTAGACACAACGGCCGTCTTCCATCGCCCGAGTTTCTACGGTGCGCAATGAAGGCGTGCGACTAACTTGCCTATAGCAGCATACACGTTGTAAGGAACATGTGCACGAAATATGGTACACTGTCGATCGCCCATTTAACGGAGATACGCGAATGACGTCACTGTGCAGCAGTCAGCTATGCGCTTATTTAGGTGTGAATCAACCTTTTTAAAAACATCAAGTTCCTATTCAAAACGATCAGAAAAAAATATGGTGGAAATTTTACTTTTGTTTAAAGAGATATGGAAGTTTAAATTCCTGATGTTTTACCTGAGCAAATTTCTTGCGAAAATTATTATTTATAAAAAAGTTATCGAGGCTTGAACTCGGCCATGTCGCCCTGTGATGCCCCTGCCCTATTTCCGCCCACTCAAACACACGCGCTAGTTCAGTGTATGTACCGTGCGTTGTTTATGCTCTAACAGAGAAAAGGTTATCTGCCCGTGGTTTTTTAGTCTATTTGTGTGTTTTTAGGTCTGCGGTTGGTTTTTTGAAAGTGCACACTTCATTGTCTTTTTTCCATGATAAAACACTCGGTTTACTCCATAAAATCGCAACTCGAGAGTATGAAGAAGGTGAAGAATACACAAATACTATAAAACTACATTCGACCTATAAACAGTTTGTAAAATTGGAATTCACCCCCCCCCCCCCGTATATGTTGACCTACATTTTGCAAATAAAAGAAAGATCATAAATGAGATAACATGGTCACCAGGCATAAAACTCTTTACTGGGATTACAGCCATGCAGTTGTCAAAATCTGCCAGACGGAATGTTGTTTCACTTTTTGATGAGCAATCATAACCGTGCTACTAAACTTAACATTTTGCAGGCTCACTTGCATGGTCTACAAAATAATCATTTAGAGGTGGCCATTCATTTTTTGTTGAGTTTACAACCAGAAAATAAAATTCAGTGTAAATTGAGTAGCTGTTTATTTATTGCCCTTTGAAGGTTCTAGGTCAATTACCCTTGGGCATGTCACCCCCGGCCAATTAGCGGTACAATAATTACCCCAAGGACGATTACCCCCCCCCCCCCCCGAGGACAACCACCCCGAGGAAGTTACTCCCCCCCGAAAAATTACCCTCTAGGACAATTATTACCCCCCCCGTGGACAATTAAACCCCCAGAGGACAATTACCACCCCCTGAAATTAATGATCCCCCTAAAAATTACCCAACTAATTATCGAGGTTGACTTCCCCCTGTTCAGTATGAACAGGGGGTAGTCCTCGGGGCGGTTGTCCTTGGTTGTCCCAGGGGAGCATTGTCCTATATAGGGGTTAAGTTTCAGGGGGTGGGGGGGGGGGGGACTCTTTTCCGGGGGTAGCTCGTCGAGGCACGGTAATTGTCCTTAGGGGTAATTATCTTTGGGGGTAGTTTTCCGGGGGGTAATGGTAGGCGAATAAGGTGGGAGGCTGAGATTGAACCCCCCCCCCCCCCCGAAGAATGTTGCAATGATGTTTGGCCGTTCGTTCGATCGAGGAACCGACAATTTCTGGTAACGATGTGGTAATGTGATAATCATGCAGTTAAATTTTGTGACAAAATTATATATGATTGATTAATGTTGCAAAAAATGCTTGAAGTTCGGTTCTCCAAAAGTGATCCCGATGACAACTAAGTCCGGCTTTTAAAAAAGTTGCCAGGTTTGGTAGATTTGCAAAAAGTTTGTATTTATGTTCTATGTCGCTGAAGCTTGTGTCGCCTTTCAATCCAGCGTCGTGGCTTTGTAGCGAAAAGAGTGCTTGTTTCTGATACGATACAGGATGCAGGCATGTATTAGTTTTTGTTTTAATTAATTTAGTTTAATTTATTCCCTCAATTTTCTTCGATTACACCCCCTCCTTTCCCCGATTTTTTTTTAGTCTCCCTCTTCACTTTTACATCCTTTTTCTTAGTGCTTCTATACATTAGGCTATAATATCTTTTTTCAAATGTTTGTGTGTTATATATTTTTGCCAACACGGACCATGACATTTTCGCTGCTATCAAATTTCCGTCAGCTGACTGTGAATAAAATAAATGTTGTTTTATGTGAAATAAACCTATATGAATGGCTATCGAAAGAGTAGTATAAAACTATAAATGATACATTTCACAAGGGCCTATACGCCTGTCAGCCTTTCAAATGGCTAGGGTAATTCTTATATACGTTGTTAGTTTGCTAAAGTTTTATGGCGAATAAAAGGTGAACATTTTTTTATCTCTATCCATCACATTAATATCTCTCGGCAATAAAATGAATGAATATTGAATGAATAAATAAATAGATGAATTATGTAGAAGATGTGGGGGAGGGGGTATAGTGCCAAATTTAGAGAAGGGCAATACATTGCAGGACATGATTTGAGTTGTTCTCGGTAATGTCAACAAAATACTTATACAATAGCTTTCAACCCTCTTTGGATGTTGAAGTGGCAAAAACGTGACTGGTGACCCCCCCCCCCCCTACCACCACTCCTTTTGCATTAATTATTATACTACATTATTTTGCACAAAAAAAAACCCTGACTTTCTATGGAAGTGAATCGACAACTTCGTTTTTAAGATCATTTCGGAAAGTTTTGTCTTTCAAGTTGGCTATAATTATTATTGAATGCATTATCAAAATATAATACTGCATAATTTAGAACAAGTGGAAAACAAAAAACACAACAACTTGAAGTCTTAAACAAATAATCAAAAAGGAAACCACATTTGCGTTATAGACCTATATACCCTAAAATTGTAATGATGATGATTTAGACGATGTCGGCGATGATGATAATTCTAATGACAATATTGCTAGATGCTTTTTCCAACCAATTATTATGCCTAAAAATATACGCTAATTTATTTTTGAATCAAGATTTGAGAGATGTCGAGAATAGTTTGCATTTAAAAATAAAAAAAATGAAGCACCATTACTTTCTTTTACAATATGTTCACTTTGATAGTGGTTATAGTTTTTTTTTAAATTAAATTCTTTCACCCTAGTGGTTAATTTAAAAATGATTAGCGATATGTTAAGTGACTTTAGTCAGATTTGTCTGATTACCATTATTAAAACATTAAAGACAAGTCACAGGATTTTCCCGGAAAGGCAGTTACAGAATTTTCCCAGATCAGAAAGTGGTGAATAACAGTGAACAGACATTATTAGTAGGCCTACAGAGGCAAAAGAAGAAATACAGAAAGAAATATCAATTATCAAAATATCATGTAGATCAAATTCTACTGGGAAGCAATTTTATTTGGCCTAACGTTTACCCGAGATGTCTCCCTTTTCTATACTTTTGATGCGCGTCCACCATCGGGACGAATTAGGGCAGGTCTAGGCGAAAATAGGCAAGGAAAATGCCTCACGCAGACGGCGCACTACGGACAATTGCTTACGATTTCAGGCATAAGAATGGCATGGTTGGATTCGCTAGAATTTCGGCTACAAATTGATATACATTAGCGCCTGTATAATTCATTTTCAGAAAAGTTATCTAAGAAAAACTGCCTATCGGGCGGATACCGGGCAGGGTACGGTACTGTAGCTGCTGCTGCTCCTATAGTATTAAATACAACCCACTGATCTCTACGGAAAAATCATGTTGTTGTTGTTGTTGTTTTAGTTTTAAGGGCGTGTGTCATTCAATTATGAATATTTACGAATCTTCTGATTCTTGTCCTAAAATCATATATAATTGATGGTTTTTAAAACGGTATCATTTGAATTTCCATTTCCAAGCATTATTTTGAACTGTCCCGAAATTGTTTTCCTTTCTTGAAATCAGACTACAGCCCCAGCCTATTCTTTTCTTATGCATGGGGATATTGAAAGGCCTTGTCCTCTCAGACAAGGATAAATAGCTTATTCAGTATGCTACCTTTAGAGACAATACTTTAAAATAATGCTGTCATTGTTGCAATGTCAGGAATGCTATTATTACCTCTTTGGTAATCCACGTATTTGAAGGGAGGGTCGGATTTGTTTTCTTCAATTCATTAATTGATGCCATATCTGAAAGAGCTGAGTAGTTTGTTACGTAACTATTCAAAAATTGCAGGTGCAAGCTATTGAAAAGCCAAGCTTCCTTTATTCATTGGTGCCCTTTTATAGAATTCGTAGCGTATACTAAATTAATAGACCCGTGTTCTATTCATCATGCTATGTCAGGGCAGTAACCTATTGTCATATCACTTTAAGTTAAAGTCAGTAGTTTGCAGAATAAATGAAAATAACATAAAACATCCTAATATATCAGTAACTGAAAGAAAAAAATTAGGGGCAATCTTGACAACATCGGACTACAAAAAATAATAAATATGCCTCCCGAAAGCGTGAAATCAGTAAATCGGCATATTTTGTAAAGTCATTAACATGCAGAAAGTGTTAACAACAAACGAACCAGAGAATGGCACTGAGGCAAAGTGGTCTTGTGGATAAGACTGATCGCATCACAATGTAATGTATCCGGTTCGACTCCCAGCTTCTCCTTTATTTTTTTTATTATTATTTTTCTTCACCCCATGATACTGACTTTCCATCTCTTTTTAAAGGGGTCACCCCCCACCTTCTAAACAAAGGAGTAAATAACATGTGATACTCTTTTCTTTTTTTTTAAGGGCGACTTTTGAATTACTTAGTCGTTAGAATACATCTTTTGCTACATCTACAACAATAAGTATCAATATGAAAAAATACATAGAGATTGGCAGTGTGACACATTTAATTTAGTCTAGTGGATAGGCAATTGCCTGGTAACTGGAAGGTATCGGGTTCGACACACAGCAAGTGCTTTAAAAAAAAAAATCTTTGTAATAGAAAAACTTATGTTAAACCCCCTTTTTTTTTTTATCTCACTCAAAGTCCATACTTATTGCTATTCTTTTAATTGATTGATACAATTTTTTTAATTTTTTTTTTTTTTTGGGGGGGGCCGGGGGGGGGGGGGGGGTAGCTGGCGGTCGGTAGCGGTAGCCACAGAGCCATGTTCATTTTTAAAACAAGATTCAAGAGCATCTTATTGCCAGGTCAACAACGTTTTTTTACATTTTCAATCCTAATTTCCTCGTTTAAATCACTCTCTACTGTCCCGTACTATCCTTTTCCAGTCTGTATACAACTTATTTGTAGCATGCATGCAATGAACGGTGTTTTACTCCTCCTATAAATTTAATAAAAGCGCCCTAATCTTGCACGAGGTGAGACAAAGGGCCTTTTACATTTGAAAGCATTCACCCCACCTCGCCTGTATACCCGAGCAAAATTAAATAGTGCTCAACAATAAAAACCCCCAGTCTTGGGTCAAGAGGTCTATTTGTTTGTTTATTTAGTTATTGTTGTTAATTGACAGTGTACTATTACATATCAGGTATATTAGATACTCTGTTTTAAATACAATCAATTAGACTGTCGAGCAATGAATTATCTTCTGATTCTTGTCCTAAAATCATATCTAATTACTGGTTTTTAAAACGGTATCATTTGAATTTCCATTCCCAGCATTATTTTGAACTGTCCCGAAATTGTTTTCCTTTCTTGAAATCAGACTACAGCCCCAGCCTAATCTTTTCTTATGCATGGGGATATTGAAAGGCCTTGTCCTCTCAGACAAGGATAAATAGCTTATTCAGCAGGCTACCTTTAGGGACAATACTTTAAAATAATGCTGTCATTGTTGCAATGTCAGGAATGCTATTATTACCTCTTTGGTAATCCACGTATTTGCCAAAAGTATTCGCTCAATGAAGGGAGGGTCGGATTTTTTTTCTTCAATTCATTAATTGATGCCATGTCTGAAAGAGCTGAGTAGTTTGTTACGTAACTATTCAAAAATTGCAGGTGCAAGCTATTGAAAAGCCAAGCTTCCTTTATTCATTGGTGCCCTTTTATAGAATTCGTAGCGTATACTAAATTGAATAGACCCGTGTTCTATTCATTATGCAATGTCAGGGCAGTAACCTATTGTCATATCACTTTAAGTTAAAGTCAGTAGTTTGCAAATAAATGAAAATAACATAAAACCTCCCTAATATATCAGTAACTGAAAGAAAAAAATTAGGGGCAATCTTGACAACATCGGACTACAAAAAAAATAATAAATATGCCTCCCGAAAGCGTGAAATCAGTAAATCGGCATATTTTGTAAAGTCATTAACAGCTAGCTGGCAATCGACAGCTAGCTGGCAATCGACAGCGTAGCCTGGCGGCGGTAGTAGCGGGTAGCCCCAAAGCCATGTCCATTTAAAAAGCATTCAAGAGCCTCTTATTGCTAGGTTTACAACGTTGTTTTACATTTGCAATTATAATTTCCTAGTTTTATTCACTCTCTACAGTCCCGTACTATCCCTTTTTCAGTCTGTAAACAACTTTGCAACACGAAAACAATGATGAACAGGGTTTTACTTCTCGTATAAATTTATTAGAAGTGCCCTATATCATTTTGCACGAAGTGATACAAAGGGCCTTTCAAATTTAAGTCTATTGAAAGCATTCCCCCACCTAGCCTGTATGACCGAGCAGAATCATTTAGTGCTCAACAATAAAAATCCACAGTCTTGGCTAAAGAGGTCCATTATTTGTTTGTTTATTTAGTTATTTTATTTAATTGACATTGTACAGTACTATTAAATATCAGGTATATTGGATGCTCTGTTTTAAATACAGTCAAGATTGCCGAGCAATGAATTACATCCTGCTTCTTGTCCTCAAACCATATCTTTCTGGTTTTTAAAACGGTATCATTTGAATTTCCATTTCCAAGCATTATTTTGAACTGTCCCGAAATTGGTTTCCTTTCTTGAAATCAGACTACAGCCCCAGTCTAAAGTGCTTGTCCTCCCAGACAAGGACAAAGAGCCTCTTCGGTAGGTTTAGGGACAATGCATCAAAATAACGCGGTCATTGTTGCAATGTCAGGAATGCTATTATTACCTCCTCTTTGGTAATCCTCGCATTTGACCAAACAAAATTCACTCAATGAAGGGAGGGTCAGGTTTGTTTTCAATTCACTAATATTATTGATGCCATGTCAGAAAGAGCTGAGTAGTTTGTTACGTAACTATTCAAAAATTGCAGGTGCAAGCTATTGAAAACAGAATCGAATAGCCAAGCTTCCCTATTCATTGGTGCCCTGTTATAGAATTCGTAGCATATACTGAATTGAATAGACCCGTGTTCTATTCATTATACTATGTGAGGGCAGTGGCCTCTTGTCATATCACTTTAAGTTTAAGTCAGCAGTTTGCAAATTAAATGAAATAAACATAAAACCTCACTATTATATCAGTAATATCAGTAACTGAAAGAAAAAAATACGGGCAATCTTGACAACATCGGACTACAAAAATGATGATAATAATGCATCCCGAAAGCGTCAAATCAGTAAATCGGCACATTTTGTAAAGTCATTAGCATGCAGAAAGTGTTAACAACAAAAAGCGAACCAGTTATCACGGTGAGGCAAAATGGTCTTGTGGATAAAAGTGATCACTTCACAATGCAATGTACTCGGTTCGAGTCTCAGTTTCTCCTTTATATAAACCCATGTTATTTTTTTTTCTTCACTCCATAATATTGACTTGTCATCTCTTTTTTAAAGGGGACACCCCCCCCCCCTCAACAAAGAAAAAATAGCATGTAATACTCTTTCTTTAACAAGCGACTCTCTGAATTAGTCAGAAAACATCTTTTGCTACATCTACAACAATTAGTGTAAGTATGAAGAATACATGAAGATTAGCAATGTGACACTTTAGTCTAGTGGGTAGGCAATCGTCTGATAACTGGAAGGTATCGGGTTCGACCCCCAGCTGTTGCGTTTTTTTCTTTTGCTACATCTACAACAATAAGTATAAGTATGAAAAAAAAACATGGAGATTAGCAATGTGACACTTTAGTCTAGTGGGTAGGCAATCGCCTGGTAACTGGAAGGTATCGGGTTCGACCCCCAGCTGTTGCGTTTTTTTCTTTTGCTACATCTACAACAATAAGTATAAGTATGAAAAAAAAAAACATGGAGATTAGCAATGTGACACTTTAGTCTAGTGGGTAGGCAATCGCCTGGTAACTGGAAGGTATCGGGTTCGACACCCAGCTGTTGCTTTTTTTTAATCTTTGAAAAAGAAAAACTGATGTCAAACCCATTTTGATCTCACTCAAAGTCCATATTTATTGCTATTCTCTTATTAATCTATACAATGAGCTTGCAATTAACTTGTAATGGAGCAAGGTAAAGTATTATATTTACGAAGTACAAGAAGGACAGGAATCCTGTTTTATCTATTTATCAAACATTATTACATTCAATACTTTTTCAGTCCCAATAAGAGAGAGAGAGAGAGAGAGAGAAAGAGAAAGAGAGCCAGAAAGAGACAAGTGAAGAGAACCCAATACACCTCATCAGTGTAATAAAGTCTGATGATCTTAATCTACATACTTACTTCAAATATTTTGCCGGGCAGATATTATTATTTATAAAAACAAACCAATTTTGGAGTTTTATAATAAATATTATTGTTGTTGTTGTTGTTGATGTAAAACAATGAGAAAATAGGGACCTTTTGCGGGGGGGGGGGAGCAATGTAGAAAAAAACTACAGGGGAGCCTTGGGATTTTTATTTGGGGGGGGGGGGTGGGTATCGGCGCGGATTCAGGATTTCTTAGGGGGGGCCCAAACTTGAAATCAATTTGAAATTTAATGTGCTGAAATAAAAAAAAATCGTGCCGGCCGATATTTCACTCAGTGGGTAGAGGGGGAAGGGGGAGGGGGGGGGGGGGGGGGTAGAGAGCACTATTTTTTTGTTTGGCCGTCGAAAATTTGAAAAATCACCCCCCCCCCCCCCCCACATTAATCGCCAGGGGGGTCCCATCTAGACAGCAATCGACAGCTAGCTGGCAATCGACAGCTAGCTGGCAATCGACAGCTAGCTGGCAATCGACAGCTAGCTGGCAATCGACAGCGTAGCCTTGCGGCGGTAGCGGGTAGCCCCAAAGCCATGTCCATTTAAAAACTGCATTCAAGAGCCTCTTATTGCTAGGTTTACAACGTTGTTTTACATTTGCAATTATAATTTCCTAGTTTTATTCACTCTCTACAGTCCCGTACTATCCCTTTTTCAGTCTGTAAACAACTTTGCAACACGAAAACAATGATGAACAGGGTTTTACTTCTCGTATAAATTTATTAGAAGTGCCCTATGTCATTTTGCACGAAGTGATACAAAGGGCCTTTCAAATTTAAGTCTATTGAAAGCATTCCCCCACCTAGCCTGTATGACCGAGCAGAATCATTTAGTGCTCAACAATAAAAATCCACAGTCTTGGCTAAAGAGGTCCATTATTTGTTTGTTTATTTAGTTATTTTATTTAATTGACATTGTACAGTACTATTAAATATCAGGTATATTGGATGCTCTGTTTTAAATACAGTCAAGATTGCCGAGCAATGAATTACATCCTGCTTCTTGTCCTCAAACCATATCTTTCTGGTTTTTAAAACGGTATCATTTGAATTTCCATTTCCAAGCATTATTTTGAACTGTCCCGAAATTGGTTTCCTTTCTTGAAATCAGACTACAGCCCCAGTCTAAAGTGCTTGTCCTCCCAGACAAGGACAAAGAGCCTCTTCGGTAGGTTTAGGGACAATGCATCAAAATAACGCGGTCATTGTTGCAATGTCAGGAATGCTATTATTACCTCCTCTTTGGTAATCCTCGCATTTGACCAAACAAAAGTCACTCAATGAAGGGAGGGTCAGGTTTTTTTTCAATTCACTAATATTATTGATGCCATGTCAGAAAGAGCTGAGTAGTTTGTTACGTAACTATTCAAAATTGCAGGTGCAAGCTATTGAAAACAGAATCGAATAGCCAAGCTTCCCTATTCATTGGTGCCCTGTTATAGAATTCGTAGCATATACTGAATTGAATAGACCCGTGTTCTATTCATTATACTATGTGAGGGCAGTGGCCTCTTGTCATATCACTTTAAGTTTAAGTCAGCAGTTTGCAAATTAAATGAAATAAACATAAAACCTCACTATTATATCAGTAATATCAGTAACTGAAAGAAAAAAAATACGGGCAATCTTGACAACATCGGACTACAAAAATGATGATAATAATGCATCCCGAAAGCGTCAAATCAGTAAATCGGCACATTTTGTAAAGTCATTAGCATGCAGAAAGTGTTAACAACAAAAAGCGAACCAGTTATCACGGTGAGGCAAAATGGTCTTGTGGATAAAAGTGATCACTTCACAATGCAATGAACTCGGTTCGAGTCTCAGTTTCTCCTTTATATAAACCCATGTTATTTTTTTTTCTTCACTCCATAATATTGACTTGTCATCTCTTTTTTAAAGGGGACACCCCCCCCCCCCTCAACAAAGAAAAAATAGCATGTAATACTCTTTCTTTAACAAGCGACTCTCTGAATTAGTCAGAAAACATCTTTTGCTACATCTACAACAATTAGTGTAAGTATGAAGAATACATGAAGATTAGCAATGTGACACTTTAGTCTAGTGGGTAGGCAATCGTCTGATAACTGGAAGGTATCGGGTTCGACCCCCAGCTGTTGCGTTTTTTTTCTTTTGCTACATCTATAACAATAAGTATAAGTATGAAAAAAAAACATGGAGATTAGCAATGTGACACTTTAGTCTAGTGGGTAGGCAATCGCCTGGTAATGGAAGGTATCGGGTTCGACCCCCAGCTGTTGCGTTTTTTTCTTTTGCTACATCTACAACAATAAGTATAAGTATGAAAAAAAAAACATGGAGATTAGCAATGTGACACTTTAGTCTAGTGGGTAGGCAATCGCCTGGTAACTGGAAGGTATCGGGTTCGACACCCAGCTGTTGCTTTTTTTTTAATCTTTGAAAAAGAAAAACTGATGTCAAACCCATTTTGATCTCACTCAAAGTCATATTTATTGCTATTCTCTTAATTGATCTATACAATGAGCTTGCAATTAACTTGTAAGCAAGGTAAAGTATTATATTTACGAAGTACAAGAAGGACAGGAATCCTGTTTTATCTATTTATCAAACATTATTACATTCAATACTTTTTCAGTCCCAATAAGAGAGAGAGAGAGAGAGAGAGAAAGAGAAAGAGAGCCAGAAAGAGACAAGTGAAGAGAACCCAATACACCTCATCAGTGTAATAAAGTCTGATGATCTTAATCTACATACTTACTTCAAATATTTTGCCGGGCAGATATTATTATTTATAAAAACAAACCAATTTTGGAGTTTTATAATAAATATTATTGTTGTTGTTGTTGTTGATGTAAAACAATGAGAAAATAGGGACCTTTTGCGGGGGGGGGGGGAGCATGTAGAAAAAAACTACAGGGGAGCCTTGGGATTTTTATTTGGGGGGGGGGGTGGGTATCGGCGCGGATTCAGGATTTCTTAGGGGGGGGCCCAAACTTGAAATCAATTTGAAATTTAATGTGCTGAAATAAAAAAAAATCGTGCCGGCCGATATTTCACTCAGTGGTAGAGGGGGAAGGGGGAGGGGGGGGGGGGGGGGGTAGAGAGCACTATTTTTTTGTTTGGCCGTCGAAAATTTGAAAAATCACCCCCCCCCCCCCCCACATTAATCGCCAGGGGGGTCCATCTAGACAGCAATCGACAGCTAGCTGGCAATCGACAGCTAGCTGGCAATCGACAGCTAGCTGGCAATCGACAGCTAGCTGGCAATCGACAGCTAGCTGGCAATCGAACAGCTAGCTGGCAATCGACAGCGTAGCCTGGCGGCGGTAGCGGGTAGCCCCAAAGCCATGTCCATTTAAAAACTGCATTCAAGAGCCTCTTATTGCTAGGTTTACAACGTTGTTTTACATTTGCAATTATAATTTCCTAGTTTTATTCACTCTCTACAGTCCCGTACTATCCCTTTTTCAGTCTGTAAACAACTTTGCAACACGAAAACAATGATGAACAGGGTTTTACTTCTCGTATAAATTTATTAGAAGTGCCCTATGTCATTTTGCACGAAGTGATACAAAGGGCCTTTCAAATTTAAGTCTATTGAAAGCATTCCCCCACCTAGCCTGTATGACCGAGCAGAATCATTTAGTGCTCAACAATAAAAATCCACAGTCTTGGCTAAAGAGGTCCATTATTTGTTTGTTTATTTAGTTATTTTATTTAATTGACATTGTACAGTACTATTAAATATCAGGTATATTGGATGCTCTGTTTTAAATACAGTCAAGATTGCCGAGCAATGAATTACATCCTGCTTCTTGTCCTCAAACCATATCTTTCTGGTTTTTAAAACGGTATCATTTGAATTTCCATTTCCAAGCATTATTTTGAACTGTCCCGAAATTGGTTTCCTTTCTTGAAATCAGACTACAGTCCCAGTCCTAGACAAGGAAACAGAGCCTCTACATAATAGACTTCGTTCGTACGCCATTTGCTTTGAATATTCATTTATAGTATTTCGATAGCATTACGTCATCTTTCATACGCCTGTCCGGCATGCATTTCGAGGAACTTGTACTTTTCTATCGGTAGCGTACATAGAGATACATACTACTAAGCAAAGAGATTCGATCATACACAGTATGTCCTTCGTAGGAGGACTAGAGGGCCAACTAAAATCGTGACCTTTGACATTTCATAGGTTTTGCATTGGATGAATTATTGGGGTTTTGTCCGATTTGAACGACGGTTTTGGAGGGTCAATGAATATTCATGAGCAATGACGTAAAAAATACGCCAACTACTGTTCGTTGATTGGCCATCGACAAAATTTTTTATGTATTAGGTCATGCATAAAACATTTTTTTCATTCCCAGAATTCCCTACGATTTGAGCACGAAAATGGCGGTTGTATGAACTGCGACTTTCAAGTTATTCAATTACGAACAATGAAACATTTTTCTTTTAAGTGAATTTCTATTATAATAGAAGTTTGTCAAGTACATCTTAGTGAAGCAGAAAATCTTCAGGCGAACATTGACATCGAAGTGATACCCTATGATATCAAGAAAAGTAAGTAAAGATCCATTTTGTTTGAAGGTCTCTGAAATTATTGTGATGTGTTCGTCATTGCAGTGAGCGGCTCCCCGCATTGTCACAACGTATTACCCGGTTAACCCCCTACCCCATCCTCTTTTCTTTCTTCTGACCAAAGAGTATTAACTGATTGAATGAACTCTAATTTAAGTCATCGACGGTAATATTTTTAGAAACAATCAGGATTTTACCGTAGGTTATTTCATTAGAGCGCATCTCATAATTTTAAGTTCAGTTCATAGCTTGATTACCGATAGTAATCGGTCGTAGATGTGGACCTGTTGTAGACTGCGCAAATGGCTCATTGCTAGTCCAAGCCGATGAGATCTCGTCCAGCAGAATGTGATTTTCAATCCGCCGGTGCTAGCCGGCTGAAACACCAAGAAGCGACTGCGTTTCCTGAGCTGGCGCGGCTATGACTTTACAGTGTGTTAGTGTTACAGTAAAGCCTAGATCTAGACTAGTATTCATAGCATATTCTAGCCTGAATTTTCTGTCTCTTTCGTTCGTTAGCCTCTGATTTGGGTAGGGTCGGCTCCTCTCTTTAGCCGACCCTACCCAAATCTGAGGCTAACGAACGAAAGAGACAGAAAAATTCGGGCTATGCAGGCCTAACTTTAGATCTAGCAGTTGCACTGTCTTAAGTAGATCTAGATCCAGAAGTCTATAGAGTTCTAGACCTAAACAGCATTTAACCCCGAATCTAGTATAGATCTAGGCCTAGATCTAGGGCTAGATTCTAGGCCTAATGTACTCTAACAAAAAATTCTAAATAGGGTCTAAATGCCTGATGTAGATTTCCTCTGATCTAGGTGGATCAATGTGGAAGTTTAATATGGAGGGGGGGGGTGCACAATCATTCTGTGCCCCCTTTTTAAGATGTGGCATAGCCATAGGGACGGGTCTAGATCTAGGTCCAGAGCCACCTACTAATAATATTAAAAATAGGCAATTAGATCTAGATCTATAGCTTGTAGCAAAGACTTCCAAAGCCATGGGTCTAGGCTCGTTTTTGATCCACTAGACTAGACTAGTCGTGCACATGTGTCATTATTGTGATCCAGGTCCAGATTCAGCTTAGTTTGAATGTAGATCTAGGCTAGATCTACCAACGACAACAAAAACAAAACAAAAAAGGTGTCTCTCCCCCCCCCTCCCCACCTCCCACTTCCCCTGATTTCGCTGTTAGTTATGTCATTGTGCCTTGTTTGAAATAATTAGTTTATTTTCAGGATTTTATGCCACTCCTTAGTTTTATGTTGGTGAGAATTCTGGATCCAACCCTACATATGACATGGATATTTCTTTCTCTAAAGGACATGAACAAAGTTATAAACAGATAACTTATGCATGCATTATGATATTAGCAGGAATCTTACTAAGTTTCTGTTTTCTTTTAATTGTAGATGCTATGGAACAAAGAAGCAGATAATGATCACAGAAGTGCAACAAAGAGCACCAGGACCTGATCAACAAATGTATCTAATCAGGAACAGGACACCTAAGACCTAAGTTGAACTTTGGCAAGGTATGTTTGTATGAAGTTCGAAAATATTCAGGCTGTATATTAAATCTAAGCCCATGCGAACACCACACTCGACTTGGACTATATACAAAGATTTGGGGAACTGTCATCTTGTGTTGCATTATATCTTGTAATTCTCAATTATTCTCTAGCTTTTTATTTAGGTGACAAACTATGGTGTTGCTACAGTTTATTCTCTCAGCATATTAAAAGATGTACTCAAAGGTACTTTTCCTAAATATTACATTATATCTAACAAACTTTTGTTCACAAAAGTCTAGCAAATAATAACTTAAAATAAATTGGAAATTACTTTTAAAATAATTGGAAATACATTTAAACCTTTACTCTTCTCTTCAAAAAAGGCCCTATCAGATAGACATAAGTTTATCATTTTTAATAAAATTAAAATGCAAGACCTAAAAAAAGTGGGGAGGTACTATTTCTCAAAATCCAATATAATGCAGCAGTTTTAATCTTATTGATTTCTCCTCTCTTTTTGTTTTTTATTATGCAGGTTGTCCCATGCAGAAGGTTTGATTCCCAGGCTTCTTTTGTACAAGTCCCTTGTCTACCCTCATCTTGAGAACTGTTCCGGTGTCTGGGATCCCTACAACATCTCAGATGTCCAGGACGCTACTTCACAATGGGGACCACAAGAGAACCAGCAGTTTGACTGAGATGATCAGCACCTTTTAGTTGCCTACTATATCTACAACCACAAGGCACTCTGCAAGAAGACTGGGAATGGTGCACAAGATAGTCAATGGTCTCTCCGCTCTCCCTTGAAAATTTCCCCACTGCACTACTTATAGCTACTTGCGCCTCTATATAGCAAACAATGCCTAATCGGTGCCTACTGGTCCCCCATGATCCTCTTTTTCTTATATTAATTGAGAGCTGATTTGATGAGATAACCACCTGTCAGTGACCTTGCAGGGTGGTCTAATCCCCCTGGCCAAACTAGTACAGACGGGCTTTAACAAATCACGAGCAGGAAGTACCATGACATGACCCTCCAGTTGCACCAAGCCAGAAGCGACATAGACAAGTTTGTATTTGCCCAACACTCTGTCCCAAAGTTAATGGAACTGACTTCCAGCAAATATAGTGCATGCTGACAGTCCAGCTGCCAGGGACTACTTCTGAGGCATCTACTCTCCTTATCCCACTTAAAAACAGTCTGTCTTCCTCACACCACTTGTAATCTTTAGTATTAGTTCATCTTCGTGAAAGGCTACAACGCCTTTTGAAGATTACCAGAAGAATAAGAAGAAGATATATCGAGGATCATGAAAGTAATCATATCTTCTTTTAAATGCGTGTACATGGAATATAGTTTTTTGATATTTAATCTTAAGTCAAGTTCTGACAAAAATATTAGGGATGCTGTACTGGATAGTAAATTGAAGGGGGGGGGGGTTATAAAATTATGTAGTTCAATAGTAATACTGTAGTAATATAATTATACACTGTCGCTCATAAAGTTGGAATATTTTTGTTTTACCCTAATTTATGGAATTATTTTAAATATAATTTAAAAATAATAGATCTAGATAATAATATACATTCTCAGATCTTATTTTAAATTATTTATAAAATAATTCCATAAATTGGGGTAAAACAAAAATATTCCAACTAATAGTAACAATAATGACAATGATCATGATAATAGTAGTAATAATAATGATAATACAGATAGTAGTAAAAACAACAACAATAATGTCCAATGTAAGATAAAGTACTCATAAAACTCAGTATATACCTGTTCTTTACATAATAAAATAGCATGTTGATATTATTGAATATTTTTTTCAAAATCTACAGTAAACTTTTACAACTGAAAAATTTGAATTCAAGAGACAGCCCCCCCCCCCCCCCATCCATTTGCCATCCTTTTGTTGATGTCATGTTGGATTTAAAAAGATCTTTATAGAAACAAAAAAAAAATAAAAAATAAATGAGTTCATAAATTTTAATAAATTAGTTGATACTGCTTAATTCTGTTCTTTTCATTTTCTTATTTTGTGAAATATATGTGATGATGCTGGTGATTATGATGATGTAGGCACTCTGTAATGATAATGCTGTATGACTGAGGTGAGATGGGGTCTGATGCAGTCTTGTGTAGAATTGAGTATGGTGTTCGACCTTTTGATGTTTGTTTATATCTGGTATCAGCGAGATAGATTTAACCATCTTTCCTAATGAGAGAAAGTGGAAATGTAACAAGAGAGTGGGCAAGACTAATGTATAAATACAGTATAAAAAATGTTTACAATAAAGATGAGGGGGGGGGGTTAAATAAAGAATAAGTCAATGCCAAAATGATGAAAGCATATAGGTAATTGGGGTGTGGATGGGGGAGGGAGGTTAATAGAGCCTATGGAAATGTCAATATTGGAAGGGGTCCCTGTATTGAAAATGTTACTGTTGGGGGGGGGGGGCAAATTTCCCCAAAATCAGTGACGACGAATGCAAAAATTTAAATTTCATTGGGGATGGGGCACAATATGAAGAACATTGAAGTCGAGGTGAGAATGATTCATTATTTGGACACTTAAAATATGAATATATCACTTGTTAAGTCGGCTAAATGATCAGTGCAGTTTTTCTGATTTAAAAACTATTTAAGTTAATAAACAAACAAAAAAAAGAGGTAAAAAATGAATTGAGGTACAACAGTGAAATGGGGTCATTATTTTTGCCTTTTAACTGAACTGAATTTAAAAAAATGTACTTTCCATCCTGGTGACAGTGAAGTTTGTGGCCCTAACTAAGTCAACCATTTAAAAGTTTATTACCCCCCCCCCCCCTCCCCATATGGAAACGTTGTATCATCCGCTCAATCTGACTTGCGTGCATAGAACAAATAAGCATTTTTCCATAAAAAAAGTGAAGTTTTCTAAAATGTGCGTTTCTTTCCAGCATTGGGGCGCCCGGAAGTCACTCGGGTAACATTTCATAAAGTATAATATAAAAAGACCATATGCAAATTTTCTGTACTTTTGTCGGAAAAAATACATTTATCCAGCACAATGTCGTCTCTTTTTGCGTTGGAGAAGAGCAAATAGCGAGTTTCAATCACACTTTGGCCGATCTCGCAAGCTCTCACTTGTTTCACTGTGGTCAAGAGACTTTGGGGCAAGCGGTTAATGAAAATACTAATCGTTAGCTTTCTTCTGGTATCAAACTTATTTTGATTGATTGTATAATTTTGTCGGAATAAAGGAAACAAAAATGCTCGACCAACAACTCATCAGCGTCTGAATTGACCTTTTGACCTTGAATTCCCTGATGCAAGCGCACTAATGACGTGATCTTTGCTAAATCGGTGTCTTTTATCGTAAAATGCGACACTTTCACAATGTTTATACATCTTTTTTTAATTGTTAGTAAGATATAACATATTTTTCTGATATCACTGAAGTTTTGGGTTTCATTTAATGAGTAATTTTAAAAAAAGAGCCATTTTATTGTTGTAATTTACTGGATCGTACCATTAAAGTTGCAGGGTAGAAAGATGCATTTTCCAACCGCGCCAAATTTAATTTACGTTCCGACATTATGTTAAATGGGTTCGTGTTGTTAAGAATCCACTGCTTTCTGCTCCAACAAACGTCCACATGCGGAGTCGTTTATCAACTAAATTATTCAAATTTATGGATGCTTCCTAGCTTCCCAGGTGTTTGTGTTGCTGTTGAAGCATTTCATTCACCTGCTATCATTCTTTGTACTCCAATTGCCAGAACGCAAATTTCATTTTGGTTTTATAGTTTCATCGGAGTCGTTTATCATATATAATTATGTATTCAAATTTATGAATGCTTCCTCTCCAGGTGTTTGTGGTGTTTATGCATTTCATTCACCTGTTATTATTCTTTGTACTCCAATTGTTAGAATACAAAATGCATTTTGGTTATATAGTTTCATGCAATAAGTAAGTCAATAAAAGAGTATGTTCTGCACAATAAAAACAATGTGTGTCCCTATTGTATAATGTAATGTGTCCCCTCATTTTGTAATAGTTAATTTACCCATTCACATAATGGAACTACCTGCCCGATGAAGCCATTGGCCTGTGACCCCTGAGCACTCAACACCGTGTGGGAGTCAGTTCGTGCTGATATTCTTTTATGAGACAAATACAAGCAAACGTTTCCATATGCCCCCCCCCCCCAACACACACACCTCCACAACTCTGCATGACCTTTGTTCTACATTTATCCGGCCCAATTATAGCCTTTAGTCAAGGCACTCGTGCTGTATTTCCCTAAACGCGCCTGAATACATAGACTAATCGCGCGACGACTGTGATCTGTGGGACGAGGTGCGTCAGCAGCTCGGCCTTTACTAACCTGAGTGGTTGTTGTAGTTTATTTCTTTTGTTTTGTATTATATTTCCGCTCCCGAATCAGGAGATAATTAGATGCAAAGTATCTTACCCAGAAAGCCGCCCAAACCGCCCCTTCCAATCCGACGCACCAATCAGAGTAGACGATTCGAGAAAACTTCATGCATATTCATTATCAACATGTATAATCATAAATACATTTTTGAGCGGTTTCAGAACGACGAAGGAGATCTCTTATCAAAGAGCCTTGAATATGCGGTCGAAAGGTTGAAATTATCATCTTTTAAGGAGTTACAATCAAAAGCTATAAAATCAGCAGTGAAAGGGGAAGATGTATTTGTTAATCTTCCAACGGGTTATGGCAAATCTGCGATTTTCAAGCCATTTCACTGTGCAAGGACTTCTTTGTGCGGACGACCACAGTCGCTGCCAGCACACCATCCCCATCGGCGTCTACTCCCGAAGCTGCCCAGAGTTCGGGGGCCGGGAGGTACTACTCACACCGCACTGCACTGTCCATTGAAGTTATCGTTTCACCTCTTATTTCTTTAATGAAGGAATGTGAACCAAACTTGTCACACACAATAAAATGATATCTTCAGTATAAGAAATAGCTAGGAAAACTCTTGCACAGGAACCATGCAGAATGTACTGCATAGAAGATATCTACCCTTTTTTGCACATCTATTACATTATAGACCTAAGCAGAATTACCAGAATTTGATGCCCTTTTCATTATTTTACTCACTTGCAGCTAGCTCAGCAGCTAGCCCTGCAAATTCAAAGCTCCATGAACGCATCGTTTTCACACGTACACAGATTCGAGTGTTTTATGGTTGTACAATAACAATTCCGACCAGCTGATCGTGCGAACCACTATGCGTAGGTTAAAATGAAAAACAAGGGAACAACATTTTACTATAAATCTACTAAAGTAGCAAAATAACAAATACCCTAGTCAATAAGTAGAATATTGTTTTTGATAAATTCATATTTTATTCGAAATTGAACTAGATATTATTTTATTTTTTTAGTACATTTGAATACCGATTCCCCCACAATTTCATGGACGAAGCCATTTTAAACACCGCGCGGTTAAAACAATTAGGATTGGCCACGATCATCACTAGCTGCTGTATATGTAAGACCCTCATGCATATGCACATAATGATGAGCTCCGCAATTTAGCAAAGGCCAAGCCGCTGAAGCGGCTCGGTCCAGCGATCACTGCTGTAAAGCCACACTGCGTTAGTCTATTTTCAGACCCTGCTCGGCAGACAAGCAGCGCGAGGCCTTGTCCAAAGGCTAGCCCAATTAAGGATTATGTCGATATAGTAACGCATGCGCATTGTCTTTTTTTCATTGCGATAATATGCTAATAAGTGGAAAAGAGTCATGAATATTCAAAATTTTAATTTAAATATTTTGCGCGCTACGCGCAGTCCAAAATCCCCATTTCGCTGGTGCACTAAAAATTTGTCGTCTTCATAGGCTAATACATGAAAAGTGGAAGCAGTGTGCACTTTTGACCCTCCAAAATCTCCCCATGGCTAGACGGATGCAGAAGCGGAGTTGAACTAATATACTAAGTACTAGCAGGACCCGCGGAAATCCGCGAATTCTAGAGGGGGGCGGGGGGTGTAAATAGATATATAGAGACTGTCTAAATTAAAACCACCAAGAACTTTATTTTCCATTCAGGCCATTAAGAAAATATACATGTTCAGCGTCCCCGCCCGCTTCATTTTTGGGGGCCACCTCCTATATTTTTTTTTTTAAACAGCTTC
This sequence comes from Strongylocentrotus purpuratus, assembly GCF_000002235.5. Classification (NCBI taxonomy): domain Eukaryota; kingdom Metazoa; phylum Echinodermata; class Echinoidea; order Camarodonta; family Strongylocentrotidae; genus Strongylocentrotus; species Strongylocentrotus purpuratus. The sequence continues at coordinate 28,189,240 of NW_022145598.1, forward strand.
CCCGCCCGGTTCCTTTTTGGGGGCCGCCTCCTATTTTTTTTTTTTTGAAATTTTTTTGATTTTTTTTTTTTTTTTTTGAATTTTTTGATAGAAAAAAAAACAGCGTCCCCACCCGCTTCCTTTCTGGGGGCCGCCTCTCCTATTTTTTTTTTTTTTTGAATTTTTTTTTTGATTTTTTTTTTTTTTTTTTTTTTTTAAAGAAAAAAAACATGAAAAGCACTGCTAAAATGTATTTCTGATCTTAAAAAAGAAAAGAAAAAAATTGTCGGCTGCCATCTTGAAAAATAGCCTGAATGTCAGGGAAAATGTACGGAGCAGCCATTTGAAAGAAAAAAAAAAAAAAAAAAAAAAAAGGGCCTCGATCCTCCTTCCCATTTTTCAGAAAAAACAGGACGCTAAACATGTTTTTTTTTTTATTTGGCCTTATAAAAAAATTTAAAAAAACGATCCAACTGTACCGGTAGTTATTCTTTAAGCCACTGGAACTGCGTAGAGTTCCGTAGTGTGGCGTACCGACTACGCAGAAATTAGGCTGCGTATTAATGGAAAAATAGTCCCTGCGTAGGTTATGCGTAGGCTGGCGTACAGGTTTGCTTATATGGTTGCTTACTGTGTGGAAAGCTTTTACTGCTTTGACGATCTGGCGTAGGGTAGCATAGTGTTGCGTAAAAAGGCGTACTTTCTGCGTCAAGTTTCTACGCTGAAAGTACGCGAAAAAAATTAAACATGTTGACTTGTTTTCGTTCATCTTGCGTACCCCTTTCTGTCCCTCAGCATATAGTAACGTAGGCCAGCGTAGTTGGTAGCAACACTACGCAACTCTACGTATTGACCCCACGCCAATTAGTGACCCGCAAGTGTCACAAATAAAGTATTAAAAATATGCTCATCTGACCCTAATTAAACGCCTAAAACCCCCGAGCTTTCGGGGGTTTATGGCCCCTTGAAACCCGTGGACCCCACGCCTATATTGTATATACACTCAACTCGCTGCGATCTGATCTCTCCCCCCCCCCCCCCCCAACTTTGAAGAACGTAACCCCCGAGCTTTTGGGGGTTTATGGCCCCTTGAAACAAATATACACTCAACTCAGGGTTTCAGGTTTCCTTCTTCATAATTGCCTATTTAAAAAAAAAAAAACATTTTTCTAGTTCAATAACTAAGTTTTCATGCATTGATTTGATGCAAGAACTGTAACATAATAGACCCTAGATTGTGATTATTTCTGACCATAAATTTCGATAATTATTTTTCAAAGTAAAATTTTCACAAGAAAATCAGACAGTCGTTTAAAAACGTAGACATTAGTAATACTTTTACTAATTCTAAGCTCAGGTTTCGTAAATCTATTCACGAAACTATATTGAAATCGCGGCAATAATGATGCAAACCAACAGATAACAATTTCAAAGTGTCAAATCTCTTCGACTCGAGCTCAGCTCAGCTGTACTCACACACATAACACTCCAGCGTAACTCCACGAAGCTCGAACACCGGCGCCGCAGGCCTCGGACGCCTGCGGTGCCCGGTGCCGGTGTTGGAGATTCCTGGAGTTACTGCACTGTGATGTGTGGTGACTGAAGTTAGCTTGCGACTGAATTGTCAGTCCAATGGTTTTCTTGTCAAAACTTTCCTTTAGAAAATGATAATCAAAATTGAGTATACATGGCCGTAATAATCACAAAATAAGCTTTGATTTCATACCTCCATTCACGAAAACTATATAAAAATCGCGGCAATCATGATGGAAATAGGTCTCTAAGTTTGGACGTCGACGGGAAGCCCCGTGTATCTCTTGTGCAGCTACTACATGCAAAGCACATCCTAGCTACAACAAAGCACATCCTATAGAAAGATGCTTTACTCTCGGTAATCCCGCCCTTTGCATAGAGCATTTAATACGCAACTTAATGTGAGTGGATAGTCATCGGTCGTGTGTCTAGGGATGTAATGTTGAATATCCATGAGGTATCTCTGTCGTCACGCATATCCTGCATTATGCATATCGCGTCTGTTTTCGCCCTGGACGTCGACACGGAGGGGGACCTCGGGCGGAGTATAGCCAATTCCACAGAGTAGACTCTCCCGCGGACGATGGCACCGGGCACGGGTATCCGGAGGGGAGGGTTCAGGAGGAGATAGCCGCACCAACTTGGGTCGGCGATCTCATTAAAAAACAATAGAATACAAAGGCTCGCCGAGACGTCGCGCCCCCCGCGGAGCCTTAGCGTATTACTTATATAGATATATCTCTATGGTAGCGTATGAACATGAATAAACATGATTATATGACGTCATGATACGTCATCTGCATTGCTCAACTTGCGCTGTGCACTGCACTGCGGTTCAGTAGCTTTGTAGCAGTCCTATGTATTTACTGAAATATGTTTCCTTGTCTAGAAGTTTAGTCATTGTTCTTAATCCAGCATTGCACAAGCCTATATATCCAAAAGATAATATGGAACTGTCAATGACTTCATAATTTGAATTTATAGAATTAATGATAGATATGACTATTGATATGTAACCCGTGGCATAGTGGCAGGGGAAACCACTTTTAATTATTATGCCAGGGTTCAGGTAATAATAATTATCAAAGGATTGACTGGCTTTACTCACATAGACCACCACACATTCTCACGTCTTATGTTGAGGTAAGTAGACTTTTAAATAATGGTCGATAGGAAGTATAATTATATTTACTTAATACATGGTCCTTTAAAAAATATATAAGTATAACATTCATCATCATCAACAACAAATCAAACAGCAAAATATCAATCTCATTTTAAATCTACTCACGGTACCGCTACTTAAATCAAGCGAGGGGGTGCGCGCGAGAGCTCTCTAAAAGTTCAACAACGAACTGGATCCGATTCGAAGTGCGATCGTGGTTGTCGTCCTCTGGATGTCCAGTTGCAACTCCCTAGCTACGTCAGTCATGCTTCAGATGATTAGGCAATCACCACGAACACCGTCACTGCAACTTGTTGAATCAATGAAGTTCTGTCATTGACCAGAAGCGGATCTAGAGGGGGGGGGGGGGGTTGGGGGGGGGGGGGTTGCAACCCCCCCCCCCCCAAAAAAAAAAAAAAAAAAAAAAAATCCGGGGACCATTTTTTTAAATCTTATCTTTTTTTTTAAACTTGTAATTTTATTTTATTCTATTTCTATGTATTTATTTCATTTATTATTATTATTATTATTATTATTATTATTATTATTATTATTATTATTATTATTATTATTATTATTATTTCTTTTTGGGGGGAGGGGGGGGGGGGTTGGGCGAACAAATGTCACAGAGTCCCTTGCCCCCCCCCCCCCCCCATCAGCTTTTTTGAGGACACGGGCCACCGCCGAAGTGAGAAAAAAAAAGAAAGAAAAAAGAACGCACGCTGGAGAGAAACCCTTTCAAGTGCAAATATTGTGAGAAGATTTTCAACTCATCTGGTAACTTAACCAAACACATGATAACTCTGGATATAACTGTGTATTTAACTGTTACTTGATTTAAAAAGACGTTATCATGCACTGCTTTTTATGGTCTCCATTGTATTAATAGATGCCAGGAAAACATCACTTACGGGGTTCAAATAAACACCCCAAAAAAAATCGGCTCGCCGCTTCGCGGCTCGTGGACGATGCTCCGCATCGTCATTATTTTGGTCAACCCCCCCCCTTAGCAAAAAGCTAGATCCGCCCCTGTTTTGACTTATGAAGTTTCGTTCAGCATTCTGTGGCCGTCAACACCCCTTTATATCGACTAGCGAAGAACGATGCTTTGTAGTTGTATTCTGATTTAGAGTCTTAGTGTTGCTCAGTAATCACAATGTTCCCATTCTGATTCCGCTTCGGAATCTGAGTTCTTAGTTCTGGGCTCTGTCACTATTCTCGGTATTGATTCTCAATCTGACTGATATAGTTCTTCTCAATTCTTCTAAAAGTCTGAGTTCTACATTTCGATTCTCAACCCGACTCTAACAATTATTCTTGTCAACTCTTCTCCGTCGATTATTCTTCGCCGATCATTCTTCTGAGGAGCTCTCCTCCTTACACGCACTTATACCACATTTACAATACATGGACCAGTGTAGGACTTTCCTAAAATGTTATTGGACAACAGCAGTGGCGTACCTGGGGTACTCCGTCAGGGGGGGGGGGGGGGGCAAGCGACCGAAACAAACAAAAAAGGCGATGCTAATTTTCACTTCTGGCGAGCGAGCGAGCAAAAAGAAAAATCTTTAAGTAACGTTTGGTATATAAACTGGTATTGTTGCAAGTTGGGGTGGGAACATTCACTTGTTAGCGACGTTAATTTCATTTCTTTGCAAACGAGTGTAGCGAGCAAGAAAAAAAATCACTTCTTTTTTAATAATTGCCACTTAAACTTGGTTCAATTGTCCCATGCAGTGCGCGGGAACAATATTGTGTTTAGGGTGATTTTATACCCATTTTAGCTAGCGAGCGAAAATACATCTTTCTCTCAATGAATTGCTATATAAAATTTGTTTCATTGTTGCAGGTAGGGGGCGGGCACAATCATGTTTAAGGCAATGTCAATCCCATTTTGGCGGGCAGGCAACCCCCTACATTTCTCTTTTTAATGATATTGTAGCAGGTTAGTGGTGGGCACATAATTCCACGAGCTAGCGAGCGTAGCGAGCGAAAAAAAAATCACTTCTCTTTTATAGGGAAAATATGGTACATAAAACTTGGGTTCATTGTTCCATGTCATGATTATTAAAAGCGGTGTTATTTCTATTTTTGCGAGCGAGCGTAGCGAGCAAGCAAAAAAAAATCACTTCTCTTTTATAGGGAAAATATGGTATATAAACTTGGGTTCATTGTTCCATGTCAGGGACGTGATTATTAAAAGCGGTGTTATTTCTATTTTGGCGAGCGAGCAAAATTTTTGTAATGATAATTGGTTCATAAATTTCAGATTTTTTTTTTTTTTTTTGCAGGGCAGGGCTTACACAACCATGTCTAAGGTGATGTTAATTCCGTTTTGGCGAGCACGAGCACACCAAAACTTCTTTGAATAACGTTTGGTACATAATTATTAACTGGTTGTTGCAGGTTGGGGCGGACACGTTAGCGGTGGCAACTCCATTTTGGCGAGCGAGCATAGCGAGCAAGCAAAACAAAAAAATTCTCTTTTAATAGAAATTAATAAATAAACTTGTTTTTATTGGGGCAGGTCAGGATGGACGCAATCGCGTTTAACGCGATTCAATTCCTTTTTGGCGAGAGGGCGAAAAAACTCTTCCATTTTTAATGATATTGTTGCAGGTCAAGGGTGGGCACAATAATGTTTCCAAAGCAATGTCTATTCATTTTATTTGCGAGCGAGTGTAGCGAGCTAGAAAAATGAATTAGTCTCTTTTAGCAACATACGGTGCGTCCCAGAAAAAACGAAACCGAGAAGTATCGATGTTCTATCATAACTTAATCACAACTATAATTAATGAATGATACATATTTGGAAAGCTTAGAGTCTCCTCTTTCATGTGATGCTACTCAGATGATGCATATTTCACGCATGAGTGATTAAAAGCAATTTGAAGGAAGGAAACCAACATATTGCTCCGATTGTCTCATTTTCGCTCGCGTGAACATTGCCAGCACAAACCACTGACCTCTACCTCCTACACGGATCATCGCACATTCCCATTCACTATACGTTACGTACTAAAAGGCTGTATTGTCTGACCGTTCATGAATATTCATGTTTTTGCTAAACTCGGCAAAATGTTTGCTTTTACTAAATGGAAAAATTACGGTGGGGGGTTGGATGAAATGGACAAAACGAAATAGGCAGAAGTGATCTATGATAATTCATGCTTTTTATGTTTCGTGTGCTCGACCTATAATCTTCAAATCGCTTGGTAAACTGAGTCCAAAGTTAGACTTGTTTCACATGTGTTTTATAGGCAATGACGAGCTTGCAACCTATTTTGAAAAATTACGGTGGGTGAACTTTCAAAAGTCAATTAGACATGAGGGCTCCAATGAAAGAGCTAGTGATAACGTACGTCGGGGTGGATGTGCTTTTCGTTTAAACAAAAAATGAATTTTTAACGATTTTTTAAAAAAAACGTCCATCATGTTAGGCTGCTGAATCTGACCATGCTCTGACGATAGGGGGCGTTGTGAAATGAGACTAAACGGAGCCATATGAAAGACATTTGGCGGGCGGTATCTAGATTTCGAGAAAAAAATTCACATTTCTAGAAAGTTGAGTTTCTGCCCTTTTATATGACACCTCAATCAGGAAAAATGAGCGAGGAATGACAAAGTTCTGTTTGTTTAAAGTAGTGCTTGCATTTCCATAATTTTATTAAACGAATTCGTTTTCACTGGTTGCCTGCCGTATCAATAAACGAAATTAACAAAAGACTTAACTCCGTTTCATTGACAATCAGCCGTAGACGAGAGTCTTCATGCATGGCTGATTGTCAACGAAACGAAGTTAAGTCTTTTGTCAAATCTGCTTTTTGCTACGGCAGGCACCATATGGCTCCGTTTAGTCTCATTTCACGACGCCCCCTATCGTCAGAGCATGGTCAGCGCCAGCAGCTTAACATGTTAGCCTATGGACGTTTTTTTTAAAAATCGTTAAAAATTCATTTTTTGTTTAAACGAAAAGCACATCCACCCCGACGTACGTTATCACTAGCTCTTTCATTTGAGCACTCATGTCTCATTGACTTTTGAAAGTTCACCCACCGTAATTTTTCAAAATAGGTTGCAAGCTCGTCATTGCCTATAATACACATGTGAAACAAGTCTAACTTTGGACTCAGTTTACCAAGCGATTAGAAGATTATAGGTCGAGCACACGAAACATAAAACGCATGAATTATCATAGATCACTTCTGCCTATTTCATTATGTCCATTTCATCCAACCCCTCACCGTAATTTTTCCATTTAGTAAAGCAAACATTTTGCCGAGTTTAGCAAAAACATGAATATTCATGAACGGTCAGACAATACAGCCTTTTAGTACGTAACGTATAGTGAATGGGAATGGGCGATGATCCGTTCAGGAGGTAGAGGTCAGTGGTTTGTGCTGGCAATGTTCACGCGAGCGAAAATGAGACAATCAGAGCAATATGCCAGTGAAAACGAATTCGTTTGTTAAAATTATGAACATGTAAGGGCTACTTTAAACAAACAGAACTTTGTTATTCCTCGCTCATTTTTCCTGATTGAGGTGTCATAATTATGAAAGGGCAGAAACTCAACTTTCTAGAAATGTGATTTTTTCTTCGAAATTCAGATACCGCCCGCCAAATGTCTTTTTGGTTTCCTTCCTTCAAATTGCTTTTAATCACTCATGCATCAAATATGCATCATCGGAGTAGCATCAACTGAAAGAGGAGACTCTAAGCTTTCCAAATATGTATCATTCATTCATTATGGTTGTGATTAAGTTATGATAAAACATCGATACTTCTCGGTTTCGCTTTTTCTGGGACGCACTGTATTGTGTGTTATTGTTGCCATGGTTGCAGGTCGGGGCAGGCACAATTGTATTCTAGGCAATACTAATCCTTTTCTTTTTTCAGGGGGACGAGCAAGTGAAAACATTTAATACAAAATAGGCTAGCAAGCAGTTCGCGCCAGCGAAGAGTTTCGAATTTGTTATATCACTTATATTTTCCTATTTTCATTTGTTTTAATTTTTCAGGGCCGTATGCGGAATATTTTTCTGGTGGGGGAGGGGGAAAGATGCGTTAAAAGTTTTCGAAGAATCTCAAAAGCAAAAGGAGTGAAGGGAGTTCGAGCGACCGAACTGGTCAAGAGGGTACTTTTGCATTTTCAAAAGTAGAATTGAAGGATTTGGTATAGGCCTACACTACATTTTCAGGAAAAAAACTGTTCGTTTTCAAAATATCTGGGGTCAACTGCCCCCCCCCCCTGGTGCGTACGACCATGGTCTTTTTTATTTCCCCATTTTTATTCGTTTCCTTTTCTTTTCCCTTTTTCTTTCTTTTCTCTTCTTCTTCCTTTTTTCTTTCCTTTTTTTCCTTTTTTCTCTTTCTTTCCTTTTTTCTTCCCTTTTCCTTTTTTCTTTTTCTTTCCTTTCCTTTCTTTTCCTTTCTTTCCCCTTTTTCTTTTTCCCCCCTGGAGCCCGTCAGGGGGGGGGGCACTCTGCCCCCTGCCCCCCATAGGTACGCCAGTGGGCAACAGTTTGAGAAAGTGGGAAGGGTCATACAATATTAAATTCTCATTGGTCAACAGGTCCACTTCCTTTCATGTTCCCCCCGAACTTGAATTCAGGGAAATCCTACCAGTCCTACAGTATAGCCCGAAACATGACTCATAACTTTGATGGATTAGGCCATTTGACCAGTCTGTATTCCTGGCCGAAACCAAAACAATAATAAAATGGTCAAGGGTGTATTCCTCTTTTGTTATGTACATAAGAAAAGAGGAATACAGCCATATAATGATACTGAGAATCATGACGCCCACTACTTTGAAAACATTGAGAATGGCTGTGTAGAAAGACATATTGCCCCCAGGGGTAACATAAACTCACCCTTGACCATACGAAATTTGAAAGGAAATGGACATGAGAAAAGCACCTAACTAGGAATAACAAGCACTACGTGCAAAACGAATGCGATTTTCTGACGAAGATAAGAAGAATATTTATTGGGCAGAATGTGAACGAAAACAAGGCAATGACGAAGGTCGTCATTGCAATAACATGCAGCCTTTTCACACACAGCTAAAATTCATCGTATCTAGAGATGATTAGTATAAACGTGTTTAACTCAACAGTTTTAAACATGTTTATAGAAAATTTTCCCTGTGTGAACATCGTTTATACGATGTTGGGATAGATAATAATTTTACCCCCCCCCCCACCCTGAAAATGATCTCCCCCTAAAAATTACCCAACTTATTATCGGGGTTGACTTCCCCTTTAATGAACAGGGGGTATTGTTCTTGGTTGTCCCGGGGGGGGGGGGGGTCAATGTCCTATATAGGGGTTAAGTTTCAGAGATGGGGGTAATTGTCATCGGGGGTAATTTTCTGGGCGTAGTTTGAGTCGTCGAGGGGTAATTGTCCTTTGGGTAATTATCCTTGGGAGTAGTTTTCTGGGGTGTAATTGTCCTTATTATGATAGGCGAATAAGGTGGGAGGCCGGGATTGAAGCCCCCCCCCCCCCCTCCCCCCGAAGAATGTTGCAATGATGTTTGGCCGTTCGTTCGAGCAACCGACAATTTCGGGTAACGATGTGGTCTATTGATTTGTAATTTAATGTAGGCCTACTAGTCATGAAGTTAAATTTTGTGACAAAATTAGATATGATTGATATTAAGAAATGCTTGAAGTTCGGTTCTCCGACAGTGATCCCAATGACAAAAAATAGGTCCGGCTTTTAAAAAAGTTGCCAGGGTTGGTATAGATTTGCAAAAAGTTTGTATTCATGTTGTGTCGCCTTTTAATCCAGCGTCGTGGCTTTGTAGCGAAAAGAGTGCTTGTTTATAATACGATACAGGATGGATGCATAGGATTGATTAGGTTTTGTTTTATATTATATACCGAGTTTATTATAGTCTTTTTTAATTTATTCCCTCAAGTTTCTTCGATTACATCCCTCCTTTTCCCCATTTTTCTTTTAGTCTCCCTCTTCAATTTTATATCCTTCTTTCTTAATACTTCTATGCTTTAGGCTATAATTATTTTTCAATTTTTTTTTCAATTGTTTGTGTGTTATCTAATTTTACCAACATGACCAACATGAACCATGACATTTTCGCTGCCATAAATTTCCCTCAGTTGACTGTGAATAAAATAAATATAGGGGTAGAAACTAAAATCCCAGTCTGTTGTTTCATGTGAAATAAACCTATATGAATGGCTATCGAAAGAGTAGTATAAATAATACATTAAGGGCATACGCCTGTCAGGCCTTTCAAATTGCTAAGGTGATTCTTACGTTGTTAGTTTTGCGAAAGTTTTATGGCGAATAAAAGGTGAACATTTTTCATCTCTATCCATAACATAAATATCTCTCGGCAATAAAACGAATGAATATTGAATAAATAAATAGATGAATGGATGAATTTAACATGTAGCATTATGTAGAAAATGTGGGGGGGTGGGGGTATAGTGCCAAATTTACTACATTCTTTGCAAAAACTGACTTGCCATGGAAGTGAATCGACGACTTCGTTTTCAAGATCATTTCGGAAAGTTTTGTCTTTCAAGTTGAACTATTACTATTGAATGCATAAAATACTGCATAATTTAGAACAACTAGAAAACAGAAAACACAACAACTTGAAGTCTTGAACAAATAATCAAACAGGAAACCACATTTGCGTCACATAGGCCTACCCTAAAATTGTAATGATGATGATTAAGACGATGTCGGCGATGATGATAATTCCTATGACGAAAATGCTATGCTTTTCCAACCAATATCCTAAAAATATACGCTAATTTATTTTTTAATCAAGATTTGAGAGATGTCGAGAATAATTTGCAGTTTAAAAAAAAAAAAAAAAAAATGAAGTGCCATTACTCTCTTTCCAAAGTGTTTACTTTAATAGTGGTAGTTTTTTTTTTGACAAAATGTTGTTATTGTGGATTTTTTTTTCTTCCCCTCTCCCGATTAGCGATAGAACACTGAAGATTTGACTGAACACATTATTAAAACATCATAGACAAGTCGCAGGATTTTCCAAAGGCAGTAAAAAATTGTTTTTCCAGATCAGAAACTGATAAATAACAGTGCACTTGCATTAGGCCTACAGAGGCAAGGGAAGAAATAAAGAAAGAAATATCAATTATCAAAATAACATGTAGATCGAATTCTACTGGGAAGCAATTTGATTTGGCCTAACGTGTACCCGAGATGTTTCCTTTTTCTATACTTTTGATGCGCGCCCACCATCGGGCGGAATTAGGGCGGGTCTAGGCGGAATTAGGCAAGGAAAATGCCTCACGCAGACGGCGCGCTACGGACAATCGCTTATGATTTCGGGCGTAAGAATGGCATAGCTAGATTTGCTAGAATTTCGGCAACAAATTGGTATACATTAGCGCCTGTATAATTCATTTTCAGAGAAGTTATCTGAGAAAAACTGCCCATCGGGCGGAAACCGGGCAGGGTACGGTACGCAAAATCAATGTAGATCTCGAACATCGCGCGGCGAAGAATTATAGCAAACAATTCGAGTCTACACGGAATGACGTCAACCAAGTCCGTGCGGCGCGGGGGCTCTTGACCGAGGCAAATTTGGGAGGGGGCGGCAGTTGTACTGTAATTTTCATTTTTCTCAGTAATGAAAGGGTATTTAATTTTTTCTTTCTTGTATTTGCATTTTGTGTTTCATTAGCCGTCTGTGGATGTATGGTTGTGTACGCTCCGGTCAAGGTCTTTAAAAGGAGGCTGATGTGATTTTCGTTATAAAAAATATATAAATAAAATTAATGATTTTGTTTGTATAAGTCAATAGGCAAACACATTCAATTCAATTCAATTCAATTCAATTTTATTTCATTCAGTTTAAAAAGACAACATTTCATATAACAACCAGCTATATAACATAAAATACACATTACGAACATATTTGACATTTGGACATAAAGTAAACTGAATAGGTTGCAACCTGAAAGGAAAAAGATAATCCTTATATAAAGGTTGACCCTTTTTTATAATAAACAAATATGAAATATATCCGTTACTAAACATTATACTATACTCAAATCAAGACAACAAACATACATACAACAAACAAATAAAATATGTCTTGAACTTAAATGATTATTGCAGTTTATCTAAAAGAAATTTCTTATACCTACGTTTAAAAACATTTACACTAACAGATATATGAATATAATGGGGAAGAGTGTTCCATAAAAAGGGTCCTTGGAAAATAATTATTTTTTGGTTTAGTACTGTACGAGTCAATGGCAAGTGAAATTGTTTAGCATTTCTAGTATTATAACTATGAACATTACAGTTTAAAATAAACAATTTGGAAATAGAATCAGGGATAAGATTGTGGTGACATAAATACATAAGAACACCTACTTGTAATAAATATACATCCCTATATTGCAACATGTTTAATGAGTAAAATATTGGATTGGTATGGGCAAGAAAAGAAGAATGATTAATAATTCTTAATGCACGTTTTTGTAATTTAAACAGTCTATCTTGATAAATTAATGCAGCATTGCCCCATACAATAATAGCATAATGTAAGTAAGGGTACACAATTGCATAGTATATCATTTTGAGTATAATTTTAGGGAGAGATTTCAATCTGTACATGACACCAATACTTTTAGATAATTTGTTGCAGATGACACCAATATGATTAGACCAGGAGAACTTATCATCGATAATAACACCCAAAAACTTTGCTGAAGAAACTCTCTGAATGTTTGCATTTTCTAGTTTGATTGTTATTGAGTCTATATTTAGTTTCTTTTTGGTAAAAATCATAAAATTGGTTTTCTTTTCATTAATGGAAAGTTTATTAGCGTAAAACCATTGAACAATTAATCCAATCTCAATATTAAATGTAGTTTCAAGAGTATGTTTGTTTTTGTGTGAAAGGAAAATACTGGTGTCATCTGCAAACAGAATACATTTTAAAATTTTTGAAGCATTGACAATATCATTTATATACAAAATAAATAAAAGTGGTCCAAGAATGGAACCTTGTGGCACTCCACATTTAATTAGCTGTAACTGTGATTTATTTTTATTTAATGCAACAAATTGTTTTCGATTTGATAAATAATTTTTTTAATATTTTCAATGTTATACCCCTAATTCCATACATATACAATTTATCCAACAAAATACTATGGTCAAGCGTGTCAAACGCTTTAGTGAGATCAAGAAATAAGCCAATTGTTGTTTCTTCATTATCTATTGCACTTCCCACTTTATGAACAAAATCTATCAAAGCTGAAGATGTTGAGTGTCCTGCTCTAAATCCATACTGGTTATTGTTTATAATATTGCACTTTGTAATAAAATGTAAAAGTCTGGTATAAATACACCTTTCAAAAATTTTGGAAAAAACAGGTAAAACAGAAATTGGACGATAATTAGACATCACTTCTGGTGGACCACTTTTAAAAATGGGTATTACACGAGCTATCTTTAACGATGTAGGAAATTCTCCACATTTAAGGCACTGGTTGAATATTTCACTGAGATGTGCACTTATCTTATGTATAATCGGTTTTACTACTTTAATATCTATTTCATCATAACCTGTACTAGAATTAGGCTTAAGTTTGTCTACAATATCTATAATTTCTTTACTAGTAATAGGTTTAAAAAATGCAGTTGATCATTTTGAATTACATAATTTTTAAAATTATTATTGCACGAAGAAAAAGAAAGGTTCAAGTTATGACCGATGTTTACAAAATGTTCATTCAATATATTACAAATTTCCATATCAGTTGTAATTTTTTTTGCATTACATTAAATACATTTAATAACAGATTTTTTATTCTGCTTACCAAGAGCCTGATTGATAACGCTCCATGTTTTTTTCATATTCCCTTTATTATTATGCTGCGGGACTTCGCCAATAGGAGGCGCTGTTCACTAAGTCTAATCGTAGGTATAAGCTTCTTTCCGTTCATAGTAGAAAATACTAATCACCCTTTCCCGATGATGGGTTGTATAAAACGTGATAAAAGAAGTTTTCTAATTTCATTTTTTTTATCCGCACATTCTCTCAGTTTATATGTACATCACGTCTATTTAAATTCTCTCAATCATTTATACCGCTTATTATCATTTTTAAAATACATAATTAAAAATGTCTCTCCTTTCATCATCTCCTTCCATTCAAATCCATTTACCTTTTTGTATTTCTATGTCTTAAAAGATATTCTCTCACTCTTTTGTTTTCCTCTCTTTTAAATGATCTCACTCCCTTTCATTAAACAATTCGCTCCCTTTACCACCTTCGCTTATTCTTGTAATCTTTATCTGAGTCTTCCTTTCAAATTATATCACTATATCATACATCTCTTTCATGACAAATTTCTCTCACTTTAAATCAATATCTCCTCACATCCTCTCACTCTTTACCTCTTCCTTTCGAGTTCTCTCACTAAATTATATATTTCTTTCTTTACAACTTCTCTCAATTTCTCCTCTCCACTCTTTCCTATGTGCTGTGTATCTCTCTTCTTCTTACTCAAACAAAAACAATTGACAAGATACAAACTGAAAATAGATTATTGCACGTCAAACAAACATTTATTCACTAATGCTACTATTTCAATAACTTTAGATAATAAATCATCCTGTAAAAGGGGCAACACCATTGTTTCCAGATTAACTTTTACATCAGCTTTACTAACGGCAAATATTATCATTAGTTTGGAAAATAACAGTCCTAGCAATAGTCATGATAATAATAACAATAATTGTGATAATAATGATAATAATAATAAAATCAACAATACTCGTACGATTAATATTATTATCAAAATATAAAGCGCCCATCAAATTGTTTCTTGTTTTTTAAATATCGTTTAACTTGCTCTTTTAAAAACCTATGGCAGTTTTGAAATTGCAAAAACACTGTTCATTACAAATACCCATTCACGAACTAAAATATACCCTCGTACCCTCACCATCGACAATATTTCCACAATACTAACGGTTTTACTCTTTCACACAAATCTGGCACAAGTGGAAGTTAATATGGCATTTTCAAAACAATGTTGCTCAGTGAAGGGTGTTTAGATTTAATCAATGTATCATAGGAAAGCATTACACTTCTACTCTATGGAAAAAGGAATCCTATTATACACGTCGTAAATATTCACAAGATCTATTTGTTTTCGAGTTTAATTTGTTATGGGACGCAGTGTATAAATAGTTAATGATTTATAAACTGAGCTTCTTACATTATATTATCTCTTGTTTTACCTTAAGTTTGGAAGATAAAGTATTGACTGTAAGAGGACATATATATATTTTTTGGGGGTCCCAACATTTGAAAATTTGGCCGATCAATATTTCTTTCATGGGGGGGGGGGGGGGTACGGTCAGCTTTTTGGGGTCACCAATTACCACAATTAAAATTTAAAAAAAGTAAGTATATGTATATTTGTATCATAGACCCTATAAATACTTTACCACACAAACTGCACTTTTATGTCGTAATCAAATATCTTTGACGTTTCATCAATTCATGAAGTACTAACTATTATTTTTCTATGAAGTTTGAAAAAAGTCTCTTGGCAATAAAAATGAGATTCTATAAAGCACAAAAAGAACAAACCACCACTAATGCTCATCATCAATATGATTATTTTTAAATTGCTTGAATGTAAAGATGAAAAGTGCTCTGTCTTTTAAACATCATAACTAAACACTTATTAACACTCTTTTTTTAAAGTGCTCTTCGTGTAAAAATAAATGCATGGAACTACAAAAAAAAAAAAAAAAATCGACATTCCTAAAGATCTGTATATTTTTTTGGTATTTTTTGGTGGGAGGGGGGGGGGGGGTATTCACTTGCCTCCATCTAGGTGTTCAGATGCAATCAGTGGTGCAACCAGGTGGTATGAACAATTGAAAGAAACCAATCCAATTTTTATATCCCCACTTCTTTCTCGCATATGAATCTTAATTGTATGGAGCAATCCTTATCCTGCCAAAGATCCAAACGATCAGCCACATTTTGATACCAAACCATAATTCGAAAACAGTTTCCATTATCATTGAACGATTCACTTTCAAAATTGCTATACGTAAGATTCGATCCATCTAGCCACTTTGCCTCACTAAGACTCGAGCCGGTCAGCCCGATCCAGTAGTCCCATCTGTGCTGAAGACTCCGCGCGATGAAGTCCTCTTCCTCCTGCGACTCGATGAAGACCAGATGGGATCCGTATTGGGAACAAGCTAAAACCGCAGAAGCTTGATCGATCTTGCAAGTGCTGAAATTGTAGAACGACCCGCCGAATTCATATTCCATCGGAGAAGATGAGCATGCTTAAAAAGATGAAAATACAATATGTAAATTACTCAATTTGAAGAAAGTAAACATAGTGATTATTTGGGTCGTAACTGAAATATTTAAAGAAATATAGATAATATAATGACGATGATATGATGAATATAATAATAATAATAATGATAACGAAAATAATGTTACTTAAAAAGATGCAAAGACATGAACAAAATTAAAGCTTTAATAATCAATATGTAAAGATACTTTGCTCACCATTACAGATTTTGGCAAATTCACAATGTTATTTCTTACAGTTATATTTATTTTTATGAATGAAAGAGGAGGGGAGGAGGGGGGGGGGAGAGAGAGGGAGACAGACAGACAGAGACAGACAGACAGACATAGAAAGAAAGAAACACAGAGAGATAGAGAGACAGAGAGACAGAGACAGAGACAGAGAGAGAGAGAAAGACAGAGAGAGGGAGAGAGAGAGAGAGAGGGGGGTGGATTAGGGGAAGTGGCTAAACATATATAATCAAATGCATAACATCATTTCATTTTCTCTCTTACTTACCGGAGGGGGTGGTTTCTTGCGATTTTGTTGTGTCTGACACCGTGGTCCTAGAGCTAGTCGTTGCCTTGGTCGTCGCGTCCGTAGTTGATGATTCCACTGACTCTGAAACGTTTATACAAAAATGAAGTCATACGTTCAAAGGCATAATATTAGGAATGAAACCTCAACAGGAATAGATGGCCAAAACGAAGAACATTTTTTTAAAATAAACTTTAACAGTTTATTTATTTTATGAGGTATAGCAGGACACTGGATTTAGTGGTGCTTTGACAAAGTCGAAGGGTCTTATTTTGCCAAATCATTTAACTGCTGTTAAACTCGAGGAAAAAAGAATTAGACGGTCACTTCCCCTTTAAAAAATGTTTTACCGACACCAGCGATAGGAAAGGACTTTTAAAAAATCAGATAAAGACTAAGAGAGAGAGAGTGAGACAGAGAGACAGAGAGGAAGAGTGAGAGAGAATGCGAGAGAGAGAGAAAAAGAGAAGGGGGTTATAGTGGCTAGACTCATTATTTTAAAAAATACAGGACGTCATGTTAATGTTTCTCTTACTGGAGGTTGGGGTTGCTTGCGATGTCGTTGCGTCTGACCTTTCCGTCATCGTGGCCGTAGTGCTCGGCTCGGACTTTGTTCTGGTTTTTGCTGTCACCGACTCTGAATGGAATTAAAAAAATTAAAAAATGATCAAATGATTCGACGAAGGAGCCATGCAAAGAGGGGAGAAGAACAAGAAGAACGTTGTCGTTAACCTGTAGGCAAAAAGATAAAATACTAAAATTGACGGGCAGTGCCCCCTTATCAAGTGTTTTAGCGACGCTAATGAAAGAAGAACGAAGAAAAACAAGACTAGAACAAAATAAGAAATAGACGGTCATTCCCCCCCCCCCCTTGATAACAATTTAGCGAAGCCCGTGACAGGAACGGAAAGAACAATAGAGTCAGTTAAAGACTGAGAGAGAGAGAGAGAGAGAGAGAGAGAGAGAGAGAGAGAAAGAGAGAAGGGGGATATAGTGGCTAGACCCATTATGATAATAATCAGATGCATGACGTCACTTCCATGGTACCATTGCCTAGACATACCAGAGGTAGTGGTGTTTTGAGAAGTCGTTGTGTCTGAGCGTTTCGTCATCGTAGTCGTAGGGCTCGTCGTAGGCTTGGTCGGCGCTTCCTCCGTTGACTCTATGATCACTGAAAATAACAACAACAAACAAACATAACTGACGTAAATGACAATGAATAACATTATTTTCATTGAAATATCTCCCATCGGCTGTCTCGAGGCGCTCTTAGTCAGGGTACGGGGATAGGATCAAGGGGAGGGGAGGGAGAAAAATAGAAATCGGAAAAAACTTTTCGTGCGGGAATCCGTCAGTTCTATCAAAAAGTTCCAAAAGAGGTATTTTCTCGTTAATCGTCATCTTCTCTTCTTCTTCTTCTTCTTCTTCTTCTTCTTCTTCTTCTTCTTCTTCTTCTTCTTCTTCAGTTGCAGTACCGGCCACCGCCTAGTATTGTTGTAATGGTTAGACAGTGGTGGTTAAAGGGGGGGGGGGGCGGGCCCCCTCCCCTGGCCCAAAAAGAAAAGGAGTGGGGGGAGGTATTACGTTATTTTTTTGTTTTTAAGTGTTGTTGTTGTTGCTCAATTTTTCTTTTGTCGTGCTGACTACCTCCCCCCCCCCAATTATTCACCGCTAAATATTTTTTCACGAATTGGGCCCCCACCCCCGCCGCCAGCTGGATTCAACCCTGTGGTTAAGTACAGTGCAGAATGTATGTACAATGTGTGATAAAAGATACAGCGAAGTGTGTGCAAATAAAAAAAAAACTGCGGAAATTTTGTTTACACCCTGAAGCGTGAAGCGCGGAAGCTTTTACGTTTCATTAAATCATTAGGAGAGAGAAGACGATTCGTTGTACCGTTCTCGAAAATAATCCTCGTCTTAATTCAGTTCCCCCCCCCCCCCCCACTCCCGCGCGATACGCGGAAGCTTTTACGTTTCATTAAATCATTAGGAGAAAGAAGAGGATTTGTTGTACCGTTCTCGAAAATATTCCTCGTCTGAATTCAGTTTACCCCCCCCCCCCCGCGCCCTCCCGCGCAAAGCGCGGAAGTTTTTACGTTTAACTAAATCATTAGACAAAGAAGACGATGTGTTGTACTGTTCTCGACTCTTAATCCTCGTTTGAATTCAGTTTTCCCCTCCCGCGCAAAGCGCGAAAGCTTTTACGTTTCATTAAATTATTAGAGAAAGATGATGATTCTTTGTACCGTTCTCGACTCTTAATCCTTGTCTGAATTCAGTTTTCCCCTCCCGCGCAAAGCGCGAAAGCTTTTACGTTTCATTAAATTATTAGAGAAAGATGATGATTCTTTGTACCGTTCTCGACTCTTAATCCTTGTCTGAATTTCAAATATGTTTTGTGTCTGCTCCTTTTTCTTCGTACGTCCTCTTCCTTTTCTTTCCTCTCTTTTTTTGGCCGGCGTTTTTTTTTTTTTTTTTTTTTTTTTTTTTTTTTTTTTTGGGGGGGGGGCCCTGGCTACGCGCCTGCGGTCAGATGAACATATTTTGATACCTTGTCCGCCCCCGGAAACTCAGGGGTTTAAGGCAATAAATTACTGTCAGATACGCATGCAGGGGCCCGCCTTAGTGCCCTGGTGGGGTCGAGGGTGCGGAAACCCTTGAATCTCAGGGGTTTTAGGCATTAATAAATGATTACGGTCAGATGAACATATTTGTATACCTTATTTGTGACACAGGCAGGAAACTGATTGGCGTAAGGTCCAGCGGGCGGAGCCCCCCTGATGCTCAGGGTTTTTAGGCATTAAGTTACCGTCTGATTAGCATCCAGTGGTCCGCCTTAGGGCCCTAGGCGAGGTCCAGGGGGCAGAACCCCCGGAAGCGCAGGGGTTTTAGGCGTTTAATTACGGTCAGATGAGCATTTTTGATACCTTATTTTGTTGTGACACTGGCAGTTAACTATTCTTTCTTTCTTGCTCTCTTTCTTTATATTTCTCTTGAATATACTCCTTCTTCAAAAAAGGTGTGTGTGGGGGAGGGGGGAGCTGGAGGCTCCAGATCCCCGCCGTTCTGCGGGCCCTGACATGTAGGCATCTCAAGAAGCATATTTCTTGCCTGGCTTTAAATTTAGGAATTTGTCATTTTACAAACAAACGCATACAAAATATAATTTATCATATACCTCACTTAAGAAATCCAGCCATCTGAT
The DNA here is from genome assembly GCF_000002235.5 of Strongylocentrotus purpuratus. Taxonomy (NCBI): domain Eukaryota; kingdom Metazoa; phylum Echinodermata; class Echinoidea; order Camarodonta; family Strongylocentrotidae; genus Strongylocentrotus; species Strongylocentrotus purpuratus. Next base: position 28,209,019 of record NW_022145598.1, read on the forward strand.
TGGTCGAATTGCATCATAAACTTCAACTGTTCCTGTAAAATTCTCGGTAACCATGCATAAAACATTTCAATATTTTTAATAACCATGGTTATTAAAAAAAGTTGGTCAGCGTCCATGGTTACCCCATAGGTTTACATGTTAAAAAATGGTTTGAGCAATGGAGGATGCCGTATGTGTGCGAAGGATTGGTCGGTAATTTCAATACAATTGAATCTCGATCGATCTTACCGACAATTTTATCTTGCATTGTTGACATGAAGACGAAAATAAACTTCCAAAAACAAAAAAACAACATCTGCCGATAGATCTTGATCTAAGTTCGTGCCAATATGCATTGCAAAAGTAAAAGAAGAGTCCGTATATGGAGCTTTTGCGAAGCATTCATCACACGCGAAGCCGGTTTCAATCCATTTTAATGTATATATTGGAGAAAACTGCCGAGCATGTCAAACGGCGGGCCATAGCCGAGTGGTCTAAGCGTTGGTTTTCGGTACACTTTTGTTGTACGCAAGTGTTCGAATCCCGTCTTCGACAAAATTGATAAATATTTTTAATTTTTCATTTTTTAGTCTATTTTTTTTCGGCATATAAAAGTATTAATGACTGCTAGTATTAAAAACAACATCTGCCGATAGATCTTGATCTAAGTTCGTGCCAATATGCATTGCAAAAGTAAAAGAAGAGTCCGTATATGGAGCTTTTGCGAAGCATTCATCACACGCGAAGCCGGTTTCAATCCATTTTAATGTATATATGGAGAAAACTGCCAAGCATGTTAACGGCGGGTCATAGCCGAGTGGTCTAAGCGTTGGTTTTCGGTACACCTCTTGATGTACGCAAGAGTTCGAATCCCGTCTTCGATAAATATTTTTAATTTTTCATTTTTTAGTCTATTTTTTTTCGGCATATAAAAGTATTAATGACTGCTTTAATATTCGAGAAATAGTTGTTTTCATACGCTCTCGGGAAGGTTAGAATTGGGCTATTCCCCTCGGCAAGCCTCGGGGAATAGCACAATTCTAACCTTCCCTTGAGCGTAATAAAACAACTATTTCTCTCAAAGCAGTCATTAATACTATACTAAAAAATGAGAAAAAATTATATAATGTGTAAACCACCGTTATGGAATTAGAATTAAACCACGTCTAAATTTATTTGCCCCGTTACCCCTCCCCGATCACAACAAATCGCAACTGATCTCCCCAACCTTTCTTCTTTCCCTTTCTCTCCTCTTTCCCTTTCCCTTCCCTTACTTTTTTAGGTTTGCTGGGGGTGGGGGGGGGGGGGGGGAGGGTGGGGGAGCAAGGTTCTTTCGGCCCCCATGCTTCTCCACACGTTGTTGGCGGGATTAACCGAAAATGATCTATTTCCCCTTCTTTTAATTTTTTTTCTTCTTCTCTTTTTCGGTCCCTTTTAGCTCTCCTATTTTCCTTTTCCTTCCTTCTCTCTTTTTTTTTTAGCTGGGGCGGGGGGAGGCAAGGGCCTTTTACCCCACCCCACCCCGATCCACAACTTATTGGCGGAAAATTTGCAACTGATACCCGGCCCCTTCTTTTCTCTTCTTCTTCCTCAATTTTCGTTTCCTTTATCTCCTCTTTTCTTTTTTCTTTCCATCTCCTTTCTTCTCTCTTATTTTTTTGATTGGGTGGGGGGGGGGGGGGGGGGGGAGGCAACAGCCTGAGAGACAAGGCCCACCCCCCGAACTCCTTCTTCCCCTTTTCCTTTCTTCTTCCTCTTCTCTCTCTCTCTCTCTCTCTCTCTTTGCGGAGGGGGGGGGGGGGTGGAGAGCAGATTTTGTTTGGGGCCCCAGAAATTCGAAAAATTACGTCGTCAGATATTTCGTTCAGTGGCTTGGGGGGGGGGGGGGGAAGAACACTTTTTTCAAAAAAATAAAAGTCTTTCCCCCTTTTTTTCCTTCTTTTTTCCCCTTCTTTTTTTTTCCCAGGGGGGCGGGCCCCCCGCCACCCCCCCCCCCCCCCTGAATCCGCCACTGGGCGAATAGATATATGCTGCACACGTAGCTATATTTTTGGTAAAAGGAATTAACAAAAGTTTAATGCTAATCGAGGTTAGTCCCATATGTATAATATTGTTACGGCCCTCCATCCTAGAACGGGTCCTGGATGCTGGAGGGCTGGCCTGTCCCTTGCCTCTATCACCGTCATCTGACGAAGAATTTGCCATCCTGAATAATGCGAGCGGTTTCTATTTGGCTTGTAGTTTAGAGGCCTGACGTGGCTCCGTTTTCCCAAAGTATATGAGTGTGGAGATGAGAGGTGTTTTGGATAGGTGGATGTGTATTCTCTATGAGAGGGTTATATACATCAGTCTATGGAGACTCAACTAATCACACGTATGAAACGATGGATTGTTTAACTGTATACTTTATTAATACAAACATAAGTCAACTTCTCCAACACGTTATCATAATTATAACACCGACACCAATTACCTGTATTAATCTCAACAAGTAGTCAAGGCAGGGATTGCCTACTGTAGGAACTCTATTTCTAGCTTCCAGTCATTTTCCTTACTTTAGCTCAGCTGGAGCAAAGCGGAGAGTTCGCTATCTGACCAAGACGAGAGCTGGCATCGAAGTGCCGAAATATCTGCTGGTCACTGCTATTTATAGCTTTTGAGACGCTCTGAGAGCTGCTTTACGCATGGTGCGTCCGTAATCGCGCTCTGAGCCCTTACGCCCAAAAGCTTACTGCGCCCTCTACGTTTTCTGCAAGATAACTTAAATTGTGGCGAACTGGTTCGTTACAATATATACATAGTTATTTGACATTTAAACGCATTTAAATTTACATTATTTACAGAATGATGATAATAATATAATAACAACAACAATAATAATATGATTGCAGGTCCTCATAATGCTGTTGAGGCTATCAGGATGTTAACAAAACTGTTATTATTAAATGTTTATCAAAATAAACCTATTTTGTTCTTATAAAACAAATAAATAAATAAACAAACGAACAAAGACAGCATTGACCTCTGGACTGACCTGTGAGATGTGGTGTGGTACATACACCCACAGTGTTGTTTCTAGACTTTGTGTGGCAGTTGCGATACAAGTGGGTGGGAAAGTTGACAGATGTAAGCACTTGTTGTACAAGTTGCCCATTTCTTTCAACCACGGGGCAACGTTGTTGACTGAACTGCTCGCAACTCCGAGTTGACACTGCATGTCCTTCATGGCGAAAAAGGCAAAGTACAATTTGATGAGATATTTTGTGAATATGCAATAAAATAATCATAACAAATATCAAATCGAAAATTCCTACAGAAACAATAAATCAATTATAGATAAAAACACAAAGCGAAAATAGTTTGGCCTACAAACTTAATGCAAAACACATTTGACATCATGCACATGAATTTGATTCCTGATTATCTTATTTCTTCCTTTTATCTTCTCTCTCTATAAGACGTAAATAGTATATGATAATAGTACTATATACAAAATTGTCATTGTCTACTGTAATCTTAGAATTTTGTAATACATAAACAAAGTAGATGATTATAAAAGAATGCCTTGATACAATAGTTCAAAGTTCTTACCAAGTAGCAGGCATCTGGTGAAAATTAAGAAGAAAGACTCTCGTAGCAACATGTTGGGAATGAATCGAGGTATATCCGTTCCTCATCAGTCGTTCGATATGATCTATTCTATACTCATTAGGATGTAAGCGCAGTTATAGAGACGGAACGCATCATTTGAATCATTGCTGCTTTTCCTACATGCACTCATTGGCGTAGCAGGAGACCAGCGATGCAGGGGGTACTGCCAACATGAAGCGGCGAACCAGGGTATCGATAAAGAGTGGGGTTCGAGAGGGTCGGGTGGTATTATCATCTCTTTTTTCTCTTCGTCCCTCCCTCCCTCCCTCCTCCTCTCCTCATGCTTTCCTCTCTCTCTCTCTCTCTCTCCCTCTCTCTCTCTCTCTCTCGCTCCCTCCCTTCCTCTCCCCCAATCTCTCTTTCTTTCTCCCTCCCTCTTCCCCTCTATCTCCACCTCTTATTCCCTCATCTCTCTCTCTCTCTCTCTCTAACTATCTTTTATTTTCTTTTTTTTCTTCATCATAGGATAGGGGTTGTGCCCCGTAGCCCCCTGCAGCTATGCCACTATCTCATTTGTTAACACAACTTGTAATTTCTTTTGTGACGATGTCACCTTTATACTTCCACTTGCTTCGCTCTCGTCCGCCCAAGTTATACAAAAGACATGAGTTGTAATATGTTACATCAGAACAAATCGCCCCCCCCCCCCCACGTCTACCAGGCAGCAAATTGCAATTTCATTGTCCATATTGTGTTAAAAATATCAAATTTAGCACGCACGTAGAAAAATAATTGCACTCGAATAATTATTGACAAAGAATTGACTTCTTCACAAAGGAACACTGATTTTTACTTGGTATTTTATTCATAGGATGCGGAGTAGACATATCATTTATTAACGTCGTGCAGGAATATGTGAGGAAGAGAGGAACGTTCAAATAATCGAACTCTCCATTTAAAAAAAAATTGGTTTGATAAAAGAATCAATCATCCTTTCAAATCGTATAACTGTCTTGTTATTTCCCTGATATCTTCTCCCAAACAAACTAGCGTAAAGAAGTAAGGCTGTAAAATAGGTTATGTCGTGATTTTGAAAGCTATTAATTCAAATCATTTGTATAGCTGTATTTTCACCAGAGGGCGTCATAATAAATTACCATCCATGCGCGTATTTCTTTACACAGCTGTTTAGACACTTCAGTCAAATATACTGTGCGAACAATTAGAGACAGAAAACGTGTCCACACACAAAACAATTTATCCCGAAACTCTATAACGAAACGTCGTATAAAGAATCATCGTATAAATTTCAGAGTGTCCACACACAAGAAACGTCGTATAAATAATCATCGTATAAATTCCAGGATGTCCACACACAGAAGAAAGTAATCCTGAAACTCTACAGTGAAATGTCGTATAGGTGCGCAGTTTGCTACTGCGGTCATGAAATGGAAGCGGAAATGAGAGGTCAGGTCTCTTTTCGCGCGAGGTCGTGTTAAGCCCAGCCCAGTAAGTTACACTAGTATAGTTACACTAGTTACGTCCACACACAACACCTTCCGTGATTAGGCGTGATTCTTTATTGAGTTCTAGTTCGAAACGATGCCCTAACCTGCGTTTCGTTATATGACGTTTCGTTATACGACGTATCGTTAGTGAGCCTCCACACACACAATTTCATCGTATAACTATCACGAAACTGTATAACTATCGCGAAACGGTATCACGCCTAATCACGGAAAATGTTGTGTGTGGACAGGGGGAGAGACTACCATTTAACCTTCCGCGGTATTTTTGGAATTGCTAGAGACGAGCTGTACATAGACTTTGATTACTTATTGCTTTGCCTCACTACTTATAAAGTCTAAAGATAGAACAGAATAAATGCTGATACTCGAGCCCAATAATCCAAGATTGTATTACGCTATCCTTAACCAATGGAGCGATCGATGAATGATAAACAATCCATCGACTGTTTTAAAAACATGTATAAAAAAAACCTATTTCAGCAAATTATGAATAATATCATCGTTGTTTTTGCTCTTTTTGCTATAAGTTTAATTTGGTACTTCATGATATAAGTTCATTTTATAGTTTGATAGAGTTTTGATTTTGAATAGATTAGTTGATTACTTGATTCCATTATTGTGTTTTTATATATTTAATTAAATATCATGTATTTTTGACTTGGTTTTTACTCAAGATTATGGTCACTATATATTTTTATCATGACTTCATGAGTATTTTAACAATTCTCATTATATATGTATGATTATTCTGTTTTGATGTTTTAGTGTAAGCTTTTAATATTCAGGACCAGGATGTAAACCAGTCCTTTCTGATCTTGTTATCCTGATGAAATATGTTCAAATAAATAAATAAATAAATAAATAAAAGCTAGGTTGCACACTCTAAAAAAAATCAAATGCTAATTTTGACACCTCAAGATTTGGAGGCAGCACCTGTAAGGACACGCATAGGGACTGCCCAAATTGTGCTAAAGTAGCACTTGTACACGTGCTATAATTCAACACCAGTCCAAGTGCTACTTTAAACACTTTAAGTGTAAGCCTTTTTACACTTCTGGTGCTATTAGACGCATGTAGCTCGCAAAAACCACACTTCTAGTGCATTAAATAACCCCGTTTAGAGCACTCAAAACGGCACTACTAGTGCTAACACTTTTGCACCCAATATAGTACTAAAGAACACACACAAACAGCATGCACAAAATCACACCTGTAGTGCTGAAAACTCACCCTTCTGTTAAACAGCCCTAACATTATTTTCAACCTACTTTAAGCACCGAAAACATACCCCTCACTGGCAAGATGCCACATGTCACACTCATGGTAACGAATGGGTAGTCACATATATGAGTTAAAAAGACTCACTTCTTTATTGACAAAAAGCATTGTAAAATCACAACATCCCTTCAAAATATAATACATGTATTTGTATCCAAGGGTAAAAACCCCAAACTGTTTCATGCATACTGATACAACATTAAAGCTCAATGGTATCATCGTGCACAAGCAGAATTATTAGGCAATGAAAAGAATACCTTCTCAGACCCCGCTCTTTTATAGCCGAGTGGCGACCTATCTCATTTGAATTTTAAATTACTTTGAATTTCTTGTGAAGCACTGCCTTAGCACCTGGAATATGCACACACATTCAATACACTGTCTTTGTACATAGTACACAATCTCCTTCCACCTTACATTCCCCAAAAAGATGAATACCTTCTCAGATCCCCTCTCCTTTATAGCCGAGTGGCGACCTATCTCATTTGAATTTTAAATTACTTTGAATTTCTTTTGTGTGAAGCACTCATCTGCCTTAGCACCTAGAACGCTGGTGCGCCTGCGCATGGAGCGCCAGCACTACCTGTGTTTCTGCAAGTGCTAAAACAGGCAGGATCACACTTCTGGTGCAATTTCTCGAATAGTACGGGTTTCCAGCACTCATTTTTCTGCTCGTCATCGCTTCCTAAACGCTGCATGCACGCCAAGGGCTATACTTGGCACTGTGGTGCAAATTTGTACCCAGCACCGTGATTTAGCACTTCATTTTTATAACCCTATCACTAACGGTTACCATTTGCGCATGTGCTGGTTTAAAATACAGTCTTGGCTTTTCGCAAGCGGTCTCTTTGGAAATGTTCGCGAAAATAGCTAAACAGTTGTGTAATTAAAATTTACGCTGCCTGCCGCAACTAATATCCTCTGACTCCAGCATATTCCATGATGGCTTTATGCAGCTTTCGTCAGAAATGGTTCTGTAGGTGCTAAAATTTAGCACAACGAGTCCAAATCATAACGAAAAACATATTTTCAGCACTACATAATTTTCGTTAGTGTACTGCTACTGCTATGACTACTAGGCGCGGATTCAGGGGGACCGAGCGCCCCCCCCCCCCCCCCGGCAAAAAAGGGGAAACAATTGTGACCAGAAATTTATCTTTTTTCTCAGGGGGGGGGGGGGGTGTTGAGTGTAAGAAAAACGCTCACTATGAATGATTGAAATAGGATTTCACTAAATCTATGCGAATCTCCAATTGATTGTAACCTAGTCATGGACAATCTTTGCTAATTCTGTTTTTCTTTTAAGTGTCTTCTCCCTTGGGGCAGTAGTCAAAATATATTGCGGATATCATGTTATCATCGGTTCTCTCAAATGAAAATTGAAACTTTAGTCACTTTGTGTCACAATGTCACAATGACATTACCGATTCAGCCATCTTGAAGCGCTTGAAAATACGCATAATGATTACAACTTTTAACAATTCATAACTTTATTTGTTTTAATCCGATTTCATTCAAATTTCAAAATTCTGCTTTTCTGATTTTCTGCTTTATGTTTAATAGAGTAGTTGTATATTAAGATTGGATTTTCCTGTAACTGGAACAAACACTATACCCAACCCTAACTCTAATCCTAACCCTAATCCTCACCTAAACCTAAACGCAAATTGCAACTCTAACCGTACACCTTTGACAAAATAAAGCCAGGTACAATTATTAACGGGGGATATACAAAACGGCAAGGGCAGTGAAAATCACCAGGCAAAACAGTGAATTTGAGAATGGGCACTGACACCAATAAAATGGGTATCCGATGGCTTTGGTCCTCTCTGATGGACTTGGTATGAGGATTAATGCCTTACCAAAGGGCACTAGCGCATCGACTTAGATTTGAACCTGGAACCTTCCGGTTACGAGATCACTACTCTACCACTGAGCCATCTACTTATTTTTTTTTTATAACCGTGATGTCAGAATTCACATTGCTGAGAAAAGAAATCAAAATGAAAGATTTTTTTTGGTGATTTCCGATTTGATTTCTCTTTAAAACGACATAACTATATTGGTGTAGTTGCATACAGTTTACATAGTAGTAATTTTAAAGAATATTAAAATAATCCCTCTTACACGTCAACATTATGGTCAATCAGATCATGTCGTTCGTGCCAATGATAGTTGAGTTTCGGTATAGAGGGCGCTGCACATTTTTTTTTTGGGGGGGGGGGGGGGTGAGGTAATGACAAACTGATTGTCAACTTCGAAAGAGCATACAATATAGATGACAACATCCTCTTTGTTTGCTCGAAATCAGTTCAAAAACGGCTGAAATATCCATAATTATATACCTCACTTAAAGTCACTGAGTAGTCGGCTCTCATGGGGAATTCGACACCGTTCGGGTGTTTACCCAATAACAGGTGTTGTCAATCACCAGGGTTAGCCTTGAGTTTTATGACCATTGGACCATATGCTTTGATTTGCCCGAAGACTCTCGAGCTCTCGAGAGAATAGGGGGTAATTCTTGACTGGACTATGGGTTTGCTGTGTGCAAATTTGTACCCCCATTAATGGTATTTCCACCAAGTCTGGTGTCAGCGAATTATGGCCTTCTGCACATGGAAACTGGCGATCCGCTCCCTTTAAGAAATCCAGCCATCTGATTGGTCGAAATTGCAGTCGTGGTTTTAGCCATTCCCGTGAATAAACAAATAATGCCAAACCCATGTAATAGTTCTAGAGTAAATCAGTAAAATCCCGGCAAAATTCCAGTTACCGGGAAAAAAATTCTTTGTGGAATGCGCATTGGTTTACGTTTTTAAGTTCTTTGTGGTATGCGCTGCGCGGCTACCACACAGTTTTCGTGCAATTAATTTGGTTGCTACATTTGCACACAGTCAGTGCAGACGACCGCCGATCTCGATTGTAGGCCTATATCTACATGTACTGACGAGATGACGCCCCTTTGGAAACATAGAGATAAACCTGCTCTTTCATATGACACCTCATTTTTTTTAGTATCACCTTCAAGTTCAGGATCACAAGCAGTAAAGGTTTGCATCTCGATTTCGAAATAATTTTGTTAATGCACGTAGATCTAGACTGCATATTTATGCGTGCAATCTCGATGGGAAGGATTTTACACACAAACGCGAGTGGAGCGCGATCAGACTAGCTCTCGATAGCGTAAACAAACTTGATTACGTATTCTATGACCCTTTGGAAATATGGAGATAAACCTGCTCTTTCATATGACACTTAGTTTTTTTAGTATCACCTTCAAGTTCAGGATCACAAGCATTAAAGGTTTGCATCTCGATTTGGGAATAATTTTGTTAATGCACGTAGATCTAGACTGAATATATATGCGTGCAATCTCAATGGGAAGGATTTTAGCACACAAACTCGAGTGTTGCGCGATCAGACACCCTAGACTAGGTCTCGATAGCGTAAACAAATTTGATTACAAACTTGATTACCATGGGAGGTTACAATCGAGCTATTGCCCTCGGCAAGCCTCGGGCAATAGCTCGATTGTTAACCTCCCCTTGAGCGTATCAACTATTTTTCTCAAAGCAGTCATTATTACTATAATATAACCATTTCTAATATTTGTAGGGCCCCACAAATATTCGCTAATTTTGAACCAGCCGTTGAAAGACAACAAGATGTTTACACTTTTCAAACAATTTTGTTTAATTAGTTGTTGATGATATTTCTATTTAACCATTATTTTAACAAAACATAACATGCACTATCTATTATTAAAAATGGTTGAAACCAATGACTTTTAAGAGAATGCCCACATTGTGGTTTAACGGCTCTCTTAATTGTCAACGGGCTTATTACTAAGTCGTTTGTAATTTGCGTAAACATTTCGAGCATGATGCAGCTAGTAGTATTAGTTTGAAATGTAATGGTTCAGGTTTGGTTTCTCACATTCAGTTTGACCAAAACTGTACTTTCCATACCAAAACTCAACTATTCCTATATCAATCTTAAGTTGATTCTCCCTTCCGCTACAAGTTAAGAAAGTAATTGCCCACAATGTCATTGGCAGACTAAAATATAATAATGAGTTTTGCAGGAATTTCCATCTTGAAAAGAATGTCAAAAGGACTTCTGGATTCGATGACTATTTTGCTTGGTGTGTTTGGAACAGCAAACATAACAAATTTCCCGTATAAACACGCACACACACCCACACATTCTCCTTTTCGCTTTTCCGTAATTTGTATTTGTATTAAATATTAGAACAATACAAATAACTCTCCAAATATAATTCTTTTTCATCCTAATATTAACATAGTTCGATTAACTTGATACATGTAAAAATCACAAGATAACGATCGTGTTTTTTGTGGAAGATATCAGTTATTATTATTAAGCATAATGATATACATTAAATAAATCATACGAAAAAAAATTCCAGTGGGTGATGCAGCACCCCCAGCACCCCTCTTCTCAGGGCCCTGCACATATATATATTAGTGTCGAGATATCTCCTCGGAGATCGAGGAAAATACACAAGAATATAAGGAATAATAATGTTCCGTACACGCAGAAATTGTTTTAAAAATGTTCGCTCTTAGGGCTATAAGTCAAGTAATGGTTTTATTTAACTTTCAAAAATATTATCGTTATGCGTCGAAATATGCGCAGCCTATCCCCATAAATGCGCCAAGGTGCAAGGAGAGGGGACACGAATAATTACGTCACAAAGAAATAAGGAGTTTCAAATGAAAAGTTGATGTGATTTTCGTTTAAAAAAATATAAAAATGAAATTAATGATTGTTTGTGTACAAGTCAATATGCTAACACAATATGTTGCGGGACTTCGCCACTAGGAGGCGCTGTTCAGTGAGTCTAATCGTAGGTATAAGCTTGTTTCCTCTGTTTTTTCCGTTCATAGTAGAAAATACTAATCACCCTTTCCCGATGCTGGGTTGTCTAAAACGTGATACAAAAAGTTCTTTAATTTCAATTCTATATCCGCACATTCTCTTAGTCTATATGTACATCACGTCTATTCGAATTCTCTCATTCATTTATACCGCTTATTATCATTTTAAAATAAATTATTTAAAATGTCTCTCCCTTTATCATCTTCTCACAATATGTTACTCTTTACTTCTTCCATTCAAATCCATTTACCTTTTCATATCTCTATGTCTTAAAAAATCTCTTATTATCTTCTCACATTCTCTCTCTATGTTGTCTTCCTCTCTTTTAAATGATCGAACTCCCTTTCATTCACAAATTCTCTCTCTTCATCACCTTCTCATATTCTTGCAATCTGTATCCGAGTCTTCCTTTCAAATTATATCACTCTATCATACATCTCTTTCACGACAAATTTTTCTCACTTTAAATCAATATCTTCTCACATTCTCTCACTCGTTATCTCTTCCTTTTGAGTTCTTTCACTGAATTATACATCTCTTTCATCACAACTTCTCTCTATATCTCCTCTCCACACGTTCTTATGTGCCGTGTATTTTTCCTCTTTTTACTCAAACAAACACAATCGACAGGATAGTAATTGAAACTAATTATTGCACGTCAAGCAAACATTAATCACTAATGCTACTATTTCAATTACTTTAGAAAATGAATCATCCTGTAACATGGCAACTCCCATCGTATCAAGTTTGAATATTTACATCGGCTTTACTTACAATAAGTATAATTATTAACTTGTAAAATAATATTTATCGTCATAGCAATAGTAATGATAATAATAATGATAATAATAATGATAATAGTAATAACAATAATAACAATAAATAATAATAATAACAACAATACTGATACTATTAATATTATTATCAAAATGTAGGCGCCCATCAATTTGATTCTTGTTTCATGAATATTCAATTGTTTAACTTGCTCTTTTAAAAACTTCAGGCGGTTCTACAATAGCAGACCCATTCAGTAACGAAAATATGCCATTTTACCCTCACCATCGAAAATATTTCCGCAATGCCTTATTTTATGATAAAGATGGTATTAGTCTTGCGTTCATTATTAAAAAAAAGCACATTAAAATGATCTTCTCATTCGCTTTTAAAATGTGTGTTTTTCCGGTCATGATCGATCATGTTCACGTTTGATATTTTGATACTAACGGTTTTACTCTTTCACACAAATCCGGCACAAGTGGATGTTGACATGACATTGCAAAAACAATGTTGCTCAGTGAAGCGTGTATAGATTAATGTAATCAATGTATCATTAAAAAGCATATTACTTCTACTCTATGAAAGCAAGGAATATTATCATATACTTCTAGATATTCACAATATTTATTTGTTTTCGAGTTTCATCTTTTCTGGGACGCAGTGTATAGTTAATACTTTATAAACTGAGCATCTTACTTTAGATTATCTCATATTTCACACTACATCCATATTTATTCTACCTTAAGTTTGAAAAATAAAATATTGACTTTTGTCTCTTTTTTTTCTTGTCTTAAATTACATATTACATGATGTTATGTATTGTATGTAGTTTTCATTGAAGGAATGCATTTATTCATTGTATTCGATTGATGTACGTAATGATAGTGAAATATAAATAGATAAACTTGAAACTTAAAACGAGTAAATAATGTCATAAGTTGCCGTGTATTCGACACATTGACGTTACATTTTTTGTTTTCGTTATTCACTAGTTCTATTCGTATCTGAAGTATAAGCTCGTTACACGAGACCACAGGCAGATATGTATATTCCTATGTATATGCATATATATATATGTATATTTACATGTTCATGTGTATATGTATTTACATGTATATGTAGGTGTAAGTATATGTATACAGGTTTTAATATTTGTATCATATACCCTATAAAACTTTACCACCCAAACTACACTTTTATGTCATAATCAAATATTTTTGACGTTTCATCATTTTATGAAGCACTAACTACACTGTCCTGTCGCTCATAAAGTTGGAATATTTTTGTTTTACCCCAATTTATGGAATTATTTTTAAAGTCATTTAAAAATAATATATCTAGATAATAGTATACATTCACAGATTTTATTGAATAATAATTGGACAATGTGTGTTTTGCATGACTGCTAAAGCATGCGTATGCTACTATGCTTATCAACTAGGGGACCTACGCCTTTAAGTCATAAATGACAGTAATGAGGATTAATGCCCCACAAAAGGGCACTAATATATCACATCGACACGGTTTTGATCTTGGGGCCTCACAGTCACGAGGCCATTGCTTTCTCACTAAACCATGACTGTACGCAGAATGTATACATTATCTAGATCTATTATTTTTAAATTATTTAAAAAATAATTCCATAAATCGGGGTAAAACAAAAATATTCCAACTATATGAGCGACAGTGTATTATTATATTATGAAGTTTGAGCAAAGTCTATTGGCATTAAAAATGAGATTCTATAAAACACAAAGAGAACAAACCGCCACTACTTCTAATCATCAATATGATTATTTTCGAATTGCTTGAATGTAAAAATGACAAGTGCTCCGTCTTTTAAACATCATAAATTAACACCTCTGTAACAATCTTTTCGGTGCTCTTCGTGTAAAAATGAGTGAATGGAACTACAAAAAACTACAAACTCGAACATTCTTAAAGATCTATAAATTCTCTCTCCCTCTCTCTCTCTCTCTCTCTCTCTCTCTCTATTTTTTTTTTTTTTTTTTTTTGGGGGGGGGGGGGGTATACACTTGCCCCCATCTAGGGGTTCAGATGCAATCAGTGGTTTAACCAAGTGGTATGCAAAATTGAAAGAAACAAATCCAATTTTCATATCCCCACTTATTTCTCGCATATGAATCTTAATTGTCTTGAGAAAACCTCATCATGATAGCAGTAGGTGGAACTACTATCATAATGCCAAACCTTAATTAGACAACATGTAGGACTTAATTCGTCTAGCCACCCTGCCTCACCGAGACTTGAGCCGGTCAGCCCGATCCAGTATCGATTCCAGCCATTAGAGTTCGAGTTGTGGTACCGATCATGCCTCACAATGAAGTTCCGTTCCTCTGGCGAGTCGATGTCGACCAGATGGGATCCGTATTGGTAACAAGCTGAAACCGCGGAAGCATGATTCATCTCGCAAGTGCTGAAATTGTAGAACGACCCGCCGTATTCACAATCCACCGGAGGGATGAGCATGCTGAAAAGATGAAAAACGATATGTAAATTGCTCAATTTTAAGAAAGTAGACAAAGTGATTATTTGGGTAGAAACTGAAATATTTAAAGAAAAATTATTATTATTATTATTATTATCATTATTATTATTATTGTAGATGATGATGATGATAATGGCAAAAATAATAATAATAATGATAACGAAAATAAAGATACTAAAAATGGATGCAAAGACAAAATTACAGCCTTAAAGTGACTAGGTAACATTGTTGAAGGTTGATGAAAAAAACTGCGTAATTTTTGTATGAAATGCTACTTATTATATTTCTTTTACGGGACTAACCCTCTAACATGCAAAAAATCCTTATTTTTTTTTAAACCACAAAGATATTTATGGTTTTCTTTGAAGGCGTCACTGTTCAACACCGTCTAACACTAAAATTCTCCAAACCATTTTTGGAATTTTCCCAACCGTCTTTCTATGAAAATAAGACAAAAGGCAGGCTTTAAAACATATTACGACACTTAAATGCCTAGGATGGTATACAGAGCCAATGCATAGCTTTGTGATGATTTACATTCACCTAAAATGTAATTAAATTGTAATTATATACTAATGGGAGAATTAACAACTCGATCAGATCAGATGGTCTGCTGTCACTCAAATTTCATATTATCTTTAATTGTACATGTAGCATTTAAGTCATTACCTTAACACCACTTTCTCTCATCTGAACAATGTTACCAAGTCCCTTTAATAATCAAGACCTACAAATAGTCTCCTCACTATCGCAACTTTTGGCCAATTTATGAATGAAAGAGGGGAGGGAGGAGGGGGAGGTGAGAGAGAGCGGGAGAGAGAGAGAGAGAGAGAGAGAGAGAGAGAGAAGGAGATAGACGGAAAGAGAGAAAGAAAGAGAGAGAGAGAGAGAGAAAGAGAGAGAGAGAGAGAGAGAGAGAGAGAGAGAAGGAAGGAATGCTATAGTGGCTAGACCCATTGTGATATTAATCACATGACGTCGTTTCAATGTTTCGCTTACTGGAGGTGGTAGTTTCTTGCGAAGTCGTTGCGTCTGATGGTTCCGGCAATGTGGCCTTAGGGCTCGTCACGGACTTGGTTTTCGTTTCTGTTGTCATTGACTCTAAATGGAATAAAAAGATATTAAAATATTGAGTGGGGAGGAAAAGGAGCCAGAGTCAAGTATTGATAAGGGAACAGACAGAGAGAGACAAAGAACATGCGAAGAGGGGAGAAGAAGAAGAAGAAGAACAGCAACAACAACGACAACGTTGTCATTAAACCTATAGACAAAATGTAAATCTAAAAAATTGACGGGCACTAGCTGCCCACTTATAAAGTGTTTTAGCGACGCTTATGGAAGAATGACAAAGAAATTGAGACTATAACAAATGAGAATTAGACCGGCACTGCAGGGGCGGATCCACATAGCGATTTTTCCGCCCCCCCCCCTTGCTCACCAAAACGATACAAAAAAATTATAAAACAAAAAACAAAAGCGCCCCCCCCCCGCTTATTCGCCGGCCGGCTGAGTCGGCACTAAATTTTGTATTAAGATTTGGCTCCCCCCCCCCTTTGTCGCCGGCTGGAGCGTCTGCAGGCGCGGATCCATGGGGGAGGGGGGGGGGGGGCTGACGGTTTAAAAAACAATACAAAAAAAAATTAAAACAAATTCTCACGAATTAGGCCCCAAAAAAAATTGTGGTCTCCGCCCCCCCCCCCCCCCCCCACCCCCCCCCCCCCCCCCCCCCCCCCCCCCCCCCCCCCCCCCCCTCCCCCCACCCCCCCCCCCCCCCCCCCCCCTCGCTGATTCATCGGCTGACTGAGTCGGCGCAAAAATATTTCCTGAAAATTGGACAAAAAAGTGCCTCCTATACCCCTCACCCCCCGCTTATTCACCGGTGGCTGAGTCGCAATTAATATTTTCTAACGGATTGGGCCCCCCCCTCTTCCCGCTGGCTGGATCCGCCACTGCGTCACTGCCCCCTTAAAAAGTGTTTTAGCGACGCCCGGATAGAGCTGAACATTTATAACACTTTATAAGGGGTCACCTAGTGCCCCTCATTTTTTTTAATTCACATGTTGTGTATAAGTTTAACGACAAATTTATTGTTGTAGTTGTTGTTGTTGTTACTGTTCTGCTGCATGTTCTTTGTCTCTCTCTGTCTGTTCCCCTCTCAATACTTGACTCCGGCTTCTTTTCCTCCCCACTCATTTTTTAATTTTTTTTTCATTCCGTTCAGAGTCGATGACAACAGAAGCGAAAACCAAGTCTGAGCCAAGCCCTACTGCCACGATGCCGAAACGATCAGACGCAACGACATCGCAAAAAGCCACCACCTCCAGTAAGCGAAACATTGAAACGACGTCATGTAATTATTATCACAATGGGTCTAGCCACTATAGCCCTCCTTCCTTCTCTCTGTCTCTCTGTCTCTCTTTCTCCCTCTCTCTCGGTCTATATCTAACTAAAGTGTTCAGTTCTATCCGGGCATCGGCTAAAACACTTTTAAGGGGAAAGTGACCGTCTAATTCTTATTAGTTATAGTCTTATTTTTCTTTGTCATTCTTTCTTAAGCGTCGCTAAAACACTTTATAAGGGGTCACCTCGTGCCCCTCATTGTTTTAATTCACATGTTGTGTATACGTTTAACAACAACGTTGTTGTTGTGGTTTTTGCTGTTCTTCTTCTTCTTCTCCCCTCTTCGCATGTTCTTTGTCTCTCTCTGTCTGTTCCCTTATCAATACTTGACTCCGGCTGCTTTTCCTCCCCACTCATTTTTTAATTTTTTTTTTTATTGCGTTCAGAGTCGATTACAACAGAAGCAAAAACCAAGTCCGAACCAAGCCCTACGGCCATATTGCCGGAACCATCAGACGCAACGACATCGCAAGAAACCACCACCTCTAGTAAGCGAAACATTGAAACGACGTCATGTAATTATTATCACCATGAGTCTAGCCACTATAGCCCTCTCTGAACAGTATAGTCAGATATAGACCGAGAGAGTGGGAGAAAAAGAGAGAGAGAGAGAGAGAGAGAGAGAGAGAGAGAAGGAAGGAGGGCTATAGTGGCTAGACCCATTGTGATAATAATTACATGACGTCTTTTCAATGTTTCTCTTACTGGAGGTGGTGGCTTTTTGCGATGTCGTTGCGTCTGATCGTTTCGGCATCGTGGCAGTAGGGCTTGGCTCGGACTTGGTTTTCGCTTCTGTTGTCATCGACTCTGAACGGAATGAAAAAATAAGTATTAAAAAAATGAGTGGGGAGGAAAAGAAGCCGGAGTCAAGTATTGAGAGGGGAACAGACAGAGAGAGACAAAGAACATGCAGCAGAACAGTAACAACAACAACAACTACAACAATAAAGTTGTCGTTCAACTTATACACAACATGTGAATTAAAAAAATGAGGGGCACTAGGTGACCCCTTATAAAGTACTTAAGCGACGCTTAAGAAAGAATGGCAAAGAAAAATAAGACTATAACTAATAAGAATAAGACGGTCACTTCCCCCTTAAAAAGTGTTTTAGCCGATGCCCGGATAGAACTGAACAGTATAGTCAGATATAGACTGAGAGAGTGGGAGAAAGCGAGAGAGAGAGAGAGAGAGAGAAGGAAGGAGGGCTAAAGTGGCTACACCCATTGTGATAATAATTACATAACGTCGTTTCAATGTTTCTCTTACTGGAGGTGGTGGTTTCTTGCGATGTCGTTGCGTCTGATCGTTTCGGCATCGTGGCAGTAGGGCTTGGCTCAGACTTGGTTTTCGCTTCTGTTGTCATCGACTCTGAACGGAATGAAAAAGTATTAAAAAAATGAGTGGGGAGGAAAAGGAGCCGGAGTCAAGTATTGATAAGGGAACAGACAGAGAGAGACAAAGAACATGCAGCAGAACAGTAACAACAACAACAACTACAACAAATAAGAATTAGACGGTCACTTCCCCCTAAAAAAGTGTTTTAGCGACGCTCGGATAGAACTGAACATTAGAGTCAGATATAGACTAAGAGAGAGAGAGAGAGAGGGAGAAAGAGAGAGAGAGAGAGAGGGAGAAGGAAACAGGGCTACAGTGGCTAAACCCATTGTGATAATAATTACATGACGTCGTTTCAATGTTTCTCTTACTGGAGGTGGTGGTTTCTTGCGATGTCGTTGCGTCTGATCGTTTCGGCATCGTGGCAGTAGGGCTTGGCTCAGACTTGGTTTTCGCTTCTGTTGTCATCGACTCTGAACGGAATGAAAAAGTATTAAAAAAATGAGTAGGGAGGAAAAGAAGCCGGAGTCAAGTATTGAGAGGGGAACAGACAGAGAGAGACAAAGAACATGCCGCAGAACAGTAACAACAACAACAACTACAACAAATAAGAATTAGACGGTCACTTCCCCCTAAAAAAGTGTTTTAGCGACGCTCGGATAGAACTGAACATTAGAGTCAGATATAGACTAAGAGAGAGAGAGAGGGAGAAAGAGAGAGAGAGAGAGGGAGAAGGAAACAGGGCTACAGTGGCTAAACCCATTGTGATAATAATTACATGACGTCGTTTCAATGTTTCTCTTACTGGAGGTGGTGGTTTCTTGCGATGTCGTTGCGTCTGATCGTTTCGGCATCGTGGCAGTAGGGCTTGGCTCAGACTTGGTTTTTGCTTCTGTTGTCACCGACTCTGTTCGCAATAAAAAAAAATATAAAAAAATGAGTGGGGAGGAAAAGGAGCCGGAGTCAAGTATTGATAAGGGAACAGACAGAGAGAGACAAAGAACATGCAGCAGAACAGTAACAACAACAACAACTACAACAAATAAAAATTAGACGGTCACTTCCCCCTAAAAAAGTGTTTTAGCGACGCTCGGATAGAACTGAACATTAGAGTCAGATATAGACTAAGAGAGAGAGAGAGAGGGAGAAAGAGAGAGAGAGAGAGAGGGAGAAGGAAACAGGGCTACAGTGGCTAAACCCATTGTGATAATAATTACATGACGTCGTTTCAATGTTTCTCTTACTGGAGGTGGTGGTTTCTTGCGATGTCGTTGCGTCTGATCGTTTCGGCATCGTGGCAGTAGGGCTTGGCTCAGACTTGGTTTTTGCTTTTGTTGTCACCGACTCTGAACGCAATAAAAAGAATATAAAAAAATTAGTGGGGAGGAAAAGGAGCCGGAGTCAAGTATTGATAAGGGAACAGACAGAGAGAGACAAAGAACATGCAGCAGAACAGTAACAACAACAACAACTACAACAATAAAGTTGTCGTTAAACTTATACACAACATGTGAATTAAAAAAATGAGGGGCACTAGGTGACCCTTATAAAGTACTTAAGCGACGCTTAAGAAAGAATGACAAAGAAAAATAAGACTATAACTAATAAGAATTAGACGGTCACTTCCCCCTTAAAAAGTGTTGTAGCCGATGCCCGGATAGAACTGAACAGTATAGTCAGATATAGACCGAGAGAGTGGGAGAAAGCGAGAGAGAGAGAGAGAGAAGGAAGGAGGGCTAAAGTGGCTACACCCATTGTGATAATAATTACATAACGTCGTTTCAATGTTTCTCTTACTGGAGGTGGTGGTTTCTTGCGATGTCGTTGCGTCTGATCGTTTAGGCATCGTGGCAGTAGGGCTTGGCTCAGACTTGGTTTTCGCTTCTGTTGTCATCGACTCTGAACGGAATGAAAAAGTATTAAAAAAATGAGTAGGGAGGAAAAGAAGCCGGAGTCAAGTATTGAGAGGGGAACAGACAGAGAGAGACAAAGAACATGCCGCAGAACAGTAACAACAACAACAACTACAACAAATAAGAATTAGACGGTCACTTCCCCCTAAAAAAGTGTTTTAGCGACGCTCGGATAGAACTGAACATTAGAGTCAGATATAGACTAAGAGAGAGAGAGAGGGAGAAAG
Organism: Strongylocentrotus purpuratus; assembly: GCF_000002235.5. Taxonomy (NCBI): domain Eukaryota; kingdom Metazoa; phylum Echinodermata; class Echinoidea; order Camarodonta; family Strongylocentrotidae; genus Strongylocentrotus; species Strongylocentrotus purpuratus. The sequence continues at coordinate 28,229,460 of NW_022145598.1, forward strand.
AGAGAGAGAGAGAGAGAGGGAGAAGGAAACAGGGCTACAGTGGCTAAACCCATTGTGATAATAATTACATGACGTCGTTTCAATGTTTCTCTTACTGGAGGTGGTGGTTTCTTGCGATGTCGTTGCGTCTGATCGTTTCGGCATCGTGGCAGTAGGGCTTGGCTCAGACTTGGTTTTTGCTTCTGTTGTCACCGACTCTGTTCGCAATAAAAAAAATATAAAAAAATGAGTGGGGAGGAAAAGGAGCCGGAGTCAAGTATTGATAAGGGAACAGACAGAGAGAGACAAAGAACATGCAGCAGAACAGTAACAACAACAACAACTACAACAAATAAGAATTAGACGGTCACTTCCCCCTAAAAAAGTGTTTTAGCGACGCTCGGATAGAACTGAACATTAGAGTCAGATATAGACTAAGAGAGAGAGAGAGGGAAAGAAAGAGAGAGAGAGAGAGAGAGGGAGAAGGAAACAGGGCTACAGTGGCTAAACCCATTGTGATAATAATTACATGACGTCGTTTCAATGTTTCTCTTACTGGAGGTGGTGGTTTCTTGCGATGTCGTTGCGTCTGATCGTTTCGGCATCGTGGCAGTAGGGCTTGGCTCAGACTTGGTTTTCGCTTCTGTTGTCATCGACTCTGAACGGAATGAAAAAGTATTAAAAAAATGAGTAGGGAGGAAAAGAAGCCGGAGTCAAGTATTGAGAGGGGAACAGACAGAGAGAGACAAAGAACATGCCGCAGAACAGTAACAACAACAACAACTACAACAAATAAGAATTAGACGGTCACTTCCCCCTAAAAAAGTGTTTTAGCGACGCTCGGATAGAACTGAACATTAGAGTCAGATATAGACTAAGAGAGAGAGAGAGGGAGAAAGAGAGAGAGAGAGAGGGAGAAGGAAACAGGGCTACAGTGGCTAAACCCATTGTGATAATAATTACATGACGTCGTTTCAATGTTTCTCTTACTGGAGGTGGTGGTTTCTTGCGATGTCGTTGCGTCTGATCGTTTCGGCATCGTGGCAGTAGGGCTTGGCTCAGACTTGGTTTTTGCTTCTGTTGTCACCGACTCTGTTCGCAATAAAAAAAAATATAAAAAAATGAGTGGGGAGGAAAAGGAGCCGGAGTCAAGTATTGATAAGGGAACAGACAGAGAGAGACAAAGAACATGCAGCAGAACAGTAACAACAACAACAACTACAACAAATAAGAATTAGACGGTCACTTCCCCCTAAAAAAGTGTTTTAGCGACGCTCGGATAGAACTGAACATTAGAGTCAGATATAGACTAAGAGAGAGAGAGAGAGGGAGAAAGAGAGAGAGAGAGAGAGAGAGGGAGAAGGAAACAGGGCTACAGTGGCTAAACCCATTGTGATAATAATTACATGACGTCGTTTCAATGTTTCTCTTACTGGAGGTGGTGGTTTCTTGCGATGTCGTTGCGTCTGATCGTTTCGGCATCGTGGCAGTAGGGCTTGGCTCAGACTTGGTTTTTGCTTCTGTTGTCACCGACTCTGAACGCAATAAAAATAATATAAAAAAATTAGTGGGGAGGAAAAGGAGCCGGAGTCAAGTATTGATAAGGGAACAGACAGAGAGAGACAAAGAACATGCAGCAGAACAGTAACAACAACAACAACTACAACAATAAAGTTGTCGTTAAACTTATACACAACATGTGAATTAAAAAAATGAGGGGCACTAGGTGACCCCTTATAAAGTACTTAAGCGACGCTTAAGAAAGAATGACAAAGAAAAATAAGACTATAACTAATAAGAATTAGACGGTCACTTCCCCCTTAAAAAGTGTTGTAGCCGATGCCCGGATAGAACTGAACAGTATAGTCAGATATAGACCGAGAGAGTGGGAGAAAGAGAGAGAGAGAGAGAGAGAGAGAGAGAGAGAGAGAGAAGGAAGGAGGGCTATAGTGGCTAGACCCTTTGTGATAATAATTACATAACGTCGTTTCAATGTTTCTCTTACTTGAGGTGGTGGTTTCTTGCGATGTCGTTGCGTCTGATCGTTTAGGCATCGTGGCAGTAGGGCTTGGCTCAGACTTGGTTTTCGCTTCTGTTGTCATCAACTCTGAACGGAATGAAAAAGTATTAAAAAAATGAGTGGGGAGGAAAAGAAGCCGGAGTCAAGTATTGAGAGGGGAACAGACAGAGAGAGACAAAGAACATGCAGCAGAACAGTAACAACAACAACAACTACAACAATAAAGTTGTCGTTAAACTTATACACAACATGAGAATTAAAAAATGAGGGGCACTAGGTGACCCCTTATGAAGTGTTTTAGCGACGCTTAAGAAAGAATGGCAAAGAAAAATAAGACTATAACTAATAAGAATTAGACGGTCACTTTCCCCTTAAAAAGTGTTTTAGCCGATGCCCGGATAGAACTGAACAGTATAGTCAGATATAGACCGAGAGAGTGGGAGAAAGAGAGAGAGAGAGAGAGAGAGAGAGAAGGAAGGAGGGCTTTAGTGGCTAGACCCATTGTGATAATAATTACAAAACGTCGTTTCAATGTTTCTCTTACTGGAGGTGGTGGTTTCTTGCGATGTCGTTGCGTCTGATCGTTTCGGCATCGTGGCAGTAGGGCTTGGCTCAGACTTGGTTTTCGCTTCTGTTGTCATCGACTCTGAACGGAATGAAAAAGTATTAAAAAAATGAGTGGGGAGGAAAAGAAGCCGGAGTCAAGTATTGAGAGGGGAACAGACAGAGAGAGACAAAGAACATGCAGCAGAACAGTAACAACAACAACAACTACAACAAATAAGAATTAGACGGTCACTTCCCCCTAAAAAAAGTGTTTTAGCGACGCTCGGATAGAACTGAACATTAGAGTCAGATATAGACTAAGAGAGAGAGAGAGAGGGAGAAAGAGAGAGAGAGAGAGAGAGAAAAAGAGAGAGAGAGAGGGAGAAGGAAAGAGGGCTACAGTGGCTAGACCCATTGTGATAATAATTACATGACGTCGTTTCAATGTTTCTCTTACTTGAGGTGGTGGTTTCTTGCGATGTCGTTGCGTCTGATCGTTTCGGCATCGTGGCCGTAGGGCTCGGCTTGGACTTGGTTTTCGCTTCTGTTGTCATCGACTCTGAACGGAATGAAAAAGTTATAAAAAAATGAGTGGGAAGGAAAAGGAGCCGGAGTCAAGTATTGATAGGAGAACAGACAGACAGAGACAAAGAACATGCGAAGAGGGGAGAAGAAGAAGAAGAACAGCAACAACTTATACACAAAATGTGATTTAAAAAAAATGAGGGGCACTAGGTGACCCCTTATAAAGTGTTTTAGCGACGCTTAAGAGCGAATGGCAAAGAAAAATAAGACTATAACTAATTAGAATTAGACGGTCACTTCCCCCTTAAAAAGTGTTTTAGCCGATGCCCGGATAGAACTGAACAGTATAGTCAGATATAGACCGAGAGAGTGGGAGAAAGAGAGAGAGAGAGAGAGAGAGAGAGAAGGAAGGAGGGCTATAGTGGCTAGACCCATTGTGATAATAATTACAAAACGTCGTTTCAATGTTTCTCTTACTGGAGGTGGTGGTTTCTTGCGATGTCGTTGCGTCTGATCGTTTCGGCATCGTGGCAGTAGGGCTTGGCTTAGACTTGGTTTTCGCTTCTGTTGTCATCGACTCTGAACGGAATGAAAAAGTATTAAAAAAATGAGTGGGGAGGAAAAGAAGCCGGAGTCAAGTATTGAGAGGGGAACAGACAGAGAGAGACAAAGAACATGCAGCAGAACAGTAACAACAACAACAACTACAACAAATAAGAATTAGACGGTCACTTCCCCCTAAAAAAAGTGTTTTAGCGACGCTCGGATAGAACTGAACATTAGAGTCAGATATAGACTAAGAGAGAGAGAGAGAGGGAGAAAGAGAGAGAGAGAGAGAGAGAGAAAAAGAGAGAGAGAGAGGGAGAAGGAAAGAGGGCTACAGTGGCTAGACCCATTGTGATAATAATTACATGACGTCGTTTCAATGTTTCTCTTACTTGAGGTGGTGGTTTCTTGCGATGTCGTTGCGTCTGATCGTTTCGGCATCGTGGCCGTAGGGCTCGGCTTGGACTTGGTTTTCGCTTCTGTTGTCATCGACTCTGAACGGAATGAAAAAGTTATAAAAAAATGAGTGGGGAGGAAAAGGAGCCGGAGTCAAGTATTGATAGGAGAACAGACAGACAGATACAAAGAACATGCGAAGAGGGGAGAAGAAGAAGAAGAAGAACAGCAACAACTTATACACAAAATGTGATTTAAAAAAAATGAGGGGCACTAGGTGACCCCTTATAAAGTGTTTTAGCGACGCTTAAGAACGAATGGCAAAGAAAAATAAGACTATAACTAATAAGAATTAGACGGTCACTTCCCCCTTAAAAAGTGTTTTAGCCGATGCCCGGATAGAACTGAACAGTATAGTCAGATATAGACCGAAAGAGTGGGAGAAAGAGAGAGAGAGAGAGAGAGAGAGAGAGAAGGAAGGAGGGCTATAGTGGCTAGACCCATTGTGATAATAATTACATGACGTCGTTTCAATGTTTGTCTTACTGGAGGTGGTGGTTTCTTGCGATGTCGTTGCGTCTGATCGTTTCGGCATCGTGGCAGTAGGGCTTGGCTCAGACTTGGTTTTTGCTTCTGTTGTCACCGACTCTGAACGCAATAAAAAAATATTAAAAAATGAGTGGGGAGGAAAAGAAGCCGGAGTCAAGTATTGATAAGGGAACAGACAGAGAGAGACAAAGAACATGCAGCAGAACAGTAACAACAACAACAACTACAACAATAAAGTTGTCGTTAAACTTATACACAACATGAGAATTAAAAAAATGAGGGGCACTATGTGACCCCTTATGAAGTGTTTTAGCGACGCTTAAGAAAGAATGGCAAAGAAAAATAAGACTATAACTAATAAGAATTAGACGGTCATTTTCCCCTTAAAAAGTGTTTTAGCCGATGCCCGGATAGAACTGAACAGTATAGTCAGATATAGACCGAGAGAGTGGGAGAAAGAGAGAGAGAGAGAGAGAGAGAGAGAAGGAAGGAGGGCTATAGTGGCTAGACCCATTGTGATAATAATTACAAAACGTCGTTTCAATGTTTCTCTTACTGGAGGTGGTGGTTTCTTGCGATGTCGTTGCGTCTGATCGTTTCGGCATCGTGGCAGTAGGGCTTGGCTCAGACTTGGTTTTCGCTTCTGTTGTCATCGACTCTGAACGGAATGAAAAAGTATTAAAAAAATGAGTGGGGAGGAAAAGAAGCCGGAGTCAAGTATTGAGAGGGGAACAGACAGAGAGAGACAAAGAACATGCAGCAGAACAGTAACAACAACAACAACTACAACAAATAAGAATTAGACGGTCACTTCCCCCTAAAAAAAGTGTTTTAGCGACGCTCGGATAGAACTGAACATTAGAGTCAGATATAGACTGAGAGAGAGAGAGAGAGGGAGAAAGAGAGAGAGAGAGAGAGAGAGAAAAAAAGAGAGAGAGAGAGGGAGAAGGAAAGAGGGCTACAGTGGCTAGACCCATAGTGATAATAATTACATGACGTCGTTTCAATGTTTCTCTTACTTGAGGTGGTGGTTTCTTGCGATGTCGTTGCGTCTGATCGTTTCGGCATCGTGGCCGTAGGGCTCGGCTTGGACTTGGTTTTCGCTTCTGTTGTCATCGACTCTGAACGGAATGAAAAAGTTATAAAAAAATGAGTGGGGAGGAAAAGGAGCCGGAGTCAAGTATTGATAGGAGAACAGACAGACAGAGACAAAGAACATGCGAAGAGGGGAGAAGAAGAAGAAGAACAGCAACAACTTATACACAAAATGTGATTTAAAAAAAATGAGGGGCACTAGGTGACCCCTTATAAAGTGTTTTAGCGACGCTTAAGAACGAATGGCAAAGAAAAATAAGACTATAACTAATAAGAATTAGACGGTCACTTCCCCCTTAAAAAGTGTTTTAGCCGATGCCCGGATAGAACTGAACAGTATAGTCAGATATAGACCGAGAGAGTGGGAGAAAGAGAGAGAGAGAGAGAGAGAGAGAGAGAGAGAGAAGGAAGGAGGGCTATAGTGGCTAGACCCATTGTGATAATAATTACAAAACGTCGTTTCAATGTTTCTCTTACTGGAGGTGGTGGTTTCTTGCGATGTCGTTGCGTCTGATCGTTTCGGCATCGTGGCAGTAGGGCTTGGCTCAGACTTGGTTTTCGCTTCTGTTGTCATCGACTCTGAACGGAATGAAAAAGTATTAAAAAAATGAGTGGGGAGGAAAAGAAGCCGGAGTCAAGTATTGAGAGGGGAACAGACAGAGAGAGACAAAGAACATGCAGCAGAACAGTAACAACAACAACAACTACAACAATAAAGTTGTCGTTAAACTTATACACAACATGAGAATTAAAAAAATGAGGGGCACTAGGTGACCCCTTATAAAGTGTATTAGCGGCGCTTAAGAAAGAATGGCAAAGAAAAATAAGACTATAACTAATAAGAATTAGACGGTCACTTTCCCCTTAAAAAGTGTTTTAGCCGATGCCCGGATAGAACTGAACAGTATAGTCAGATATAGACCGAGAGAGTGGGAGAAAGAGAGAGAGAGAGAGAGAGAGAGAGAGAGAGAGAAGGAATGAGGGCTATAGTGGCTAGACCCATTGTGATAATAATTACAAAACGTCGTTTCAA
>NW_022145598.1:28241148-28263648 GCF_000002235.5 Strongylocentrotus purpuratus
TGTCCTTTTCATCCTTGCCTGCCACCCTCTTCTCAATCTTGAGGATGCAGGTTTTCTTAAAATATATTAGAGAGATTTTTTTTTTAAATGTTTTTTGTTTTGTTGAGATGCAATGTTTATTAGGTCAAGTTTGAGGGCACAAATCCTTGTCAATGGTTGTGCAATAGTGTCTGCAAAATGTGACTATACAATAGCGGCTGTGTATACTTAAGCTGCTTGTTTTTGACACAGCCAGAAACATGCAGATCTACGCTCTGCCCAAGGATTTAGGAAATGTGATAAAGTGTCAAATTACAGTCTGTGCTTGCAGACTAACTTTGGTTTTTCACCTCGCCCTTATTTTGCTTTATTGTGGAAATTTTGAAAGCCAGCTATGTTTCTGCAATATTCAACAAAATATTACGGATATGTTAAGTAAAAAAAGTACTTACCGAAGGACAAGCAGGTTACGGTACCAAGCAGCAACTTCCAAAATACACCTTTCTTTGGGTCTTTAGCCTGTATTCAGAAACAAATATATTGTTTAAATCAGCAAGAACACGAACAAACAACAACTGAAGAAAAAAACTGTGATGATCATATTGATACTGATTATAATGGGAATACTGATAATGGTGATGATGATGATGATTTCGGAGTTTTTCCAGCAAATTTGGTAAAACGTTCATTTAGCGTCAACACTATTTTTGGTGGAGACTGTCATTTACTTTAGGGGATCGGGCAGGTTAAAAAAAAAACATATTTACCCAGGGGGTACGTAGCAGGTTTTTAAGACATGGAATGTTGTTAAAGGTCGGTGGGTATCAACGTGTGGAGGGAACCTCCCCGCACCATTTCTTAGTGGACTTTCTTGAAAATATGCTGCTGGAAGAAAAAAATGGCGGCCATTTTCCAAAAATACTGTTGGACTATCTTTGAGATCACTTTTTCGAAGAACCTCATTTTACCATGTCTGAGATGTCATATGAAAGAGAATTAATTTTCACACGAGATGATAACGCATTTTATGAACATTTCTTTCATACTTATCATCATATGTGTTCTTTCTTGCATTTGGGTTTCGTTACCTTTGAGCTTTCAGAGGTTACGAAACCAAAGAAAGATATGCATATGGCCTGACCCAAATTCGTACCATCAGCCCAAACTTGGTATACAAGGCAATTTCAACAGCACTTTTCAAAAAGCCTGGTGCTCAGTCACCCGTGACAGAAATGTATAGATATAGGCTATCATTTACAAGAAAATAACTTACTCTTTATCTTGAGAAACATTTCAAAGTCATATTGGTTATAAATCTTTAATTCAGGAGTAAGGCGACCGGCTAAGGAAATTCGCAAGGGAGCGCAGCGATCAAATAGTAGTATAGAGTTTCGCATTTTGAACATAGATAGGTGGTTTTCTATTAATTCCTCATTAAGTTTTGAACACAATTAATGAAAACTGTCGAGTAATATAGTCGAGAGATTTAGCAAGGTAACCACAATAAAGATTTTTTTTTTTAAAGTCGAATCGCATTTAACTCTTTATGCGCCACTTAAAAAACCCCCCTGTGCCACATTCTTTTAGGGTCACACATTTCGAGGGAATCTTTATTGACTCTGCTGAATCAAGAGGCTATAACTCTTCACTGGATGATCATGATGAAAAATATTGTGCAGCAAAGTTGTAGACCGGAAAACGTGCTTTTCGATGAACCGTCATTTGTTATATTTTGAATTATCATTTTTATAATAATCATAATTATATAATGTTTAATTTTTCTTATTTACGGCAGTTTTTTATCCCTCTAGAATTTCTTATTTAGCAATGATAAGACATCTTCAAATCGAATCTATTAGAAAGGTGGACTTCTTACCTTTCTTTACATACCTTGCTCAAGTATTCTAACAATTCAGAAGGTTAGTATTTAGGTTGTTGAAGAAAAGAAGTTCAATAGGGAGAGACTTGAAAGTACCCCGCTCAGCCACCCTTGACAATGGGCTAATCTGCCCATTGAAATCCCTATTACCCCAGGTTATTGTCAATGTCCGGTTTAGCGGGGCATGAAAAGGGACGTCGTGGGGATGTTTTTCTTTGTTGTGCCATGATAAGTCAATAAGAAATAAGAGAATGTTATTGATTTTGCCCACTGGTATGAGCATGTAAAAATGGTATAGGCATAATATATTATATGTGATATACATGACATAATCAGCATCTTATTGAAATGTCTCATTATGAATGTTCACCGCATCTGTTCTCTCACCTTCTTTACCCCTCAATAAAATTGATTTCAAGTACATTTATCACAGCCATAGATATACAAAGAAAGAATGAATCAATCTTAAAATATAAACTATATTGCATTGTTTTCCATTTACTTTATTGTGAGAGAGCTTATTATCAGAAATGATTGACGAGTGGAGTATGCAATGAATAAAATATGGAGAACGGACGTGAGAGACATTATGAGAGAGAAATAGTGATATGAAATGAAAGGACTTTACTGTGAATAAAGATTATAAGAGAAAGAGATAAAGATGACGGCAAGACAGGATACATATTGATACGAAAATAACAATAATAATGAGATAGAGATGACGGAAAGAAAGAGAGTAAACACTGATAGCATAAGAATGAATAAAGATAATAAGAGAAAGATATAGAGATGACGGCAAGACATAGGGTACATATAGATAGGAAAATGATAATAATAATAAGATAGAGATGACGGAAAGAAAGAGAGTAAACACTGATAGCATAAGAATGAATAAAGATAATAAGAGAAAGATATAGAGATGACGGCAAGACATAGGGTACATATAGATAGGAAAATGATAATAATAAAAAGATAGAGATGACGGAAAGAAAGAGAGTAAACACTGATAGCACAAGAATGAATAAAGATAATAAGAGAAATATATAGAGATGACGGCAAGACATAGGATACATATTGATAGGAAAATAATAATAATAATAAGATAGAGATGACGGCAAGAAAGAGAGTAAACACTGATAGCATAAGAATGAATAAAGATAATAAGAGAAAGATATACAGATGACGGCAAGACATAGGGTACATATAGATAGGAAAATGATAATAATAATAAGATAGAGATGACGGCAAGAAAGAGAGTAAACACTGATAGCATAAGAATGAATAAAGATAATAAGAGAAAGATATAGAGATGACGGCAAGACATAGGGTACATAATTATAGATAGGAAAATGATAATAATAATAAGATAGAGATGACGGAAAGAAAGAGAGTAAACACTGATAGCATAAGAATGAATAAAGATAATAAGAGAAAGATATAGAGATGACGGCAAGACATAGGGTACATATAGATAGGAAAATGATAATAATAATGAGATAGAGATGACGGCAAGAAAGAGAGTATTACACTCATAGCATAATAATGAATAAAGATAATAAGAAAAAGATATACAGATGACGGCAAGACATAGGGTACATATAGATAGGAAAATGATAATAATAATAAGATAGAGATGACGGAAAGAAAGAGAGTAAACACTGATAGCATAAGAATGAATAAAGATAATAAAAGAAAGATATAAAGATGACGGCAAGACAGGATACATCTTTCTTTCATTAGTTTTATTCATTCTTATTCTATCACTGTCTACTCTCTTTCTTGCTGTCATCTCTAGCTCTTTCATTAATTTTTATTCATTCTTATTCTATCAGTCTACTCTCTTTCTTGCTGTCATCTCTATCTCTTTCTTTCATTATTTTTATTCATTCTTATTCTATCACTGTCTACTCTCTTTCTTGCTGTCATCTCTATCTCCTTCTTTCATTTTTTTTATTCATTCTTATTCTATCAGTCTACTCTCTTTCTTGCTGTCATCTCTAGCTCTTTCATTAATTTTTATTCATTCTTATTCTATCAGTCTACTCTCAGGGAACACTTTTATCACTAGAGTCTTCGTCACTGCTCGATTCGTCGGAATCAGAGTCCATGCTCCATGCTTCCATAGTAACAAGATCTCGAGCCTCCTCTACACTAAACACACGTTGACGTTTTCCAGCAGGTGCCATCGTAACATCAGTAAAAAAAATCCAAAGAAAACCGCTAAATACACGGTAATTTCGAATGTAACACTATGAAGAAAAACAGTTTACCGGAAAGTGTGCGATGTATACAATGTAAACAATAGTAAACGCAACGCGTGGCTACACACTGCGAGCGGTATTATGAATGTCTAATTGACTCGTATACATCTGTGCAAAAATGCGAAGTTGGCACGCCTACGTCCGTGCAAATCGGCGAACAAAGCAAACAAAGAGTTAAGAAATTACATTATTTTGATGGCAAATTTGGAACCATTGAAATCGCTATCCCCTCCCCCTATTAACTATCTATATTTGGGCACAGTTTACGAGATCAGGTCCATAATTTATGCGAGTCGCATCCGAGCTTCAGAAAATGTTCTATTTCTAATGCATTTTACCTTGCATATTGGGGCGCATGTATAAGGATAAATAGTTTTCTACCTTTTCGCCGCTCACGTATCTCTCTTTTACCGTTTTGCGCTCCTTTTTTGTGCTCTCTAAAAAATCACGTGTCCCAGCCCCCATAGAGATGCCACTGTGTAAATTAAACTGTATTAATCACAACTCTTGATAAAAACACTGTACTAAACCCATTCATGTTACTGTATTCTTACTGATGATGTAAATAGTTTTTTTTTCAGAAAGCAGTACTTGTAAATTTTAATTTGGGTCAAAGTGTATATAGGGAAAGTGGGGGGACTCCGAGAGACATAAGCCGGGTAGGGCATTGGTGTGTATATTCTCTTTTAAATCATCAAATAATTTGCCAAGACTCCTTTCCCTCATTATGATGATATTCCAAGTTTTCGACGTTATGGTAAAAATGTCATTTCGTTCATAACATTACCTCAGACCAGATGTATTCAATCAAGCATTTAGCGACATATAGACTCGGACATGACGTTATTCTGGCAACTTGCTGCCTGGATACGAGGTGACGGTTGCCCAAATGTCGATACGTTCAAAATAATCAGGGGAGCTGAGTATCTAGTTTTTATAGAGTGATACCGGTCTATTATTTTAATCCAGGTCTTTTATTATTGTACACATGGCTGGTTTAATAATGTATTATACAAAACAAATAATTTACGCCCGTTTTCAAAGTAGGGGAAGGAAAGAGGAAATACATTTACAAACATGTTTCAAAGCCAGTTGGACAATTATATTTTAAATGTATTGATAAGATTCCGTGGGAAAAGAGACTAGTTTTGGATTGCAATGAATGTACTATAAACATAATGCTTTGCACGAAAAAATGTTGTTCTAGATGAGAGAGAGAGAGAGAGAGAGAGAGAGAGGGAGAGAGAGAGAGAGACTGAGGGGATGGGTTAGTCACAGAAGGGGTGTAGGGTGTAAGTTCTGAACTCCACCATCCATTATATTCATGTTTCAGACTAAAAATAATGACTATCACCTGGATCCAGATCTTATCTATGAATCATTCAACCGATAGCCTGTATCATTTTTGAACCCACATCATGCCCTACACAACATATTGCCCCCATCCCGAAATTTCTCTTGATGTTAGTGAGGGCGGGGGGGGGGGGGGGGTATACACTATGCCCATGTTTCAGAGAGCAAATCATGTCTGTCACTTTTAAGATTTTATTTATTATTTGACCGATAGCCTAATTTGGTTTCAGAGAACACATTTTTCTGTTGCTATGGAAATTATTGTCATATCAACAATATTACTCATCTGCTTAAAGATAGCGTCTACTCGCGATATATTCTATTTGTTCATCTATTTTACAAATGCTAAGAAGCAGACGGCCCTTAGCAACCAACATTTCCATTTTTAGCTGATATTAAAATGAAAAATTTATAGCGCTATAACTTTTTTGTTACAAAAGCAATGAACTTAGATATGATATCCAAGGTTTTCAGAAAGTTCCAAGTCAGTAGTCATCATGATTATATAAATATATATGGACAAATAGGTATTTGGGGTATATGTTTGGTAAGTTTATAAAAACTCTTCTTTTTTTTTGGTCAAAATTATTATGCAAATCATCCCCGAACCTACTTAATATACTTAATATTATATCTTCTTGTACGAAACTTATTTTCTTTCATATGACACCTCACACATAGAAAAATGAGTTTCCGTTAAAAAGTAATGTCCAAAATTGTTCTACAGTGCGTCCCAGAAAAAACGAAACCGAGAATTATCGATGTTTTTTCATAACTTAGTCACATTTATAATGAATAAATGACACATATTTAGAAAGCTTAGATCTTCATCTTGCATTTGATACAACTCATATGATGCATATTTCACGCATGAGGGATTAAAAATAATAAATTTGAAGAGAGGCAACCAAAAAGTCATTTGGTGGACGGTATCTGAATTTCAAAGAGAAAATCACATTTCTAGAAAGTTGAGTTTCTGCCCTTTCATATGGCACCTCAATCAGGAAAAATGAGTAGGGAATGACAAAGTTCTGTTTGTTTACAAAAGTGCTTGCATTTCCATAATTTTGTCAAACGAATTCATTTTCACTGGCCCCCTGCCGTAGCAACACGCATAATTGACAAAATACTTAACTCCGTTTCGTTGACAATCAGCCAGGCATGAAGTCTTTCGTCTACAGCTGATTGTCAACGAAACAGAGTTAGGTCTTTTGTTAATTGCACATGTGCCATGCAAGATTCATTCAAATTCATCGAAGAAACTGAATAATTTCAATGAACGAAATGCTAAGTGTTAGTCGGTTGCTCAAAATGATTATGAATGTATGAAAGACAGGATTACGTGATCATGTCATTCTAAAATGTACGTACGCCTGACGAAAAGCGTAAATCACCCACGAATTAGAATGAGGAAAATGATAATTTGATTTAATCAAACGCGAATTTAAATGCACAGATCATAAATTTATACTTTCGAATAGCAAGACTGGGACAAATCATTTTTCTATTGAATGAATTTTAAAAGTTGCGAAATTGGCCCCGAAGATCTATACTTTCTCTTTTCTTCTGTTCTTTTAATTTGTTAAATTTTCTTCTGTTTGTATTCTTCTTCTCCTCATCTCTTTTTATTTTCTATTTTCTTCATCTTATATTCTTCTTTCTTCTTTTAGACCTGGTGAAGATCAAATATGGACGTTCAACTAAAAAGAGCGTGAAATTTGCCCAATAGACGAGTTCGTAGTTAGCACATATAAAACATTTGTATCGAATGATTACACACTCTAGTCTAACTCAAGCTTTTGCTGTCTTTGGCTGAAGTCTCATGTTTAATTACATTTCTTTAAACTTTAACCACACAGCTCTTATTCATTTAGTAATGAGTCACTCTCCTTTTCATCACAGGAACATTGCTTCCTTTATCATGCCTCTCTGTTTGAGTCTTTTATGCAATGTTTAATTTAAGAAAACAAATCTATTCTCTTTATCTTGTTTGTTTTACATATTCATTACCTTCTATCATTTCGATGTGTATCATATTTTGTTTTCTCTTTTCCTCAAGCGAGGTTTTTATTTCCATAATTTCAATACATATTTACATTAATTACTATATAATTGAATGGAGAAAAACACTGGCTAAAAATTAAAGTATGTTCAATAATTCTTACAGCTTACAGCTTAGTATTATTTTCTTTGCCCACACATTCATAGCTTTAAAAAGCAATTTTAGCAACGACTTGAATTAAAATGACAAAGTATGTGGGTACATACAATGTAACAGAACCATTTACAACCTTTTGAACGTAACATTTATAAATTGCATATTGCGCACAATTTAAAATAATTACAGCTTATTATTATTTTCTTTGCCAACACATTCAAAGCTTAAAAAAGCAATTTTAGCAACGACTTGAATTAAAATGACAAAGTATGTGGGTACATAACAGAACCATTTACAACATTTTTAACGTAACATTTATAAATTGCATATTGCGCACAATTTAAAATAATATTCAGGAGAGTATATTTCTTGGTTCTATATGTCCTTACCTACAACTAATATCTTTTGGCTGACTTGAAGTTCTACTTTGAACAGGTAGAATATCAAATGATAAATTATTTTCCAACAAATAATCACATCTTTGCAATACAACAAAAGTGAAACCTTGAATCAACTTTTTCACAAGTGCATAAATTACTATACACCATTTGCGATTTAAAAAAAAAATCTTTTAAGGCATTAATCTTGTGAATCATCTGGAAATTAAATTATTACGAATTTGCTTTAATTTAAATGAAAATACATCATTTCAAACAAAGTCACTATCTAAATCTAGAAAGGAATCATTATGCTTGTATTGAAACGGGCATTTAGTAAAACGGCAATGAAATCAAATCAGGCTCATGATGGCCATTTCCATATGATTGAAACAACAAAATAAAATACTTACCATTTTACAGATCAATCTTCAAGGGCTTCCAAAAGTGATCCAACAGCACGATGATAACCTGACGTCTTTCTCGGATAAAAAAATGAACAAATTTGGCAACGAAGAAAACAGCTGCTTGAATACAGAAAGGCGGGAAATATTAACTGTAAGATTCAAACCGAAGGCTAAAGCTACTGATCAACGGAGATCAATTAAAATCGCAGAAGACATTATGACTTGATACCTTCCGTCGACCAATTGTAAATGGTAAATGATACGTTTGTCCTTCTCTGCAGGCGGTAAGCTCATATGAGAACAGGATTGATATGAACAGATAGATTAAACAGGAAATACCGTCAATTGGTCGATCAAAATTATGATGATGATTGGTGGATTGATATTCATGGGACAGATGATTGGATAGCTCTGCAAGGGATGGAGCTAATATGATGATGGTTAGGTTTTAGGTCTTGTTAGTAAAGTCACCCATTACTTAAGCAGCTTGTTGTATTGTGAACAGAATTCATGGGAAAGCTTTTAACGCCAATTATTGTTGTTTCTTTGTTTTTTGTTTATTGCTTTTGTTTGAAAAAACGCTCGTTATCTCAGAAACATTACACCTTTGAATCGAGTTGGAGGATAGCTCCTTGAAATAGCTATCAGCGCCGATAATATTTGCTAGTCTATTTTTGGAGCTTTTGTTTATACACGTTATCTCAGAAACATCAAAATTTTGGATCGAATTTAGGGGTTAGCTCTATTAGATAGATATTAGCGCCGATGATCTTGTTCTGAGGGTTGGGACGTACATAGTTTTGCTCGTGAAAAAAATTGTTACGCTAATAACATGCTAAAAGTGAGAAAATTATGGGTCAGCTTCATGGAATACTTTTCAGCGCCAATGATTTTTAGAGAGGTGAAGTTGTATTTTTGTTTGGGGAAAACACAAGTTACCTTAGCAACATGTTGAGTGGATCGAAACTATGGGACAGCATTAAGGGATAGCATCGACCATTTTTGTTGTTGAAGTTACGATAGAAACAAGCTGATTAAATTGATAGATATGATACAAGAAGAAGAAAAACCCGACCGTTATGCACAATCAGTCGATTGGATATCGAGCCTCATCATAATCAATAACACCGCCGCGTCACACGTTAATGCTTTCACTATGGTAGAATAATGGATGACATCGTTTTTCTCCCAAACGTTAGTACTTTCAAAGTTTTCTTTATTCGAATTCTGAGCATAAAATAGGGTTCATTACCCTGGACGAGGTTTGCAATTGTGAAATAGAAAAGCTCTCCCTTATTTGGAAGAAAGAACCCTATTTCATCTCCCGACTTATCATGAAAAACCTTTGAAATGACAAGCATCCGGAGAAACGCACCTTGGAATTGTGAACCGTAGGAATAAAGAATCTTTCTGATTATTAAATCTTGGGAATTATGTATCTCCGAGATAATGAACTTTCGGAATCATAAAACTTCGACAAAAAACTAAATAAACTCGGTTTAGTAGGTTAATTTACTGGAAAGGTGACATTTAGGCTAACCAAGTTAATGAGTCATTTTAAACATCATGTTGGTCATCATATTGTCCCGACTAAAACTTTCTTCAAAATAAACAAACAAATAATTTGCTTGCTTACAAGGAGGCAAATACAAATGAAATATCTAATTTTACAGCTGAATGTTGAATTTTGAATAACTATCGGCACAATGTTTTTAGAGAAGTGGGGTTGTATTTTTTTCTGGGGGGGGGGGGGGAGTGACACACGTTACCTTAGAAATATGTTGAGTGGAGTTAATTTATGGTGTAGCATGACAGGATGTATATTTATAGCATCAACCATTTGTGTTGTTGAGATGGACGTTACGATAGAAACAAGCTGATTAAATGAAGGCATGATACAAGAAAAAAAGGAAACCCAACCGTCATGCAAAATCAGACAATTGGATATCGAGTCTCATCACATTAACTGCCCGACACATATTAATAACTCGTCACACTTTAATGCTCTCGCTTTGGTAGAATAATGGATGGCACAGTTTCCTCCCGAACGTTTGTACTTTCAAAGGTTCGTTTATTTGAATTCAGAGAATGAAATAGGGTTCACGTACTCTGAACCAGGTTTGCAATCGTGAAAATAAAAATTCTCTCTTCGTTTCGGGAGTAAAAACCCTATTTCATCTTTCGACTTATCATTATAAGCCTTTGAAATGACTAGCCTTAGGATAAACAGACATCAGAATTATGAACTGTTGGAATAAAGAATCTTTCTGTTTAATAAACCTTGCAAATCATGAAGCTTCGGAATTATGTTCTTCGAGGTAATGAACTTTTGGAATTATAAACCTTCGACAAAAAAGAAAGAAATAAACTTGGTGTAGAAGATTAATTGTCCGACAAGGTTACATTCAGCTTAACCGAATCAATGATTAATTTTAAACATCATGTTGGTCATCATATTGTCCCGACCGAAACTTTCTTTAAAATAAACAAACAAATAATCATCATGCTTACAAGAAGACTAATGGAAATGAGATTTCTCATTCTACACCCATATGTTGAATTTTGAGACATTTAGAAATTATAAGATTTGGAATACTTATCGGCCCCAATGGTTTTTGGAGAGGTGGGGTTGTATTTTGTTTGTTTGGGGGGGGGGGGACACATGTTACCTTAAAAACATGTTGAGTGAATCTAAATTATGGGATAGCAGTATTGGATAGATACTGATAGCATCGACCATTGTGTTATGTTGTTGAAATGCACGTTGCGATAGAAACGAGCTAGTATTAAGAGGCATGATATATATATTAAACAGACCGTTATGCACTGTCAGATAATTTAATATCAAACTTCATCACATTGGCTCCATGTATATTTCCGGCATGAAAAAGTTTGAATAATGCATGGATACATGAATAATTGAATTGTAATAATGCGTTAAGCTTAGATGTTCTTGCTTTGGTAGGTTCATGGATGGCATCGTTTCTCTCTCTCTATCTCTCTCTCACACACACACACATACACACACACACGCACACACGCACGCACTTCACACGCACGCACTTCACACGCACGCATTTATGTATACACACGTACACATGTCTTACGCATGTATACACATTATACAGTGCCCTGGGAACGATTTTTTTTCACCGGGGGTGCTGAGCGTATCAGGACAATCACCCCCTGGGCAATCACCCCCTGGGCAATCACCCTCGATGATGTTCATCATATTATCCTGACTTAAACTTTCTTCAAATAACAAAACTAATAAATATCTTGCTTACAAGGAGAGAAATGCAAATGAAATTTCTAATTTTACTTCTGAATGTTTAATTTTGAGACATTTAGGAATTATCAAAATGTTGAATACCTATCGGCACAATGGCTTTTAGAGAAGTGGGGTTGTATTTTTTTTAAATTTTTTGTTTGTTTGGGGGGGGGGGGCACACGTTACCTTAGAAATATGTTAAGTGGCGCTAATTTATGGGATAGCATGACAGGATGTATATTTATAACATCAACCATTTGTGTTGTTAAGATGGACGTTACGATAGAAACAAGCTGATTGAATCGGTAGGCATGATACAAGAAAAAAAGGGAACCCAACCGTTATGCATAATCAGACAATTTGATATCGAGCCTACTAATAACGCGTCACACTTTAATGATCTCGCTTTGGTAGAATAATGGATGACATCGTTTTCTCCCGAGTGTTAGTACTTTCAAAAGTTTGTTTATTCGAATTCTGAGAATAAAATAGGGTCCACGTACTCTGAACGAGGTTTGCAATTGAGAAAAAGAAAAACTCTTCCTTTTTCGGAAGAAAGAACCCTATTTCATCTCCCGACTTATCATTATAAACCTTTGAAATGACGAGCATTAGGATAAACAAACATTAGAATTATGAACTGTTGGAATAAAGAATCTTTCTGGTTAATAAACCTTGGGAATCATGAAGCTTCGGAATTATGTTCTTCGAGGTAATGAACTTTTGGAATTATAAACCTTCGACAAAAAAGAAAGAAATAAACTTGGTGTAGAAGATTAATTGTCCGACAAGGTTACATTCAGCTTAACCGAATCAATGATTAATTTTAAACATCATGTTGGTCATCATATTGTCCCGACCGAAACTTTCTTTAAAATAAACAAACAAATAATCATCATGCTTACAAGAAGACTAATGGAAATGAGATTTCTCATTCTACACCCAAATGTTGAATTTTGAGACATTTAGAAATTATAAGATTTGGAATACTTATCGGCCCCAATGGTTTTTGGAGAGGTGGGGTTGTAGTTTGTTTGTTTGGGGGGGGGGGGGGACACATGTTACCTTAAAAACATGTTGAGTGAATCTAAATTATGGGATAGCAGTATTGGATAGATACTGATAGCATCGACCATTGTGTTATGTTGTTGAAATGCACGTTGCGATAGAAACGAGCTAGTATTAAGAGGCATGATATATATATTAAACAGACCGTTATGCACTGTCAGATAATTTAATATCAAACTTCATCACATTGGCTCCATGTATATTTCCGGCATGAAAAAATTTGAATAATGCATGGATACATGAATAATTGAATTGTAATAATGCGTTAAGTTTAGATGTTCTTGCTTTGGTAGGTTCATGGATGGCATCGTTTCTCTCTCTCTCTCTCTCTCTCTCTCTATCTCTCTCTCTCTCTCTCTCTATCTCTCTCTCTCTCACACACACACATACACACACACACACGCACACACGCACGCACTTCACACGCACGCACTTCACACGCACGCATTTATGTATACACACGTACACGTGTCTTACGCATGTATACACATTATACAGTGCCCTGGGAACGATTTTTTTTTTCACCGGGGGTGCTGAGCGTATCAGGACAATCACCCCCTGGGCAATCACCCCCTGGGCAATCACCCTCGATGATGTTCATCATATTATCCCGACTTAAACTTTCTTCAAATAACAAAACTAATAAATATCTTGCTTACAAGGAGAGAAATGCAAATGAAATTTCTAATTTTACTTCTGAATGTTTAATTTTGAGACATTTAGGAATTATCAAAATGTTGAATACCTATCGGCACAATGGCTTTTAGAGAAGTGGGGTTGTATTTCTTTTTAATTTTTTGTTTGTTTGGGGGGGGGGGCACACGTTACCTTAGAAATATGTTAAGTGGCGCTAATTTATGGGATAGCATGACAGGATGTATATTTATAACATCAACCATTTGTGTTGTTGAGATGGACGTTACGATAGAAACAAGCTGATTAAATCGGTAGGCATGATACAAGAAAAAAAGGGAACCCAACCGTTATGCATAATCAGACAATTTGATATCGAGCCTACTAATAACGCGTCACACTTTAATGATCTCGCTTTGGTAGAATAATGGATGACATCGTTTTCTCCCGAGTGTTAGTACTTTCAAAAGTTTGTTTATTCGAATTCTGAGAATAAAATATGGTCCACGTACTCTGAACGAGGTTTGCAATTGAGAAAAAGAAAAACTCTTCCTTTTTCGGAAGAAAGAACCCTATTTCATCTCCCGACTTATCATTATAAACCTTTGAAATGACGAGCATTAGGATAAACAAACATTAGAATTATGAACTGTTGGAATAAAGAATCTTTCTGGTTAATAAACCTTGGGAATCATGAAGCTTCGGAATTATGTTCTTCGAGGTAACGAACTTTTGGAATTATAAAACTTCGACAAAAAAAACATAAAAAAATAAACTCGGTGTAGAACATTATTTTGTCCGACAAGGTTACATTCAGCTTAACCAAATTAATGAGTAATTTTAAACATCAAGTTGGTCATCATATTGTCCCGACTAAAACTTTCTTTAAAATAAACAAACAAATTATTATCATGCTTACAAGAAGACTAATGGAAATGAAATTTTCTCATTTAACACCCAAATGTTGAATTTTGAGACATTTAGAAATTATAAGATTTGGAATACTTATCGGCCCCAATGGTTTTTGGAGAGGTGGGGTTGTATTTTGTTTGTTTGGGGGGGGGGGGGGAAACACATGTTACCTTAAAAACATGTTGAGTGAATCTAAATTATGGGATAGCAGTATCGGATAGATACTGATAGCATCGACCATTGTGTTATGTTGTTGAAGTGCACGTTGCGATAGAAACGAGCTAGTATTAAGAGGCATGATATATATATTAAACAAACCGTTATGCACTGTCAGATAATTTGATATCAAACTTTATCACATTGGCTTCATGTATATTTCCGGTATGAAAAAGTTTGAATAATGCATGGATACATGTATAATTGAATTGTAATAATGCGTCAAGCTTAGATGTTCTTGCTTCGGTAGGATCATGGATGGCATCGTCTCTCTCTCTCTCTCTCTTTCTCTCTCACACACACTAACACACGCGCGCGCGCGCACACACAAACACGCACGCACGCACTCCACACGCACGCAATTATGTATACACGCCGTGTGGGGGGGGGTAGTGAGCACATTTTTTTTTTTTTGATCCTCAAAAAAATTTCAATTTGCACCCCCCCCCCTTGAGCGCCAGGGGGGGGGGGGGAGCCCAACCCCCCCAAAAAGGTAAAACTCACGTGATTTTACATGATTTTTTCTCAAGGGGGGGGGGGGGGGGCGGGCCCCCCCCCCCCCCTGGATCCGCCACTGGATGTGGCAGAGGGTGGACTTATTTCGTACACATGTCATACGCATGTATACACATTATACAGGGCCCTGGGAACGATTTTTTTCACCGGGGGTGCTGAGCGTATCAGGACAATTACCTCCTGGGCAATCACCCTCGGAAAATTACCCCCCCCCCCCCGGAGAACTACCCCCAAAGACAATTACCCCCCGGTGAATCGACCCCGAGGACAATTACCCCCCCCCCCCCCCCCCCTCCCCCCAAGTACAATTGGCGCTTATTCAGAAACGTATCCAAAATTTGACCCGTAACTCCGGCGTGGAGATAACCTACTAAAACATACCCAAAATGACGTAAATATTCATTAAATATCCAAATAAAGATCATGAGCTAAAAGTCGTTTATTACCTGTTTCGTGTCATTTTTGTTGTTGTTATTTTTGGATTATTTTCCGGAAAACGATGATATTAGTATACACTTTTTCTCCGGATTTCACGGCAAACCGCTGCACATTATCTAGCCCCTTCTTTACCTTTATTCCGCCGTTTTTCAGCATTAAATGTGTATGAATCTAACAAATTATCGATCGCTTCTTTGATGCACAAGTTTTCTAACAAACGCCTCCCTCCTTATCTTATTCAAATGTTTTGTTTAAACGAAAAGGTCCATGCTTACTCTACTCGACAGTTAGCCAAATTCCATCTCTGGAAAACAGAAACTAATATACTTTCAAAATCAGTTCGTTACCTTGGCCCCATTATCTGGAATTTCTTGCCTTCTGACATTCAACACACACAATTCAATGCACTCTTTAAAAAACGAATGAAAAGATTCCTTCTCTCTAAATGATCAAATTAGATAATGTCAATTTACCTTGCCACTTAGCTTTGTATAGTGCTGGAGTGTGGCGTCGCAACGGCCACACCCCTCCGGCTGTCGTTAGCATTTGTATTATAATTCTTCCTTACAAGCTCTTGAGGCTTTTTTTCGGGACACTCTTTCTTTCATTTATTTGTATTACTAGCTCTTATGTATGTATTACTCTGTTATCTTGATGTAAACATGAAATTATGCATGACATACTGTTAACTTGTTTGTTTTTAAATTGTACATATTGGAAGAAATAAATGAGAGCTATATGCTCTCTCTATCAATCAACAATACAAATGCATATCGATGGTGGGTTGCGGCCGGGCGCGCGCTGTGTGAAGTTATCTACCGTAATGAGGATCTGAGACATTACGGTAGATAACTTCAGTAAGACATCATGGACCAGATGTTTGGAACTCCTTACCAAATTCAATAAGGCATTGTTTATCTCTCTATTCTTTTAAAGCATCTCTCAAAAAACTCTTATATCGAAGTATCTACATAACTGATTTTAACATGCAGTAGGCAATTGTCAAATTTTGGTCACATTGCAACTCAGTTTTTCAAATTTTGTTTTCTATTTCGTATTCTTAGTTACCTTTATTGTAAAGGCTATATTTGTTTCCACTGCAATATACCACACAGAGCTACGTGCACTTACACTATTCATTACAAACACATACAAACAAGCACGCTCGCGTGCACATGCACACACACGCACACACACACACACATACGCACACACTCAAAATACACTTGCACAACACACTCACCAACTCATACACAAAGATCGTTTAAACACTTTTTCATTTTAAGGTTTACCTTAAGATTTTTTTGCTTTTGTTTTTTTGAGGCCGCCATCCTTGTCAAGCTTTGCTTATGATTGCGGTCTCTTGCACTTTTCCAACAGAATAGTTCGGATAATACTTTAAATTTATGATTATATGTTATGGAAATATTAAGTTTCGTTATTATATGTACATATATTATGTAAAAAAAACATTTTGACAAGAAGAAAATATTGTTTGTTTATGTTGTATTATACCTTACATTTATATGTTCTTTGTTATTCAGTTATATTTTATATGGAAAAAATGCAGAAATAAAATCAAATAAAATCAAATAACTTCACACAAGCGCCCCTCCCCCCCCCCCCCGAGAACGGTGGTCCGGTACTTTACCAGTAGTACTTGCAAAAATATCTCGAGTGTATAAACTGTGTTGTTATCAGTGGCGTCGATCGCTCGACGTTTCATTAAATTATTAGAGAAAGAAGACGATTCGTTGTACTGTTTTCGACTCTTAATCCTTGTCTGAATACAGTTTCCCCCCTCCCGCGTGAAACGCGGAAGCTTTGGCGTTTCATTTGATTAATACCATTAACCCTTGTCTGAGTTCATTTTTCGCCGATCCCGTGCAAAGCGCGGAAGCTTTCACGTTTCATTGAATTACTAGAGAAAGAAGACGATTTGTTGTATCGTGTCCTTGTCTGAATTCAGTTTCCAGCAATCTGGTTTCCATTGTCAACACAAACTTACAATCATCACTGTACACATAGATTGGCATATTGCAAGCTTTGCATGGCACGCACACACATGAGCTGACTAGCCATCCGGGTAAGTTCAAAGTCCCACCAGACCCATGTACTATCAGCTGGTTACCACGCACCGCGCCGGTATCGAGTGTCGCGACTATTATTGGGTCGCGTGCCAGCTAGGAATACATGCCTTACAGGATTTTGTGAAAGAAAGTTAAATATAAAAATAAGACAAAAAAAAGCGTCATTTGTGGCTGTCGGCTGTGTGACAATTTCATAAAAGAAGTATAATGATATACATTAAATATATCATACAAAAAAATTTGCAGTGGGTGATGCAGCACCCCCAGCACCCCCTCATCCCAGGGCCCTGCACACACATATATATATAAACATACATATTAATATCCAGATATCTCCTCGGAGTTTGAGAAATTACACCAGAATATAAAAAATAATGACGCTCCTTACACGCAAAATTAAAAAAAAAAGTACGCTCTTGGGGCTATCTGTCTGTAATTATTACTACTTTAACTTATTAATTTGGTATATGTCTGTCGGGGACCCCACTGGAAATAAACTCTCGAGCTTTCGTGGGTTATCCTGTTCAAGCTGACTTAATTTTGATCTGTTATTCTTGTATATTGTATGTTTGAAGCTTGGCGAATAAAAATCAATCAATCAATCGTGTCAAGTATTTTTTTTATTTAACTTACAAAATAATTATTATCATCGTTTTGCGTCTAAATATGCGAAACCTATCCCCAAAATGCGCCAAGGTGCAAGGAGAGGGGACACGAATAATTACGTCACGAAGAAATATGAAGGAGTTTCCAATGAAAAGAAGGTTGATGTGATTTATTTTATAAAACATATATATATAAAATGAATGATTGTTTTTGTACAAGTCAATATGTATTATGCTGTGGGACTTCGCCAATAGGAGGCGCTGCTCACTGAGTCTAATCGTAGGTATAAGCTTCTTTCTCTGTTCTTTTCGTTCATAGTAGAAAATACTAATCACCCTTTCCCGATGCTGGGTTGTATATAACGTGATAACAGACGTTCTCTAATTTCAATTTCTTATCCACACATTCTCTCAGTCTATATGTACATCACGTCTTTTCAATTTTTCTCAATCATGTATACTGCTTATTATCATTTTTTAAATACATCATTTAAAATGTTTCTCCCTTTATCATCTTTTAACAATCTGTTACTTTGTATTTCTTCCATTCAAATCCATTTAACTTTTGTATTTCTATGTCTTAAAAATCTCTTACTTCATTATCTTCTCATATTCTTTCACTCTTTTGTTTTCCTCTCTTTTAAATCATCTCACTCCCTTTAATTAAACGATTCGCTCCCTTTACCACCTTCGCTTATTCTTGCAATCTTTATCTGAGTCTTCCTTTCAAATTAAATCACTCTATCATACATCTCTTTCATGACAAATTTCTCTCACTTTACATCAATATCTTCTCACATTCTCTCACTCTTTATCCCTTCCTTTCGAGTTCTCTCACTAAATTATACATCTCTTTCATTAGAACTTGTCTCAATTTCTCCCCTCCACTCTTTCTCATGTGCTGTGTATCTCTATTCTTCTTACTCAAACAAGAACAATTGACAAGATAGTAATTGAAACTAATTATTGCACGTCAAACGAACATTTAATCACTAATGCTACTATTTCAATGCCTTTACAAAACGAATCATCCTGTAAAAGTGACAACTCCCATCGTTTCAAGTTTGCCTATTTACATCAGCTTTACTTACACTAAATATTATTATTAGTTTTGAAATAATAGTTATGGTCATAGCAAAAGCAATAATAATAATGATAATAATAATAATAATAATATTAATAATAATAATAATAATAATAATAATAATAATAATAATAATAATAATAATAATAATAATAATAATAATAATAATAATAATAATAATAATAAATAAATAAATATAATACCTACAATACTGATACTACTAATATTATTATCAAAATGTAGGCGCCCATCAATATGATTCTTGTTTGTTAAATATTGTTTAAATAGCTCTTTTTAATACTTTAGGCAGTTCTACAATTGCAAACCCATTTACGAACTAAAATATGCCCTTTTACCCTCACCATCGACAATATTTCGACAATGCTTTATTTTATGATAAAGCTGGTATTATTCTTGCCTATATTATCAAAAAAGCTCATTAAAATAATCTTCGCACTCGCTTTTAAAATGTGGGTTTTTTCAGGTCATGATCAGTCATGTTCGTGTTTGATATTTTGATACTAACGGTTTTACTCTTTCACACAAATCTGGCGCAGGTGAAATAACATGGCATTTCAAAACAATGTTGCTCAGTGAAGCGTGGAGAGATTAATGTAATCAATGTATCATTGGAAAGCATATTACTTCTTCTCTATGGAAGCAATGCATCTTAATATACACCTCATAAATATTCACAAGATCTACTTGTTTTCGAGTTTCATTTTTTCTGGGACACAGTGTATAGTTAATATTTTATAAACCGAGCACCTTACTTTAAATTATCTCATATTTCACGTTACAACCGTATTCATTATACCTTGAGTTTAGGAAATATAATATTGACTTTTGTCTTTTTAAAAATCTTTTGCCTTGTCTTGAATTACTTATATGACATGATGTCATGTATAGTTTTCAATGAAGGAATGCATTTATTCATTTTATTCGATTTATTTTAAAGGTAATGATAGTGAAATATAAAATGAGATAAACTTGAAACTTAAAACAAGTAAATAATGTCATACATGTAAGTTGCCGTGTATTCTGACAAATTGACGTTACATTTTTTTTGTTTTCGTTATTCACTAGCTCCATTCGTATCTGAAGTATAAGCTCATTACACGAGACCACATACATATATGTATATTCCTATGTATATGGATATGTATATGTATATGTATATGTAGCCTACATGTGTATTTGTATTTACATGTACATGCTTAAGTAAGTATGTGTATACAGGTTCGTATATTTGTATCATAGACGTTATAAATACTTTGCCACACAAACTGCACTTTTATGTCATAATCAAATATCTTTGACGTTTCCTCATTTTATGAAGCACTAACTATTAGTATACGATGAAGTTGAACAAAGTCTCTTGGCATTAAGAACGAGATTCTATAAAACACACAAAAAAAAACCCTCCACTAATGATAATCATCCATATGATTATTTTTAAATTGCTCGAATGTAAAGATGTAAAGTGCACCTAACAATGTTTCAGTGCTCTTCGGGTGCAAATTAGTGCATGGAACGACAACAAAACACAAACTCGAACAATGCTATAAAAGCTCTAATAGACTTATACACACAATGATAAAAACACGAACAACATCTTATATATTTTTTTTTTTTTTTTTTGGGGGGGGGGGGGGTGGGTGGGGTATTCCCTTGCCCCCAACCAATCCCCATTTAGGTGTTCAGATGCAATCAGTGGTGCAACCAGGTGATATGAAAAATTGAAATAAACAAATCCAATTTTTATATCCCCACTCTTTTCTCGCATATGAATCTCAATTGTTTGGAGCAATCCCAATCTTGCCAGCTATATCGATTCTCTGACCAACTAAATCCGTTCCTCTCTGGCCATTTTTCTACATGAAACCAAATTCGAAAACATTTTGCATTATCGTTAAACGAATATTGGTTAAGATTGTTATATGTAAGCATTGATCCGTCTAGCCACTTTGGGGTCTGAAGGCCACGTCTGGTCAGCCCGATCCAATGGTCCTCACTAGCAAGTCCCGCGATGAAGCGCTGTTCCTCTTGCGACTCGATGAAGACCAGATGGGATCCGTATTGGAAACATGCTGAAACCGCAGAAGAATGATTCATCTCCGAAGTGCTGAAATTGTAGAACGACCCGCCAAATTCACAATCCACCGGAGGGGATGAGCATGCTGAAAAGATTATTTAAAAACAACAATTGCTCAATTTTAAGAAAGTAGACAAAAGTGATTATTTGGGTAGAATGTGAAATATTCAAAAAAAAATAGATAATGATGATGATGATGACGAAAACAATAATACAATTGATAGTGAAAATAATAATACTAAAAGTAGATGCAAAGACATGAACAAAACTACAGTTATAATAATCAATGCCTACAGAGACTTTGCTTACCATCGCAAATAACAATGGTATTTCATACAGTTATTTTTGTTTTCATGAATGAAAGAGGAGGAGGAGAGGAGGGAGAGAGCAAGCGAGAGAGAGAGAGAGAGAGAGAGAGAGAGAGAAAGAGACGGACAGAGAGAGAGAGACGGACAGAGAGAGAGAGAGAGAGAAAGAGAGAGAGAGAGAGACAGACGGACAGAGAGAGAGAGAGAGAGAGAGATAGAGAGAGAAGAGGAGAGTTGTAGTGGCAAGACCCATTATAATGATGATCAAATGCATGACGTCATTGTATTGTTTCTATTACTCAGAGTCAGATAAAGACTGAAAGAGTGACAATAATACTCTCTTCCGAGGCGCACTAATTATTACACTTGCTTTAGCCTAGCTGCCATTACGGTGCTCCAGTATTTCAAGGAATTAATTCCTATATATGCCAAATACCGATTTACCTCACATGGGTCGAGTGTGGCAAATGAAGATTAGCTGCCATTACGGCGCTCTAGTGTTTCAAAGAATTAATTCCGATAGGTTCCCATTTATCTCATCTGGGTCGAGTGTGGCAAATGGAGATTATATGCCTTGCCAAAGGACATTAATGCCGTGTCGGGAATCGAACCACGACCTTTGAGTTTCAAGTCAAGTGCTTAAATCACTCGACTAAGAAACTACAAAGATGAAGAGAGGGCGAAAGAGGGATGGAGGGGTGGTCGGTGCATAGGGAGGGGAGAAAGAAAGGGAGAGAGAGAGAGAGGGGGGGGGGGGGGGGGGGGGGAGAGAAAGAGAGGGAAGGAGGTAGTGGCTTGACACATTATAATAATGATTTTTTTTTTTTTAAAGCATGACATCATTTCATTG
>NW_022145598.1:28266148-28545955 GCF_000002235.5 Strongylocentrotus purpuratus
GGGCTCATCGTGGGATTGGTCGTCGCTTCCGTCGTTGACTGTATGATCACTGAAAATACCAAATAACAACAACAAATAAACATAACTGAGATAAACGACGATGCATAACATTATTTTCATTGAAATATCTCTGTCTCCACGCGCTCTTAGTCAGGGTACGGGGATAAGATCAAGAGCGGGGGGGGGGGGGGGAGGGGGGGGGGGAGCTGATAAAAATCGGAGAAATATTTTCCCCGTGGGACTCCCAATTCTATAAAATAGCTCCGAAACAGGGCAGTGATGTACTTTCTTTTAATCATCATCATCATCTTCTTCTTCTTCTTCAGTTGCAGTACCGGCAAACGTCATTTATTGTCGTACTGGTGAGGTGCAGTGCAGAATGTATGTACAATTTCTGATAAAAGATACAGCAAACTCTTTGCTCTTTGCTCATTAATTGGCCTCTCATTAATTGGCCCGATACTATATTATATTACACCTACTTTCATCGCAGTGTCTCCCTTGAAACCCACTTGAGCAGGTACAGTTGTAGCCTACCATAGTCTCTTCACACCAGCCGTTGTTACAGAGGTTTTCGTCACAATCTGCGAAATAAGTTATAAACAGGATAATACTCATTATCATATATATATATATATATATATATATATATATATATATATATATATAAAGCTTCCAAGTGGTACAATGAATCAGTGTATTTAATATCTTTAGCGTAGTGCCCAGATGACAGATCCATATATGACAGAAAATAATAATAATATTGTATGGCTTTGTTTTCGTGTGATACAAGAATATATTGCTCTTGCTATTACAAAAGTGGACTCGTCTGCGACTGGTCCAATATTGTCATAGCGTAAGCAATATATCGACGAATCAAATATCGTAAACTCGTCTGCCGTTTCACCGTTATCAAACGAAATACCAACCAATATAATTATAAACTATCAATAATTAATACTCAAATCACCCAGTAGCCTGAAATTAAATATCAATGAATTTGCTATTAATGGATTGCCAGTCAGTCTTCTCGCTCTTTTGAATAGTCTTCTAAATAAACGATAGTTGTTACTTTTCGGCTGGAACGATTCAGTTTCACAATCTAAATAGGTTTTACAAATTAGAATGGCATTGTCACTGGGTCGAAAAGAGTTTTAGTTCCCTGAAATATCTTCGACATTCGATTGAGTTAAAACAGAACAAAAATATAAGATATTCTTCTTGTCATGATGGGACAATAATTTTGTCACATACATTTGTTATTATCATTATCATAATTACTATTATTGTTGTTCTTGATATCATTAATGTTAGCATAATAATCATTATCATTATTATATTATTTTTTCATCATTGTTACTAATATTAATATTATAATCATACGTATTCATATTATCATCATCTTCATTACTATTATCATATTTTTTTCATCGTTATTATTACTATTACATATTATCATAATTGTTATTGTTAGTAGTAGTAGTCATCGTAGTGTAAGTATTAATATACGTAGCAGTAGTAGTAGTAGTAGTGGTAGTAGTAGTAGTAGTAGAAGTAGTAGTAGAAGTAGTAGTAGAAGTAGTAGTAATAGTAGTTGTAGTAATAATAGTAGTAGGAGTAGTAGCAGTAGTATAAGTAGTATAAGTAGTCAGTAGTAGTAGAAGTAGTAGTAGTAGTAGTAGTAGTAGTAGTAGTAGTAGTAGTAGTAATAATAGTAGAAGTGGTAGTAGTAGAAGTAGTAGTAGTATTAGTAGTAGTAGTAGTAGTAGGAGTAGTAGTAATAGTAGTAGTATTGTTAGTAGTAGTAGTAGTAGTAGTAGTAGTAGTAGTAGTAGTAGTAGTAGTAGTAGTAGTAGTAGTGGTAGTAGTAGGAGTAGTAGTAATAGTAGTAGTATTGTTAGTAGTAGTAGTGGGGTAGAGGTAATAACAGAAGCTGTAGTAGTAGTAGTAGTAGTAGTAGTAGTATTAGTAGTTGTAGTAGTAGTAGTAGTAGTAGTACTAGTAGTAGTAGTAGTAGTAGTACTAGTAGTAGTAGTAGTGGGGTAGAGGTAATAACAGAAGTTGTAGTAGTAGTAGTAGTAGTAGTAGTAGTAGTGGTACCAGCAGTAGTAGTAGTAGAAGAATTTAGGAGTTGATATCAAACTTTAATGATATCACTGAAGTCCGTGTTATCTGCATGTAGATTTATTGATTAAACAAAGAAACGAATTTGACATATGAGAGTAAACATGAATAAAAAATGCAACCTACACGGGATTCTGCATATTCTATGCCCGCCCGGGATCCCTTCTTTACTCTTCCTTTGGTGGCACCCGCCGATGACAGAAGGAAAAGGGATGAGTTTGGGGATGCTCTGCACCCAGCTGCCATCTTGGAGTCGCTTCATCTTACACTTTTGGAACATGGGCAAAGTGTAATTTAGGCCGTACCAGTCTGAACAAGATGTCCTATCCGATAACACAGGCAAGGCTGTGAAGAATATATAAGAAAATTCATTGCTAATTGTTTTTTCCTCCTATACGCCTCTTCTCCTCCTGCCTCACCTCCTTCTTAATGTCCTTCTCTACCTTCCCCTTCCTCCTCCACATCCTCCTCCTCCTACCAGCCCTGCTACTTCTCTCTACCCCCTCCTCGTTCTGCTCTTCCTCCCCATTCCTCCTCTCCTACTCATCTTCATATAGCCCTCATCTAGCCTAATCATCCTCACCTTACATCCCCTTACCGCTCCTTCTCGTCCTTGCCTCACACCCTCTTCTCAATCTTGAGGATGCAGGTTTTTTTTACATATATTTGAAACATTTATTAGAGAGACTTTTTTCGGATGTGTTTTTTTGTTTGAGATGCCATGTTTATTAGATCAAGTTGAGGGCATAAATCCTTGTCAATGGTTGTGTAGTAGTGTCTGCAAAATGTGAGTATACAGTTGGATGTGTATACTTCAGCTGCTTGTTTTGATACAGCCAGAAACAGGCAGATCTACGCTCTGCCCAAGGATTTATGAATTGTGATAAAGTGTCAAATCACAGTCTGTGCTTGCAGACTAACTTAGGTTTTTCACTTCGCTCTTATTTCGCTTTATTGTGGAAATTTTGAAAGCCGGCTATGTTTCTTCAATATTCAACAAAATATTACGGATATGTTAAGTAAAAAAAATACTTACCGAAGGACAAGCAGGTTACGGTACCAAGCAGCAACTTCCAAAATACACCTATCTTTGGGTCTTTAGCCTGTATTTAGAAAAAATATTAATATTGTTTAAATCAGCAAGAACAAGAACAAACAACAACTGAAGAAATAACTGTGATGAGCATTTTGAAACGAATGATAACGGTAATACTGATAATGGTGATGATGATGATGATGATAATGAGAGCAATTGCCGTTTATACAACACATATATGTTCCACTAACGTAATTGTTGAGACTTTCACATCTGTCAACGAGATTTTATAAAGGTTTTCTTGGCCAATTTCGGAATTTTCCAGCAATTTTGGTAAAATGTTCATTTAATTTACGATAAACACTATTTTTGGTGGAGACTGTCATTTACTTTAGGGTATCGGGCAGATTTGTTAAGAGATTTACCTAGGGGGAAGCAGGTTTTTGAGACATGGAATGTTGTAAAAGGTCGATAGGTATCAACTAGCTCAGGGAACCTCCCTGCTCAATTTCTAAGTGGACTTCCTTGAAAATATGCTGCTCGAACAAAAAAGGCGGCCATTTTCCAAAACTATTGTTGAACTATTTTTGAGATCACTTTTTCGAAGAACCTCATTTTACCATGTGTGAGATGTCATATGAAAGAGAATTAAATAGCATATGAGATGATAACGCATTTTATGAACATTTCTTTGATACTTATAATCATATGTGTTCTTTCTTGCATTTGGGTTTCGTTACCTTTGAGTTTTCAAAGGTTACGAAACCGGTATTCGAGATAAAGACCTTATACGCTCCTTACTTAGTAAAATGGCGCAGCGGACAGAATTTAAATAATCATGAGACACGTAAGTAAACTGTTCAAAACAACAAAAAGGTTATCCTATGAATTGAAACAAGATAATGTGAAAGCTTATATGGATTGCATCATTTTAAACAAGCACCAAATCACAAGGCAATATTTTACTTTTAAAAGGATTTAAGCCCCACTGTCCTACTTGTAGCTACTTGCTCACTCTATATAGAAAACTTCCCCAATCGGTGCCTGTTGGTCCCCCATGATCCTCTTTTTCTTATGTTAGTTGAGAGCTGAGTTAATGAGATAGCCACCTATCAGTGACCTCGCTGTGTGGTCTAATCCCTTCTGGCCCAGTAGTATTGACGGTCTTTAAGACCAATGACCTTACCCAAACTCGCTCCATTAGCCCAAACTTGGTACGATGCGATTTTGACAAAACTTTTTAACGATTCTGGTGCTTAGTCACTGTGAGAGAAATATTATGGATAGGCTATCATTTGAAAGAAAATTACTTACTACTCATCATGAAAAAAAATGAATTCATATAGGTTACGAATTTTTATTAGGAGCTACCAAAGTTGGGTACACTTTTTAATATGCACTGTACACTAAAATGGGAGTTACAGGGTATTTCAGTCCACGATCAGAGAGACGGTTCATGACTTATATGTGATTATGCACCAGGATTTATACGTGATTATGCACCGGTTGCACCCATACTATCAGTGATACCTTAGAGAAGCTGAAGCCCGTTAAATATCAGTTACAAGCTCCATACACTCTTGCAAGCACCACAGAGTCTTAAAACACGTTGTGAAAAGTGGAAGTGGTAAATTCATGAGAAAATCAGAAATAAGATCTCCTTCACAACTGCCTACGAACAGCTGCTAAATGACCAGATACCACAATAACGTGGAGGTGAAAGAGACATTGTAGATTATAGGTAGCAGCAGAGGATGCTATCATCAGGTATCAGCAATGTCTATTTAATTTAGAAGAAAAACATAGGTGCGGAATACAAATTAATTCAGAACCCAGAGCCCCGTCTTATATACAGTTGCGAATTATCCAAACTGAGGAGCCCAATGCTGCCTGTCCAAACCAATTTTACATTGAAATCAATTCACAACTCTGTATAAACCGTGACGTATGTACGGATTATGGCGCCCAGAGCAATCGATGAGACTGCACCCCCCCCCCCCCCACACACACAAACTTTCGAATGTTTCTACGTAACTGTGCAAGCGAGGGAGCAATGCGACCGGCTAAGGAAATTCGCAAAGGAGCGCAGTGAACAAGTAGTAGGATAGAGTACATAGATAGGTCGTTTTCTATTTATTCTTCATTAAATGTTGAACACAATTAATGAAAACTGTGGAGTAATGCAGTCGAGGGATTTAGCAAGGTAACCAACAAAAATAGATTTAAAAAAAAGTTGAATCGCATTTAAGAAATTAAATCATATTGATGTCAAATTTGGAACCATTTGAAAACGCTATCCCCTCCCCCATAAACTATCTATATCGGGGCACAAATTACGAGATCCTGTGCAATATAATTATGCGAGTCGTGACCGAGCTTTAGAAAATGTTCTATTTATAATGCATTTCACCCTGCGCATTGGGGCGCATGTATTCATGAGGATAAATAGTTTTTTCTTCCTTTTTGCAGCTCACGTATTTCTAATTTACATTTTCTCGCCCCTTTTATGTGCTCTCTAAAAAGAGAACTGGGTAGGGCATTGGCAGTGAGTGGCGTGTACGTTCTCTTTTAAATAATCAAATAATTTGACAAGACTCCTTTCCCCCAATATGATGTAGTTCCAAGTTTTTGACATTATGGTCAAAACGTCATTTTGTCATAAAAAATGCCTCAGACCAGATGTATTCAATCAAGCATTTAGCGACATATAGACTCGGATATGACGTTATTCTGGATACGAGGTGACGGTTGCCCAAATGTCGATACGTTCAAAACAATCAGGGGAGCTGAGTATCTAGTTTTTATAGAGTGATACCGGTCTATTATTTTAATCCAGGTCTTTTATTATTGTACACATGGCTGGTTTAATAATGTATTAAACAAAACAAATAATTTACGCCCGTTTTCGAGGTAGGGGAGGAAAGAGGAAATACATTGACAAACATGTTTCGAAGCCATTTGGACAATTATATTTTAAATGTATTGATAAGATTCCGTGGGAAAAAAGACTAGTTTTGGATTGCAATGAATGTACTATAAACATAATGCTTTGCACGAAGAATATAATGTTCTAGATGAGAGAGAGAGAGAGAGAGACTGAGGGGATGGGTTAGTCACAGAAGGGGTGTAGGGTGTAAGTTCTGAACTCCACCATCCATTATATTCATGTTTCAGACTAAAAATCATGATTATCACCTGGATCCAGATCTTATTTATGTATCATTCAACCGATAGCCCGCATCATTTTTGAACCCACATCATGCCCTACACAACATATTGCCCCCCATCCCGAAATTTCTCTTGATGTTAGTGAGGGCGGGGGGGGGGGGTATACACTATGCCCATGTTTCAGAGAGCAAATCATGTCTGTCACTTTTAAAATTTTATTTATTATTTGACCGATAGCCTAATTTGGTTTCAGAGAACACATTTTTCTGTTGCTATGGAAATTATTGTCATATCAACAATATTACTCATCTGCTTAAAGATAGCGTCTACTCGCGATATATTCTATTTGTTCATCTATTTTACAAATGCTAAGGAGCAGACGGCCCTTAGCAACCAACATTTCCATTTTTAGCTCATATCAAAGCGAAAAATTTAGAGCGCTATAACTTTTTTGTTACAAAAGCAATGAACTTGGATATGATATCCAATGTTTTCAGAAAGTTCCAAGTCAGTAGTCATCATAATTATCTAAATATATATGGACAAATAGGTATTTGGGGTATATGTTTGGTAAATTTATAAAAACTCTTCTTTTTTTTGGTCAAAATTATTATGCAAATTATCCCCGAACCTACTTAATATACTTAATATTATATCATCTTGTACGAAACTTATTTTCTTTCATATGACACCTCACACATAGAAAAATGAGTTTCCGTTAAAAAGTAATGTCCAAAATTGTTCTACAGTGCGTCCCAGAAAAAAACGAAACCGAGAATTATCGATTTTTTATCATAACTTAGTCAAATTTATAATTATTAAATGACACATATTTAGAAAGCTTAGATCCTCATCGTGCATTTGATACAACTCATATGATGCATATTTCACGCATGAGGGATTAAAAATAATAAATTTGAAGAGAGGCAACCAAAAAGTCATTTGGTGGACGGTATCTGAATTTGAAAGAGAAAATCACATTTCTAGAAAGTTGAGTTCCTGCCCTTTCATTATGGCACCTCAATCAGGAAAAATGAGCAGGGAATGACAAAGTTCTGTTTGTTTAAAATAGTGCTTGCATTTCCATAATTCTGCATATTATGTGTTGGCCAGGAATTTTTCCAGCGAAGACGGCAGGGGTAGAGAAGAGTTTTGGGACGGTCTGCAACATGGTGCCATCGGGCAGTCGCACCATCTTACAATTAAAGGATGTCGGCAAGGTGCTTTGCTTGCTGAACTCGCCTGGACAAGATGTTTTCGTCAGCTTCGACGAATCCGATAAAGCGGGCAAGGCAGTGTAGAATAAACACACACCAAAAAAAAAAATCGCTAGTGAGCTCTTCCTCCTACTGCTCTCCCTCCTCCTATTCCCCTCCCCAATCCTTCCTCTTCCTCCCTTGCCTCCTCTCCTCCTCCTCTTCCCGCTGTCCCTCCTCTTCTACCTCCCCCTTTCTCAGCCTTCCCTCCTCCTTACCGCCTCCCCTCCTCCTATTTCGCTTCATAATGGTAATTTTTTGAGCCAACTTTTTCAGCAATATTCGTACAACCATGAAAATATGACGTATATAATTATGAAGTCACACTTCTTCTTACCAAAGGACAAACAGGTTACAGTGCCAAACAGCAACTTCCACATTACACCGATCTTTTGGTCTTTAGCCTGTGTTTATAAAAAAATGTTAACATTGAAAAATGAAAAATGATGATTAAGATAATGGCTAATGATGCTAATGTTATCACCTACCAAAACCAAAAACAGTATTTTCCAGCAGGATTTTCACTTTCACTGGCCTAAAATATTGGAATGCCCTTCCCGGCAGCGACTTTGCGTTTTACACCCTGGCCTGGACATTTTCCCGGTAAATAGCAATGAAACTGCTTGAATGAGTCTAGTCTAGCGTATCTAGCGTATCATCCATTATTATGTGTATTCAGTTCGTTATCTCCAAAGTAAAGTGCGGTGCACGCCTCTGCGCCCATGAATCCGCCTATGTTCAGATCTCTTTTTATCTACATGTGCATGTATTTTCAAATAAAAATTTCTTATAGTCATTTCTTGCATCTAAATCTTAACACACTGTCAAATTATCTGTTCAAATTTCTACTATTGTTTGCTTTCACTTTTACTACATATTTCTTCTTTATATAACTATTTATGCATACACATACTCCTGTATCTTTTGTATTACTTCTCTGACATTGAAGGATTAGATTACCTTCACGAAAAAAAAAAGTATATGAATGTAAAGCAGTAAATAAAGTGCAAATGAATTCATGTAAAACTGGTGTATAATTTCCTTTATATGTTATGTGTCTGTACATTACACTAGACAAAGTGATGAATGGAAAAAGAGAGAAAGAGAGGTCTTATAAACAAATATCATGAATTTAAAATGAGAAAGAGAGAAAGGGAGAGAGAGACAGAGGTCTTAGAAACAAATATGAATTCAAGAAGTGAGAAAGAGAGGGGGTCTTAGAAACAAATATCATGAATTGAGAGCTAGAGAGAGAGAGGTCTTAGAAACAAATATCAAGAAATGAGAAAGAGAGGGGGGGGGGTCTTAGAAACAAATATGAAGAGAGAGAGAGAGGCCTTAGAAACAAATATGAAGAGGGGGTTAATGAGAGAGAAAGAAAGAGGGGTCTGAGAAATACATACGAGAGAGAGAGTGGGTCGAGAGAGAGAGGTCTTAGAAAACAAATATGAATAGAGATGGGGGGGGGGGGGCGGGGAGGTCTTAGAAAACAAATATGAAGGGAGAGGGGTCAAGAGAATTAGAGAAATTAGGTCTTAGAAACAAATGACATGAATTTAAAAAATGAAAGACGTGATCCCACAATAATAGAAAATGGTACGAGTGCAATATTTAAATCACAGTTTATGTATTACATTACCATTACACATATTATGTCGAGTGTAGTCTGTGTATGTGTCGATATGTGTACACGTGTGTTAGGGGGGGGGGGGTCCGAATCAGCAAATGGTTTGAAAGTAGGCTACACGTCAAAAATTGAAACCCTGAAGAAGGCGGAATTAAACCACAAAAACCATAATATTATTTGGTTTCTCTCTTTCCTTACTTTGATTAATTCCTTCTCTAATTTCTCTCTTTCTTTCAAGTTAGTTTTTGTTTTCTCTCTCTGCTTATGACATTCTTTGTTTCCTCTCTGTTCTTTAATTATTTAGTGTTTTTCTCTATTTCCTTCTGTTGTTATTCGTTGTTTTTCTCTCACTCGTACGTCTCGATACAAAAGTACATGTACCGCGTACCGCGACACTGGACATATAGGACGTACGTTGAGCATTGCAGAAGAGCTACGTGCGCGCGCAATATCTTGTCATGGATAGACTTTTCCCAGTCGGTTCCTTGAAATTTATTGGGAAAAGGTCCAGGCCAGGGTGTAAAACGCAAAGTCGCTTCCCGGCACATTAAATGAAAAACCCTTTATAAGTGGTTTCAAAAATGCCCTCATGCACTTTTTGTTGCAAACGAATCAGAATAAGTAGTTCCCCGTTTTTGTTTTTTGGTTCGTTGTTTTTCCCCCGTAATTGTATTTTGTCTGGCATGGGTCATTCAGTGCTCTGTGGCATTCATGTATTTAGTTAACACTGGTTTCAAGTGGTACCTCGTTCGTTTGAGCAAATGCATTTTGTAGGGGCCCCCTATGGGGGCGTCTGGCGGGCCCTTCGCAGCAGAAATTTTGTCTTGCATGGACCATTTAGTACTCTGTGGCATTCATACAATTAGTTAACACTGGTTTCAAGTGATACCTCGTTCGTTTGATCAGATGCATTTTGGGGCCCCCCTCAACTGGCCCCAGGAGCCACATGCAGCAGAGGGACTCCGGCAGACGTCCACATTTTGATATCCTAGGTTTTTTCCCAAATGTTCCAATACTCAGATATGCTCAGATATGTTCCAATACTCAGAAAGTGCTCTGGGCTGCCGGACTGTAGGCTATGCCCTTACGTACAACTGATATATTTTGGTTCATTCGAAGTTTTACTTGGAATAAGTCGAATATCAAATTACAAATTATTTTCCAAAACATAATCATATCCCTGTTATACAAACAAAAAGTGAAACGTTGCATCGACTTTTTCACATGTGTTGCATAAATTATTATTCACCGTTTGCCATTTATATAAATTTTCTTTTGAGGCAATAATCCTATGAATCATCTTTAAATTTAAATGTTTAACTTTTTTATAACGAATTTGCATTAATTTAAATAAATATACATCCTTCTAAACAAATTAATTATCTAAATCTAGAAAGGAATCATATATTTTTTAAAACAGATAACAAGGAAAACGGCTATAAAATAAAATCAAGCACATGGTGGCCATTTTAATATGATTGAAACAAAAACATAGAATACTTAACAGATCAATCTTCAAGGGCTTTAAACAAAAAGATCAAGTAAAAGGAGGCACCTTTTCTTTGTTCAAAAGGGCCCTTTTGGGGTACTTAAAAAAGTTGGGGGCACTGTGACCCTTGTCAAACCCCCCCCCCCCCCCCCCCCCCCCCCCCCCCCCCCCCCCTCCTCCCAGGACCCCCACCTCTAAATTAGCTTGTTTGCTTCGTTTTGGTTTGTGATGATCGTGAAAACGCTTGTTATCTATAAAAAAAGAAATCATAATTCTAGATCGAAATTATTCAAAAGCTGTGTTAGGTATTAGGGCCAATGTACTTATTTTGAGGAGTGGGGCATACATTTTTATAATATGTGAAAATACATGTTACGCTAATAACATGCTGAAAGTGGATTGACAATTATGATTCAGCTTCATTGGAATACCTGTCAGCGTCAAATATTTTCAGAGTGGTGGGGTTTGTGAGTGGATCAAAAGGATAGATATTGATAGTATCACCATTATTTTTCGTTGCTATGCACGTTGCGATACAAACAAGCTGGTATAAATGATACGCTGATTAAAAAGACCAATTTGTACTATCAGAAAAATAAATATATAAATTCATCACATTACCTTAATGGAATATTTCTGGCATGGAAAAAGTCTCTATTTTTAATGAATAGATGTATAATTGAATAGCAATAAAGCGTCTCACTTGGATGCTCTTGTTTTGGTAGGATAATGATGGGCATCATTTTCTCCCAAACGTTGGTACTTTCAATGGCTCATACAATAACAAAGATAGAATACCAGTGAGTTCATTAATCTGAAAATGTTATAACGGTTAAATTGTGAACGTTAATTTTCCCCCAAATGTTTATATTTTACTTTTGAGTGCATGCATGCACTCAGCCCCAGCATTTGCAATTCCCAACGAATTTATCTACCCCCCCCAAAAAAAAAAAAATGGGAAGGGGTGGTCTGTATTGGTACTTAATTCTGTTGTACATATAGCTAGTGTGTAAATGGGCGTGTAAGACGGACGGATAGAGAACATTACGTTAGCTAATACCTGCAAGATGAGATTAATATAAAATAAAATAAGCATAGAGTGTGGCATTAAGAAAGAGCAAATTTGTTTTCCACATTGCAAAAGTAATGATAATTTGTATTTTGTATTGTTACCTCCTAAAAGAAGTTTTTTTTTTTAAATTTACCCCGCCTAACTTCGGGATTATAATGAAATACATTGTTTGAACGGAACAGAAACAGAAAATACAATTTTACAATCTCATAGAAATGAAAGAAGAAAAAAAAGAGAACAAATAAAAATGTCGTAACAGTAACATTGTACATGTATATTGATCTTCTAAAGCATTACCTTTTAACACATGCCATTTAGTTAAGAATTTGCTCGTTGTATTTTTTTTTTTCAAAGCCACTTGCTTTTCTAGAAAAAAAATTAAAGTTAATTTAATGTTTGAAACAGCTAAACGATGGTATTTATGTTTCCTGTATCTGTTATCAAATATCTTTTTTTTTCTCATTAGGATCAAACAAACAAATTCGGGCCATTTCTTTTATATTGAAATGATACAGAGTAAAAATTAAAACTGATATAGGTAGTAGTACTATCTCTATGCCAGTCTTAAGACTGACCATATCGGCCTTATATATGAACACTCCCCACAAATATGCTCCATTATTTCGGGGAACTTTTCACAACAAATTACATAGGTCTGAGTCAACCAATTTCATTTTACGTTATCTATAATTAGTTAAAAGACAGTTTGTGTTAATTTTGAACTGGGAATTCTTGTTTTAACTTCAATAGTTGATATAAAAGATAGGATATATATATATATTTATTTTTGAGAAGCATGAGGTATAAAATAAGCTTTCAACATTCCTTTAAAAAACGGCGATATGCTCTTCCACGTTTAAACTTGTTTTGGATGTACATTAAAATAAAAAAACTAGGTAACCAGGTTCAATGAACTTATCAAAGATATTCTTCCACACATTTCTAGTTGTGTTATTAATATCTATCCACTTCAACTTTTGAGGTGCAAAAATTGTTTTAAGGTCGACCATCTTGAAACCCCTTTCTTCTAAATCCACTATGATAGTGTTTGTTTATCATAACTTTACCTCCACTCCATAGAAAGTCGAATATGATTGTGCTTTACATTGAATGACATATTCTGAGACATCTAAAGCTGAAGCTAAATATATGAACTTTGCTATTAAAGGCAAAAGTTTTTATTAAAAGTATTTTTAACTGAAAGTGTTACATTTTTGCATTTCCACATATTCAAAATCATCTTTTATATTTGTCTGATTCTGTTTTTTAAGTTTAATTTTTGAGCTTAATGTTTATTATAAGGAAAACAGTCTAATAATGCATTCACTACAGGGGCGGCCGAGTGACTTCTAAAGTGGGGGGAGGCACCAAGAAAAAAAGGGAACCTACAAAAGGAAATCTCAGAGCGAAAATATACAATTTTTTAGACATAGGTATATACCCCTACATTGTAATTACAATTATGAGGGATGATTTCAATATTTGTTTCACTTTAAACACCATACAAGATATTGCTTAAGCATCATGCTTTGCAGGTGGGTTTGATTGGAAAAGAGGCACGTACCTATCAGATTTAAATAGGACATCTATCCGAGGTGAAGGGGGCACTTCTCGTACCTAACTAGGGGCACATACTAGAGATTAAAAAGGGCACTTATGATAATGTAAAATGGGTCCTTGACAAAGTGGGGGGGGGCACTCTGCGCCCCCCTGCCCCCTGGGAGGGCCGCCACTGCTTCACTGGCTGTGTTGGACACTTAATACCAAGTGGATTCTCGTTACTAAACCTTTTTGGACCTAGCCACAAAGCTTGGGTCTTATTTACATTCAGTTTCAAACCTGACATCTTATCAAAATTATGCAATTACAAAGGGAACTTTTTAGCAGATTCTATACCGTCAAAGACACAATGTTGTATCGTCTGCACATTGAATAATCTTTACCTTGGCATTATTAACAGATATATCGTTTATACTATCGTTATCTCGAATATACCAGGATAATGTTTCGACTGCTAAAATTAATTAAAAGGGAACTTAGCGGATCCCCCTATCGACCCCCTCTCCGAATCGGAAAATATGCAGATGGTTTTCCATTCTTTATCATACTACTATTTGTGTTTGCGTAAAGAGTTCTGCCATTAAAATTTGATCCAAACAGAAAACGTCTCAATGTTCCGCTAGAAAATTCCACTCTAGTGAATCCAATGCCTTTTCAAAATCCAGAATAAGCAAAATACCTGATATATTTTTGAGTTTGGTATAATCCATAATATCTTAAATTTTTCTCACAGACTCCCCCGTATACCTTCCTTTCACGAAAACCCGTTTATATTCTAGACCTGAAAAACAGATTTTCTATAATATTCCAAAATGTTAAATACCATTAACATGAGAAACCATCGTTAGCTGAGCTCTTGCTTTTGGCCATTTTTCTAAAGGCATTTAAACATTCACCAATTGAAAGATTGTTTTTACACTTTACAATAGGGCCTTCACGGAAAACGGTATTTAACTACTGATGGAGCCACCCTACTTAAAAAAAGACTAATAAATAAAATAAATAAATAAATAAAACAATGTCGCCTTCTTCTAGACAGCGGATAAATGTACTATATAATATACATGTAGAATCATGCTGAGTATTCTTATCAAATCTTGACCTGCACACATTTTTATAATATGCAATCTGCATAGACAATATTAGTTTTGGATAAACAAGCTCGGTGCAATCATCTGTTATCA
The DNA here is from genome assembly GCF_000002235.5 of Strongylocentrotus purpuratus. NCBI lineage: Eukaryota > Metazoa > Echinodermata > Echinoidea > Camarodonta > Strongylocentrotidae > Strongylocentrotus > Strongylocentrotus purpuratus. Next base: position 28,280,665 of record NW_022145598.1, read on the forward strand.
ACTTTTTACACTGCTCCTTCCGCGAGTTTCGCTTTTCAAGGCATTAAGACAAAAAAATACTTGTACTCTTTTCACCCTTTTCGGCCTATCTAATTCCTGAACGTAGAATTATATCAATCCATCTAATATTTTTCCATATTTTTCTTCTAGGGCATTTCTTACAACATGAATCTCATTAAGTGTAGCGTCTGGCGGATCCTAAGCAAGGTTTTTCTTTAATTTATCTAATAAACTAGTTAAATCAGATACTCTATCTCGTCATAGTTAATTTCCTTGCTTGGTACTTTATCCATTCCCATTTAACTTTAAAAAAGTGGATGGAAGTGGGATGGCCCTTATGAAGGTCCCTGTGCTTACCCTACCCACGAACATCACATGAACATTGCTTCCTACATCATGCCTCTCTGTTTAAGTCATTTATGAAATGTTTAATTTAAGAAAACAAATCTTTTCTTTTTCTGGTCTGTTTTACACATTAATTACCTTTTATTATTTCAAAATGTATCATCTTTTGTTTTTCTCTTTTCCTCAAGCGAGGTTTTCATTTCTTTAATTTCAATACATATTTACATTAATTACTATATAATTGAATTGGTAAGTATGTTCAACAATTCTTACAGCTTAGTATGATTTTCTTTGCCAACACATTCATAAAAACACAATTTTAGCAACGACTTGAATTAAAATAACATAGTATGCGGGTAAATAACAGAACTATTCACAATCTTTTTATCGTAACATTTATAGATTGCATATTGCGCACAATTTAAAATTATATTCAGGATAGTATATTTCTTGTTTCTATATTTCCTTACCTACAACTAATATCTGTTGGCTGACTTGAAGTTCTACTTTGAATAAGTAGAATGTCAAATGATAAGTTATTTTCCAACACATAATCACATCTTTGCAATCCAACAAAAGTGAAACCTTGAATCAACTTTTTCACAAGTGCATAAATTATCATTCACCTTTTGCGATTTAAACAATTCTTTTGAGGCAATAATCTTGTGAATCATCTTGAAGTTAAATTGATTAAGTTTAGTATTACGAATTTGCTTTGAATTAAATGAAAATCCCTTTTTTAAACAAAGTCATTATCTAAATCTAGAAATGAATCATGTACAATATGCTTATATTGAAACGGGCATTAGGTAAAACGGCAATGAAACCAAATCAGGCTCATGGTGACCATTTCACTTTGATTGAAACAAAAACATAAAATACTTACCATTTTACAGATCAATCTTCAAGGGCTTCCAAATGTAATCCAACAGCACGATGATATAACCTGACGTCTTTCTCGGATAAAAAACAAACAAATTTGGCAAAGAAGAAAACAGATGTTTGAATACAGAAAGGCGTGAAATATTAACTGTAAGATTCAAACTGTAGGCTAAAGCTACTGATCAACGGAGATGTATTGAAATCGCAGGAGACATTATGACTTGATACCTTTCGTCGACCAATTGTAAATGGTAAATGATACGTTTGTCCTTCTCTGCAGGCGGTGAGCTCATACGAGAATGGGATTGATATGAACAGATAGAACAAAGAGGAAATACCGTCAATTGGTCGATCAAAATTATGATGCTGATTGGTGGATTGATATCAACGGGATAGATGATGAGATACCTCTGCAAGGGATGGAGCTAATGTGATGATTGTTTGGTTTTAGTTTTTGTTTGTAATATATGGGATAGCTATTAACGCCGATGATTGTTCTTTTTTTTTTTTAGCTTTTGCTTTTATTTGAGAAAACGCTAGATATCTCAGAAACATTATACCTTTGGATCGAAGTAGTGGATAGCTCCTTGAGATAGTTTTTAGCCCCGGTAATATTTGTTTGTCTATTTTGTAAGCTTTTGTTTAAGAAAACGCACGTTTTTATCTTAAAAACATCAACATTTTGGATCGAATTTAGGGGATAGCTCTATTAGATAGGTATCAGCGCCGATAAACTTGTTCTGAGGGTTGGGATGTAAATAATTTCGCTGGTTGAAATACATGTTACGCTTATAACTTGCTAAAAGTGAATAGAAAATTATGAGTCAGCGTCATGGAAAACCTTTCAGCGCCAATGATTTTTAGAGGGGCGGAGTTGTATTTTTTGTTTGGGGAAAAACACATGTTACCTTAGAAACATGTTGAGTGGATCGAAGCTATGGGATAGTATTAAGGGATAGCATCGACCATGTTTGTTGTCTAAGTTACCTTAGACACAAGCTCGTTAAATTGTAAAAATTAATTGTTGAAATGCACGTTCCGATAGAAAGAAGCTAATTAAATTGATAGGTTTGATACAAGAAAAAAAAAACCGACCGTTATGAACATTCAGTCGATTGGATATCGAGCCTCATCATGATCAATAACGCAGCAATGTCACACTTTAATAATAATGGATGACATCGTGTTTATCCCGAATGTTAGTACTTTTAAAGGATCGTTTATTCGAATTTTTAGAATAAAATAGGGTTCATTACTCTGGACAAGGTTTGCAAATGTGAAAAAGAACTCTATTTCATTTCCCGACTTATTATTATAAACCTTTAAAATGACGAGCATCCGGAGAAACGAACCTCGAGATTATGAACTGTCGGAATAAAGAATCTTTCTGATTATTAAACCTTCGGAATTATGCATCTTTAAGACAATGAATTTTCGGAATTATAAACCTTCAACAAAAAACTAAATAAACTCGGTTTAGTAGGTTAATTAATACCGAGAAGGTTACATTCAGGCTAACCAAGTTAATGAGTTATTTTAAACATCATGTTGGTCATCATATTATCCCGACTAAAACTTTCTTCAAAAGAAACAAACAAATAATTATGTTGCTTAGAAAGAGAGAAATGCAAATGAAATTTATAATTTTACACCTGAATGTTGAATTTTGAGACATTTAGTAATTATCAAAATGTTGAATACCTATCGGCACAATGGTTTTTTAGAGAAGTGGGGTTGTATTTTTTTATTTTTTATTTATTTATTTATTATTATTATTATTATTATTTTTTTTTTTTTTTTTTTTTTTTTTTTGGGGGGGGGGGGCACACGTTACCTTAGAAATATGTTGAGTGGAGCTAATGTATGGGATAGCATGACAGGATGTATATTTATAGCATCAACCATCTATGTTGTTGAGATCGATAGAAACAAGCTGATTAAATCGGTAGGCATGATACAAGAAAAAAAGGGAACCCAACCGTTATGCACAATCAGACAATTTGATATCGAGCCTCATCACATTACCTGCCCAACACATACTAATAACGTGTCACACTTTAATGCTCTCGCTTTGGTAGAATAATGGATGGCACCGTTTTCTTCCGAAGGTTGGTACTTTCAAAAGTTCGTTTATTCGAACTATGAGAATGAAATAGGGTTCACTACTCTAAACCAGGTTTGCAATTGTGAAAATGAAAATTCTCTCTTCGTTTCAGGAGTAAAAACCCTATTACATCTTTCGACTTATCATTATAAGCCTTTGAAATGACGAGCGTTAGGATAAACAAACATCAGAATTATGAACTGTTGGAACAAAGAATCTTTCTGATTAATAAACCTTTGAAATTTTAAACCTTCGGAATTATGTTCTTCGAGATAATGAACTTTTGGAATTATAAACCTTCGACAAAAAAAAAGAAAGAAATAAACTCGGTGTAGAAGATTAATTGTCCGACAAGGTTACATTCAGCTTAACCAAATTAATGAGTAATTTTAAACATCATGTTGGTCATCATATTGTCCCGACCGAAACTTTCTTCAAAATAAACAAACAAATAATTATCATGCTTACAAGTAGACTAATGGAAATGAAATTTCTCATTCTACACCAAAATGTTGAATTTTGAGACATTTAGAAATTATGAGATTTGGAATACTTATCGGCCCCAATGGTTTTTGGAGAGATGGGGTTGTATTTTGTTTGTTTGGGGGGAAACACATGTTACCTTAAAAACATGTTGAGTGAATCTAAATTATGGGATATCAGTATTGGAAAGATACTGATAGCATCGACCATTTTGTTATGTTGTTGAAATGCACGTTGCGATAGAAACGAGCTAGTATTAAGAGGCATGATTTATATATATTAAACAAACCGTTATGCACTGTCAGATAATTTAATATCAAACTTCATAACATATTTGCTTCATGTATATTTCCGGCATGAAAAAGTTTGAATAATGCATGGATACATGTATAATTGAATTGTAATAATGCGTCAAGCTTAGATGTTCTTGCTTTGGTAGGATCATGGATGGCATCGTCTCTCTCTCTCTCTCACACACACACACACACACACACACACACGCACACACGCACACACGCACACACTCAAAATACACTTGCACAACACACTCACCAACTCATACACAAAGATCGTTTAAACACATTTTCATTTTAAGGTTTACCTTAAGATTTTTTTGCTTTTGTTTTTTTGAGGCCGCCATCCTTGTCAAGCTTTGCTTATGATTGCGGTTTCTTGCACTTTTCCAACAGAATTGTTCGGATAATACTTTAAATTTATGATTATATCTTATGGAAATATTAAGTTTCGTTATTATGTAAAAAAAAACATTTTGACAAGAAGAAAATAGTGTTTGTTTATGTTGTATTATACCTTACATTTATATGTTCTTTGTTATTCAGTTATATTTTATATGGGAAAAAATGCAGAAATAAAATCAAATAAAATTAAATAACTTCACACAAGCGCCCCCCCCCCCCCCCCCCCCCGAGAACGGTGGTCCGGTACTTTACCAGTAGTACTTGCAAAAATATCTCGAGTGTATAAACTGTGTTGTTATCAGTGGCGTCGATCGCTCGACGTTTCATTAAATTATTAGAGAAAGAAGACGATTCGTTGTACTGTTTTCGACTCTTAATCCTTGTCTGAATACAGTTTCCCATCTCCCGCGTGAAACGCGGAAGCTTTGGCGTTTCATTTGATTAATACCCTTAACCCTTGTCTGAGTTTATTTTTCGCCGATCCCGTGCAAAGCGCGGAAGCTTTCACGTTTCATTGAATTACTAGAGAAAGAAGACGATTTGTTGTATCGTGTCCTTGTCTGAATTCAGTTTCCAGCAATCTGGTTTCCATTGTCAACACAAACTTACAATCATCACTGTACACATAGATTGGCATATTGCAAGCTTTACATGGCACGCACACACATAAACTGACTAGCCATCCGGGTAAGTGCAAAGTCCCACCAGACCCATGTACTATCAGCTGGTTACCACGCATCGCGCCGGTATCGAGTGTCGCGACTATTATTGGGTCGCGTGCCAGCTAGGAATACATGCCTTACAGGGCCCTGCAAATATGCGCAGCCTATCCCCCAAAATGCGCCAAGGTGCGAGAAGAGGGGACACGAATAATTACGTCACGAAGAAATATGAAGAAGTTTTCAAATGAAAAGTTGATGTGATTTTCGTTTAAAAAAATATAAAAATGAAATTAATGATTGTTCTCGTACAAGTCAATAGGCTAACACAATATGCTGCGGGACTTCGCCAACATGAGGCGCTGTCCAGTGAGTCTAATCGTACGTATATGCTTCTTTCCTTTGTTCTTTTGAATCATAGTACACAATACTAATCACCCTTTCCTGATGCTGGGTTGTATATAACGTGATACAAGAAGTTCTCTAATTTCAATTTTATATCCTCACATTCTCTCAGTCTATATGTTCATCACGTCTATTCAAATTCTCTCAATCATACCGCTTATTATCATTTTTAAAATACATCATTTAAAAAGTCTCTCCCTTTATCATTTACGTACAATCTGCTTACAATCTTTATTTCTTCCATTCAAATCCATTTACCTTTTTAAATTTATGTGTCTTAAAAACCTCTTACTTTATTATTTTCTCACATTCTCTCTCTTTTGTTTTCCTCTCTTTTAAATCATCTCACTCCCTTTCATCCACAAATTCTCTCCCTTCATCACCTTCTTATATTCTTGCAATCTTTATCTGAGTCTTCCTTTCAAATTAAATCACTCTATCATACATCTCTTTCATGACAAATTTCTCTCACTTTCAATCAATATCTTCTCACATTCCCTCACTCTTTATCTCTTCCTTTCGAGTTCTCTCACTAAATTATACATCTCTTTCACTACAACTTCCCAATTTCTCCTCTCCACTCTTTCTTATGTGCTGTGTATCTCTCTTCTTCTTACTTAAACAAACACAATTGCCAGCATAGTAATTGAAACTAAGCAAAATGTAAAGCGCCCATCAATTTGATTCCTGTTTTCTAACTTACTCTTTTAAAAAAGTTCAGGCAGTTCTGAAAATGCAAAAGCACTGTTCATTGCAATTGCAGACCCATTCACTAACTAAAATATGCCCTTTTGCCCTCACCATTAACAATATTTCCACGATGCATTATTTTATGATAAAGATGGTATTAATCTTACCTTCATTATTAATAAGGCTCATTAAAATAATCTTCACATTCGCTTTTAAAATATGTGTTTCTTTTAGGTCATGATCGGTCATGTTCGTGTTTGATACTAACGGTTTTACTCTTTCACACAAATCTGGCACAAGTGGATGTTGACATGGCATTTCAACACGATGTTGCTCAGTGAAGCGTGTATAGAATAATGTAATCAATGTATCATTGGAAAGCATATTACTTCTACTCTATGGAAACAAGGAATCTAATGATACACCTCATAGATGTTTACAAGATCTATTTGTTTTCGAGTTTCATCTTTTCTGAGACGCAGTGTATAGTTAATAATTTATAAACCGAGCATTTTACTTCAGATCACCCATATTTCACTCTAAAACAATATTTGTTTTACCTTAAGTTTGGAAGATAAAATATTGACATTTGTCTTTCTTTATTCTTTTTCCTTGTCTTGAATTACTTATATGACATGATGTCATGTATTGCATATATTTTTCATTGAGGGAATGCATTTATTCATTATATTAAATCTATTTATGTAATGATTGTGAAATATAAAATAAGATGAACTTGAAACTTAAAACCAGTGACATAAATTGCTGTGTTTTTTGACACATTGACGTTACAATATCTGTTTCCGTTATTCACTAGTTCTATTCGTATCTGAAGTATAAGCTCATTACTCGAGACCACAGCCAGATATGTATAAAGCTATGTATATGCATATGTATATGTATATGTGTATGTGCATTTACATGTATATGTAAACAGGTTCCTATATTTGTACCATAGACCCTATAAATACTCTACTACACAAACTGCACTTTTATGTTCAAATATCTTTGACATTTCATGATTTCAAGAAGCACTGACTATTATCATACAATGAAGTTTGAACAAAGTTTTTTGGTAATAAAGTAAGATTATATGATACACAATAAGAACAAATCGCCACATGCGTCATCTATGTGTGACCGGGCCATAATGTATGTTATTATGCATTCAATATATTTTTCAATTTCGTTTATTAGCTTTTTAAAATTATATACACTTAACATAGTGTATCAAACCATATTATATTCGTGAAAATGTATGATGAAAAAAAAGAAAAAAGTTGTAGAAACCAATAAATCAAATCAAATCAATTCAGTTTTCCACTCCCGCGCGAAGCGCGCAAGCTTCCACGTTTCATTAAATTATTAGAGAAAGAAGACGATTTGTTGTATCGTGTCCTTGTCTGAATTCAGTTTCCAGCAATCTGGTTTCCATTGTCTGTCAACACACAAAACTTACAATCATCACTGTACACATAGACTGGCATATTGCTAGCTTCGCATGGCACGCACACACAAGAGCTGACTAGCCATCCGGGTAAGTGCAAAGTCACACCAGACCCATGTACTATCAGCTGGTTACCACGCACCGCGCCGGTATCGAGTGTCGCGAGTATTATTGGGTCGAATGCCAGCTAGGAATACATGTTATAGGATTTGTGAAAGACAGTTTTAAAATAACACAAAAGCCTCATTTGTGGCCGTCGGCTGTGTAACAATTTCGTAAAAGAAGCATAATGATATACATCAAATATATCATACAAAAAAAAAATGCAGTGGGTGCACCCCCTCTTCCCAGGGCCCTGCATATATATATATATATAAACTTACATATTAATGTCCAGATATCTCCTCGGAGATCGAGGAAAATACACAAGAATATAAGAAATATTTATGTTCCGTACACGCAGAAATTGTTTTAAAAATGTTCGCTCTTAGGGCTTTGTCAAGTAATGATTTTATTTAACTTTCAAGAATATTATCGTTATGCATAAAAATATGCGCATCCTATCCCCATAAATGCGCCAAAGTGCAAGGAGAGGGGACAAGATTAATTACGTCACGAAGAAATATGAAGGAGTTTCCAATGAAAAGGAGGTTGATGTGATTTCTGTTATAAAAAATACATAAATAAAATTAATGGTTGTTTTTGTACAAGTCAATATGTATTATGCTGCGGGACTTCGCCAATAGGAGGCGCTGTCCAGTGAGTCTAATCGTAGGTATAAGCTTCTTTCTCTGTTCTTTCCGTTCATAGTAGAAAATACTAATCACCCTTTCCCGATGCTGGGTTGTATATAACGTGATAACAGAAGTTCTCTAATTTCAATTTCTTATCCACACATTCTCTCAGTCTATATGTACATCACGTCTTTTCATTTTTTCTCAATCATGTATACCGCTTATTATCATTTTTTAAATTCATCATTTAAAATGTTTCTCCCTTTATCATCTTTTTACAATCTGTTACTTTGTATTTCTTTCATTCAAATCCATTTAACTTTTGTATTTCTATGACTTAAAAATCTCTTACTTCATTATCTTCTCATATTCTTTCACTCTTTTGTTTTCCTCTCTTTTAAATCATCTCACTCCCTTTAATTAAACGATTCGCTCCCTTTACCACCTTCGCTTATTCTTGCAATCTTTATCTGAGTCTTCCTTTCAAATTATATCACTCTATCATACATCTCTTTCATGACAAATTTCTCTCACTTTACATCAATATCTTCTCACATTCTCTCACTCTTTATCCCTTCCTTTCGAGTTCTCTCACTAAATTATACGTCTCTTTCATTACAACTTGTCTCAATTTCTCCTCTCCACTCTTTCTCATGTGCTGTGTATCTTTATTCTTCTTACTCAAACAAGAACAATTGACAAGATAGTAATTGAAACTAATTATTGCACGTCAAACGAACATTTAATCACTAATGCTACTATTTCAATGACTTTACAAAATGAATCATCCTGTAAAATTGACAACTCCCATCGTTTCAAGTTTGCCTATTTACATCAGCTTTACTTACAATAAATATTATTATTAGTTTTGAAATAATAGTTATGGTCATAGCAAAAGCAATGATAATAATAATAATAATGATAATAATAATAATAATAATAATAATAATAATAATAATAATAATAATAATAATAATAATAATAATAATAATAATAATAATAATAATAATAATAATATAAATAATAATAATATTAATAATAATAATAATAATAATAATATTAATAATAATATTAAATAAATATAATACCTACAATACTGATACTACTAATATTATTATCAAAATGTAGTCGCCCATCAATATGATTCTTGTTTGTTAAATATTGCTTAACTAGCTCTTTTTAATACTTCAGGCAGTTCTACAATTGCAAACCCATTCACGAACTAAAATATGCCCTTTTACCCTCACCATCGACGATATTTCCACAATGCTTTATTTTATGATAAAGCTGCATGCATAATATAGGCAAGATTAATACCATGGTATTAATCTTGCCTATATTATAAAAAAGCTCATTAAAATAATCTTCGCATTTGCTTTTAAAATGTGGGTTTCTTTCAGGTCATGATCAGTCATGTTCGTGTTTGATATATTGATACTAAAACGGTTTTACTCTTTCACACAAATCTGGCACAAGTGAAATAACATGGCATTTTAAAACGATGTTGCTCAGTGAAGCGTGTATAGATTAATGTAATCAATGTATCATAGGAAAGCATATTACTTCTACTCGATGGAAGCAAGGCATCTTAATATATTCCTCTTAGAAATTCACAAGATCTACTTGTTTTCGAGTTTCATTTTTTCTGGGACACAGTGTTTAGTTAATATTTTATAAACCGAGCATCTTACTTTAAATTATGTCATATTTCCTCTACAACCATATTCATTATACCTTAAGTTTAGGAAATAAAATATTGACTTTTGTCTTTCTTTATTCGTTTGCGGCTTGTCTTGAATTACTCATACGCCACTGTGTCATGTAATGTACGTAGTTTTCATTAAAGGAATGCATTTATTCACTATTTTCGATCTATTTAGGTAATGATTGCGAAATATAAAATAAGATAGAATTGAATCAAGTAAATAATGTCATAAATTGCCGTGTATTTTGACAAATTGACGCTACATTATTTGTTTTCGTTATTCACTAGTTCTATTCGTATCTGAAGTATAAGCTCGTTACTCGAGACCACAGACAGATATGTATATTCCTATGTATATGTACATGTGTATGCGTATTTGTATTTACATGTACATTTACATGTGTGTGTGTATTTACATGTACATTTATAATTAAGCATAAGTACGGTATACATGTTTGTATATTTCTATCATAGACCCTAAAAATACTTTACTACACAAACTGCACTTTTATCAAATATCTTTGACTTTTCATCATTTCATGAAGCACTACCTAATATTATACAATGAAGTTTGAACAAAGTCTCTTGGCAATAAAAATGAGATTCCATAAAACACAAAAAGAACAAACCGCCACTACTTCTAATCATCAATATAATTATTTCTAAACTTATTGAAGTAAAGGTGTAACGTGCTCCGTCTTTTAAACATCATAAATCAACACCTTTAACAATGTTTTTAGTGCTCTTCGTGTGAAAATTAGTGCATGGAACGGCAAAAACCACAAACTCGAACATTCCTAAAAAGCTCAGATAGACTTATACAAACAATGACAAAAGAACGAAAACCCCATTTTTTTTTCTTTCTGGGAGGGGGGGGGGGTATTCCCTTGCCCCCAACCAATCCCCATGTAGGTGTTCAGATGCAATCAGTGGTGCAACCAGGTGGTATGAAAAATTGAAATAAACTAATCCAATTTTTATATCCCCATTTCTTTCTCGCATATGAATCTTAATTGTGTGGAGCAATTCCAATCATGCCACCAACTATATTGATCCTTGCACTTAATACGAAAACAGCTTACATTATCATTAAACGAATCCTGGTTAAAATTGCTATATGTTATACTTGATCCGTCTAGCCACCTTGCCTCACTGAGACTTGAGCCGGTCAGTCCGATCCAGTAATAAGTCTTCCAGGTATACCGGTAGTACTCAACATGCCGCGCGATGAAGTCCTCTTCCTTTTGCGATTCGATGAAGACCAGATGGGATCCGTATTCGGAACAAGCTGAAACCGCGGAAGCGTGATTCATCTTGGCAGTGCTGAAATTGTAGAACGACCCGCCGAATTCACAATCCACCGGAGGAGATGAGCATGCTGAAAAGATGAAATATACAATATGTAAATTACTCAATTTAAAAAAAAGTAGACAAAGTGATTATTTGGGTCGAAACTAAAATATTCAAAGAAAAATTATTATTATTTGTATCATTATTATTATTATTATTATTATTATTATCATTATTATTATTATTATCATTATTATTATTATAGATAATGATGATGGTAACGGCAAAAATAATAATAATAATGATAATGAAAATAATGATACTAAAAATAGATGCAAAGACAAAATTACAGCTTTAAACAGACTCGGTATCATTAGTGAAGGTTAGTGAAAAAACTACGTAATTTGTCAATGAAATATTACTTGTTATATTCCTTCAAAAAATCCAGATTTTTTTTTTTAACCACAAAGATATTTATGGTTTTCTTTGAAGGCGTCACTGGTCAACACCCTCTAACAGTAAATTCTCCAAACCATTTTTGAATTTTCCCAACCGTTTTTTCCATTAAAATGAGACAAAAGACAGGCTTTAAAAAATATTTCGACACTTAAATGTCTGGGATGGTATATAGAGCCAATACATAGCTTTGTGATGATTTACATTCACCTAAAATGTAATTAAATTGTAATAATATACTAATGGGAGAATCAACAACTCGATCAGATGAGTTTTTCCCCAACAGTTATCATTAATAATGGTCTGCTTTCACTCAAATTTTCATATTATCTTTAATTGTACATGTAGCATTAAATTCAATACCTTAACACCACTTTCTCTCATCTGAACAGTGTTACCAAGTCCCTTTAATAATCAATACCTACAAAAACTCTCCTCACTATCGCACATAATTATTGGCCAATTTATGCCCCGTTATAAAGTGTTTTATCGACGCTCGTGAAAGAAGGACAAAGAAAAATGAGACTATACAAAATAATAATTAGACAGTCACTTCCCCCTTTAAGGCGAGGCGTCAAAAATATCGATACCAGCAGGCTGCCGCCTCACGTATTGGCGCATCGAGGCTGCAATTACGGCCGAAGCCTGGCTGGGGCAATTATTTTTCACTTATTAGCCCAGCCGGCTTGCGCCAGGCTGGGATCTGAAGCTCGGTTTCCATTCGAAAGGCGGCAGCCGGCGCATGCTTTTGAATGCCATTTCCTACCGCCAGCGGTAGCCGGCTGAGCTAATTTAAAAAATGCAGCCAGGACGCACAAGTGCAGTTAGCTGCCGCTGGCTGGTATATTTATTTTTGACGCCTCGCCTAAACATTGTTTTAGCGACACCCGGAAAGGACTGAAAATAGAGTCAGATATAGACCGAGAGAGAGAGGTAGAGAGAGGGGGGGATATAGTGGCTAGACCCATTGTGATATATGATCAAAATAAATGCATGACGTAGACATACTAGACGTAGTGGTGTTTTGGGAAGTCGTTGTGTCTGAGCGTTCCGAACTGGAAGTCGCAGGGGTCGTCGTAGGCTTTGTCGTCAGTTCCGTCGTTGACTCTATGATCACTGAAAAAAAACATAACTGAGGTAGATGACGATGCATAACATTATTTTCATTTAAATTAATTCCCCGCCGACTGTCTCCACGCGCTCTTAGTTAGGATACAGGGATAGGATCAAGGAGAGGAGGGGGGGGGGGGGGAAAGAAAAAAATGGAAATCAGAAAATGCTTTTCCTGTGGGAAACCCAATTCTATCAGAAGGTTCGAAAAGAGGACTCGAGGTATATATTTTTGATCATATTTTTCTTCTTCTTTTTCTTCTTCTTCTTCTTCTTCTTCTTCTTCTTATCCTTCAGTTGCAGTACCGGCCACCGCCGTGTATTGTCATACTGGTAAGGTTCAGTGCAGAATGTATGTACAATGTCTGATAAACGATACAGCGAAGTAAAAAATAACTGCGAAAATTTTGACTACACCCTGTAGAAAGTCTTTTCATGTTCTTTGCTCATTAATTGGCCACCCATTAATTGCTCATTAATTTGCCCGATACTATTTCATATTTCACCTACTTTCATCGCAGTTTCTCCCTTGAAACCCACTTGAGCAGGTACAGTTGTAGCCTACCATAGTCTCCTCACACCAGCCGTTGTTACAGAGGTTTCCGGAACAATCTGCGAAATAGGTAATGAACGGGATAAAACTCATTGTATCTAGTGTTCCCAGAAAAAAAAACGAAACCGAGAATTATCGATGTTTTATCATAACTTAATTACAATTATAAATGTCACATGTTTGTAAAGCTTAGATCCTCCTTTTTTAGTTGATGCAACTCATAATATGATGCATATTTCACGCATGAGCGATTAAAAACAATTTGAAGAGAGGGTACCAACAAGTCATTTTTAGGGCGGTATCTGATTTTCAAAGAGGAAAATCATATTTCTATAAAATTCATTTGCTGCCCTTTCCTATAACACCTCAATCAGGAAAAATGAGCCAGGAATAACAAAGTTCTGTTGGTTTAAAGTAATGTTGCATTTCCATGATTTTATTAAACTAATTTGTTTTCACTGCCTGGCGTAGCAACAAACACAGTTGACAAAAGACTTAACTCCATTTTGTTGACGATCAGCCATGCATCAAGATTGTCGTCTTCTTTGAAATAAATTTGACGTATGAGAACAAAAATGAATACAAAATGAAACCTACACGGGATTCTGCATATTCTGTGCCCGCCCGGGATCCCTTCTTTACTCTTCCTTTGGTGACACCCGCCGATGACAGAAGGAAAATGAATGAGTTTGGGGATGCTCTGCACCATGCTGCCATCGTGGAGTCGCATCATCTTACACGTTTGGAACATTGGCAAAGTGTAATTTAGGCCGTACCAGTCTGGACAAGTTGTCTTCGCCATGTTGGACCTATCCGATAACACAGGCAAGGCTGTGAAGAATATATTAGAAAATTAATTACTAGTTGTTTTCTTCCTCCCCTACGTCTCTTCTCCTCCTGCCTCACCTCCTTTTTCATGTCCTCCTCTACCTCCCCCTTCATCTTGCTCCTCCTCCTCCTCCTCCACATCCTCCTCCTCCCACCAGCCCGGCTGCTTCTCTCCATCTCCTCCTCGTACTCCTCTTCCTCCTTCCCTCCTTCCTCTCCTCCCCATTCCTCCTCTCCAACTCATCCTTATATAGCCGTCCTCCCCTTACCGCTCCTCCTCGTCCTTTCATCCTTGCCTTCCACCCTCTTCTCAATCTTGAGGATGCAGGTTTTCTTAAAATATTTGAAACATTATTTTATTAGAGAAACCTTTTTCGAATGTGATTTGGTTTGTTTAAGATACCATGTTTATTAGGTCAGGTTTGAGGGCACAAATCCTTGTCAATGGTTGTGTAATAGTGTTTGCAAAATTTGACTATACAATTAGCTCTGTATATACTTAAGCTGCTTGTTTTGACACAGCCAGAAACAGGCAGATCTACGCTCTGCTCGCTCATATTTCGCTTCATTATGGTAATTTTGAAAGCCAAATATTTTCAGCAATATTCAACAAAATATTACGGATATGTCAAAGAAATACTTACCGAAGGCCAAGCAGGTTACGCTACAAAACAGCAACTTCCAAAATACACCTATCTTTGGGTCTTTAGCCTGTTTTTAGAAAGAAATGTTAATATTGTTTAAATTAGCAAGAACAAGAACAATAACAACAACTGAAGAAAAAACTGTGATCATCATGTTGATACGGATAATTATGGGAATACTGATAATGGTGATGATGATTATCACGAAGGTATGTATAAGAGCAATTACCGTAACTTATACCACACATACATGTTTCACTAAAATAACCTAATTATTCAGACTTTTACATCTGTAAACGAGATTTGATAAAGATTTTCTTGGCCAATTTCGGAGTTTTTCCAGCAAATTTGGTAAAACGTTCATTCAATTTAGCGTACACACTGTTTTTGAGGGAGATTGTCATTTACTTCAGGGTATCGGGCAGTTAAAAAACAAATTAGGCCTACCTGGGGGGCGGGTGGAGCAGGTTTTTGAGACATGGAATGTTGTAAAAGGTCGATGGGTATCAACGTGTTCAGGGAACCTCCCTGCACCATTTCTGAGTGGACTATCTTGAAAATATGCTGCTGAGGAAAAAAATGGCGGCCATTTTCAAAAATTACTGTGGAACTATCTTTGAGGTTACTTTTTAAAAGAACCTCATTTGACCATGTGTGAGATGCCATATGAAATGGAATTAATTTTCATACGAGATGATAACGCATTTTATGAACATGCCTATGATACTTATCATCATATGTGTTCTTTCTTGCATTTGGGTTTCGTTACCTTTGAGTTTTCATAGGTTACGAAACCGGTATTCGAGATAAACACCTTGATCCTCACGCATGTGAAATGGCGCAGCGGACAAATAAACGGGAGTTACAGAGTATTTCTAATGCTCCCTGTCCAAATCAACTTTAAAGTCTCACCTCCCTGTTTACATTAAACAAATTCATAGCTCTGTATAAACCGTGACGTGTATATGGATTATGGCGCCCAGAGAAATCAATGAAATCTGCGATATCCCGTCACTCCCTACAACTTGAACTTGTCTTATGAATAGTTTCGATTTATCTAAACTGAGGAGCCTAATGCTCCCTGTCCAAACCAATTTTACATCGAAATCAATTCACAACTCTGTATAAACTGTGACGTATATGGATTATGGTGCCCAGAGCAATCGATGAGACTGCGACCCCCCCCCCCCCCCCCACTTTCCAAATGTATCTACGTAACTGTGCAAGCGAGGAAGCAAGGCGACCGGCTTAGGAAATTCGCAAGGGAGTGCAGCGATCGAGTAGTAGTATAGAGTTTCGCATTCATAAGGATTTATCAAGGTAACCAAATATAAGATTTTTTTTCAAAAGTTGAATCGCATTTAAGAAATTTAATTATTTCGATGTCCAATTTGGAACCATTAAAAAAAATGCTATCCCCCCTTCTATTAACTATATCTATATTGGGGCACACATTACGAGATACTGTGCAATATAATTATGAGAGATGCGACCGAGCTTTAGAAAATGCTCTATTTCTAATGCATTTTACCTTGCGTATTGGGGCGCATTGTTTAGGGATCAATAGTTTTCTTCCTTTGCGCCGCTCACGTATCTCTCTTTTTACATTTTTGCGCGCTTTTTGTTGTGCTCTCTAAACAAATCACGTGTCCCCTGTCCCCATAGAAATGCCACTGTGTACCAAAAAATATATATTAACCTGTAGGTTTGCGATTATTATTGGAGGACATTCGATTCAACTGTATTATTCTTGATAAAGACATTGTTCTGAACCCATTCATATTACTGCATTCTCATTGAAGATGTAATAATAATAATAACCATCTTTTAAAGTCCACTCCAAATTTTATTAAATTAAACCAAAAATGGAAATTCTTTTTGCCCAATTGATCGTGAGCCCGGCAGCCACTGAGCAGCGCCAGATCGACGTTGGTAGCAGCAACTACCGTCTTTTAACATCTTTTAGTATGACGCGGCCGGGGTTCGAACCCACGACCTCCCGGTTGTGAGGCGGACGCTCTACTGACTGAGCCAACACACAAATATCGATACGTTCAAAATAATCAGGTGAGCTGAACCCCAAGCCCACTGCATCTTACTGATATGGGTGCAGGAGGCATTCTGGTTCCAACCGTTAAGTATCTAGTTTTCATAGAGTGATACTAGTCTTTCAATTTAATCCAGGTCTGTTATTATCTTACACATGGCTGGTTCAATAAAGTATTATACAAAACAAGTAATTTACGCCTATTTTCGAGGTAGGGGAGAGAAAAAGGAAATGCATTGACAAACATGTTTCGAAGCCATTTGAACAATTATATTTTAAATGTATTGATAAGATTACGTTGGAAAAAAGACTATTTTTGGAATGAATGTACTATATACATATTGATTTGCACGAAGAAATGTTGTTCTAGATGAGAGAGAGACTGAGAGAGACAGACAGACAGAGAGAGAAAGACAGAGAGAGGGAGAGAGAGTGAGACTGAGAGAGAGAGAGAGAGAGAGAGAGAGACTGAGGGGATGGGGGAAGGGGTTAGTCACAGAAGGGGATAGGGTGTAAGTTATAAACTCCACCATCCATTATCTTCATGTTTCAGACTAAAAATCATGACTATCACCTGGATCCAGATCTTATCTATGAATCATTCAACCGATAGCCTGCATATTTTTTTTTAACCTACACCAAATGCCCTCCACAACATATTGCCCCCATCCCGAATTTTCTCTTGATGCTAGTAAGGGCGGGGCGGGGGCAAAGGATGGGGGAGGTATTAACTATGCCTATGTTTCAGAGAGCATATCATGTCTGTCACTTGTAATATGTTATTTATAATTTGACCGATAGCCTAATTTGGTTTCAGAGAACACATTTATCGGTTGCTATGGAAATTATCGCCATATCAACAGGAAATAAGAGAGATATATCATTAAAATATGAACAAAATGTCATCACCTGACATCATTCTCCCTAACAAAATAGTGATCTGCTTAAAGATAGCGTCTACTCGCGATATATTCTATTTCCATCTATGTTACAAATACTAAGGAGCAGACGGCCCTCAGCAACGAAAATTTCCATTTATAGCTCATATCAAAGTGATATTGAGAGCGCTATAACTTTTTTTTGTTACAAAAGTCAGTAGTCATCATTCTTAAATAAATAAATATGGACAAATAGGTATTTGGGGGTAATTCATATGTTTGGTAGATTTGTACAAATTTACATTTTGGGGTCAAAATTATTATGCAAATCATCCCCGAACCTACTTAATATTATATAATCTTGTGCGAAACTTATATTCTTTCAAATGACGCCTCACACATTGTAAAATGAGGTTCCGTTAAAAAGTGATGTCCAAAATTGTTCATACTTTCAAACTAGTCCACCTAAAAATGTCTTCATTCAAATTCATCAAAGAAACTGAATAATTTTAATGAACGAAATGCTAAGTCGGATGCTCAAAATGATTTTGAGTGTATGAAGGACAGGATTACGTGATCGTGTCATTCTAAAATATATGCACGCTTGACTAAAAGCGTACATAACCCATGAATTTGAATGAGAAACATGTTAATTTGATTGAATCGAACTCGAATTTAAATGCACAGATAATGAATTTGTACTTTCGAATAAGAAGAATGGGACAAATCAAATTCGATTGAATGCATTGGAAAGGTTGTGAAATTGGCCGGGAAAATCTTCTTTTTTCTGATTCCTTTTTTATTTTCTATTTTCCTCATCCTTATTCTTTTTTCTTCTTTTTAATACGCCTGATGTAGATCAAAAATGGACGTTCAACTAAAGAGAGCATGAAATTTGCCCAATAGACCAGTTCGTAGTTAGCACATATTAAACATTTGTATGGATTGTGAACTACGACGAATCCAGTCTAAGTCAAGCTTTTGCTTTCTTTGGCTGAAGTCTCATGTGCAATTATATTTCTTTAAACTTGAACCACACAGCCATTATTCATTTAGTCATGAGTCACTCTCATTTTCATCACATGAATCTTGCTTCCTATATCATGCCTCTCTGTTAAATTCATTTATGAAATGTTTAATTTAAGAAAAAAAATCTATTCTTTTTACTTGTTTGTTTTACACATTAATTACCTTTTATTATTTCGAAATGTATCATATTTTGTTTTCCCTTTTCCTCAAACGAGGTTTTTATTTCCATAACTTTAATACATATTAACATTAATTACTATGTAATTGAATGAAAAATAAAAATGGCTAAAAATTAGAGTATGTACAGCAATTCTTCCAGCATAGTATCATTTTCTTTGCCAACACATTCATACCTTAAAAACTATTTTAGCAACGACTTGAATTAAAATAACAAAGTATGCGGGTAAATAACAGAACCATTTACAATCTTTTTAACGTAACATTTATAAATTGCATAGGCCTATTGCAAATAATTAAAAATAATATTTAGGAGAGTATATTTCTTGTTTCTTTATGTCCTTACCTACAACTAATATCTATGGCTGATTTGAAGTTCTACTTTGAATAGGTAGAATATCAAATTATATATTATTTTCCAAAACATAATCATATCGTTGCAATACAACAAAAAGTGAAACGTTGAATCAAAATTTTCACATGTGCATACATTATGATTCACAATTTGTGATTGTTAAAACTTTCTTTTGAGACAATAATCTTATGAATCATCTTGAAATTAAATCGTTTAACTTTATTATTACGAATTATATACCTCACTTAAGAAATCCAGCCATCTGATTGGTCGAAATTGCATTCATAAACTTCAACTACAGTATTTCTGTAAAATTCCCAGTAACCATGGTTAAAACAGTTCTATAATCCCAGTAACCATGGTTATTAGGAAAATAGTTCAGTCTCCATGGTTACCCCATAGGTTTACATGTTAAAAAATGGTCTGAGCGATCGAGGATACCGTACTTGTGCGAAGAATTGGTCGGTAATTTTAATACAATTGAATCTCGATCGATCTTACCAACAATTTTATCTTGCATTGTTGACATAAAGACGAAAATAAACTTCCAAAAACAAAAAAACAACATCTGCCGATAGATCTTGATCTAAATTCGCGCCAATATGCATTGCAAAAGTAAAGAGGGCCTGTTTAATGGAGCAGCCGCGAAGCATCCACCACGCGAAGCCGCTTTCAATTCATTTTAATGTATATATAAGAAAAAAACTGCTATATATGGTAACAGAGCGCGATAGCCGAGCGGTTTAAGGCGGTGGTTTTAGTTACATGTCGTTTTGTACGCAAGAGATCGAATCCCATCTTCGACAAAAGTTTTTTTTTTTTCTTTTTTTTTTCGGCACGCCTCGGGTAATAGCACAATTCTAACCTTCCCTTGAGCGTATAAAACAACTATTTCTCTCAAAGCAGTCATTAATACTTTATTAACTTCAATTTAAATGAAAATACATCCTTTTAAAAAAGTCATCATCTAAATCTAGAAAGGAATCATGTATATGCTTATATTTAAACGGGCATTAGGTAAAACGGCAATGAAAACAAATCGGGCTCATGGTGACCATTTCACTTTGATTGAAACAAAAACATAAAACACTTACCATTTTACAGATCAATCTTCAAGGGCCTCCAAAAATGATCAAACAGCAAGATGATATCCTAATGTCTTTCTCGGATAAAAAAAAAAATTAACAAATTTGGCAACGAAGAAAACAGTTGCTTGAATACAGAAAGGCGGGAAATATTAACCGTAAGATTAAAACTGTAGGCTAATGCTACTGATCAACGGAGATCAATTGAAATCGCAGGAGACATATTTGATACCTTCCGTCGACCAAATGTAAATGGTAAATGATACGTTTTTCCTTCTCTGCAGGCGGTGAGCTCATATGAGAACGGGATTGATATGAACAGATAGATTAAAAAGGAAATACTGTCAATTGGTAGATCAAAATTATGATGATGATTGATGGATTGAAATTAATGGGAAAGATGATTGGATAGCTCTGCAAGGGATGGAGCTAATATGATGATGGTTTGGTTTTAGTTTTTGTTTGAAAAGTCACTAATTACTTTAACAGCTCGTTGTGTTGTGACCAGAATTCATGGGATAGCTATTAACGCCGGTGATTGTTGTTTCTGTAGTTGTTTGTTTGTTTTTGCTTTTGTTTGAGAAAACGCTCTTTATTTCAGAAACATTATACCTTTAGATTGAATTAGGGGGTAGCTCCTTGAGATAGCTAGTAGCCCCGATAATATTTGTTTGTCTATTTGTTTTTGCTTTTGTTTAATAAAACGCACGTTATCTCAGAAACATCCACATTTTTGATCGAATTTAGGGGATAGCTCTATTAAATAGGTATTAGCGACAATGAACTTGTTCTGAGGGCTGGGACGTACCTAATAATATTTTGCTCGTGAAAATAATTGTTACGCTAATAACATGTTAAAATACTATAGGCGGTGTCAGACATGGGCCAAAAATACGGATTTTAGTCACCAGTCTGTCACCGACGTAAATGAAAAAAACTAGATTTCTAAAAATCTGTTTTTATTCAAGATGGGTCGGGATTTTTCTGTGTGACACCGCCTAATGAGTCAGCTTCATGGAATACCTTTCAGCGCCAATAATTGTGAGAGGGATAAAGTTGTATTTTTTGTTTGGGGAAAACACAAGAGTTACCTTAGAAACATGTTGATTTGATCGAAACTATGGCAAAGTATTAAGGGATAGCATCAACCATGTTTGTTGTTGAAGTTACCATAGAAACAAGCTGGTTAAATTGTAAAAAATGATTGTTGAAATGCACGTTACGATAGAAACAAGCTGATTAAATTGATAAGTATATATGACACAAGAAGAAGAAAAAACCCGACCGTTATGCAAAATCAGTCGATTGAATATCGAACCTCATCATAATCAATAACACCACCGCGTCACACTTTAATGCTTTCACTTACAATTGGTAGAATGATGGATGACATCGTTTTTTCCCGAACGTTGATACTTTCAAAAGTTCGTTTATTCGAATAAACTAGGGTCCAGTACTCTGGACGAGGTTTGCATTTGTGAAAAAGAAAAACTCTCCCTTTTTCGGAAGAAAGAATCTTTCTGATTATTAAATCTTAGGAATTATGTATCTCCGAGATAATGAACTTTTGGAATCATAAAACTTCGACAAAAAACTAAATAAACTCGGTTTAGTAGGTTAATTTACCGAGAAGTGGAGAAAAGGAAGAAAAGTGCAGTGTGAGATATTGAAAATATTGTTGAATTGAATTGATGAGTCCACATGTCACTTACAAACTACCAACCATCCAGCCATAACAGCAGGGAGGACCCCTCCCTCTTGACCTTATACAAGCCGACCCATCCTCACCCCTGTACTTCCAGGATATGAAGAGAGAGAGAGAGAGAGAGAGAGAGAGAATGAGAGGGTAGGGGATCGTACTCGGAGGGTGGACAGGGTCATTCATCTACAGAGATTGTTGTTAAAGATGAAGTTGAGTTATGGTAATGCGATTGCATTGTGAAAGAAACCGCGTGAAATCGACCAGAAAACGTTGATCATCTAGCATATAAGTATTCGTGTGAATTGCAAGGTTCTGGAATCATCAAAATGATAAGAAATTTGGCCAAGTCTTGCTAAAGTTACAAACACTGTACACAGAAAGATGTATATGAGACTACATGAACATGTGGCGTAAAAATCCATCCCGATTTTTACGATGTTACATGACATATTTAGTATATAAAGACATTTGAAGAGCCATGTTTTTCAGGGAACATGTTTTATCTGATGTTCTTCCACACTTGCATTGTAACAATGACAACGCTCACAAATTATTTTTCACCTCTTCCCAGAACTCAACCTTCTCTTTAAACACTTTCATTGCACTTGGGAGAAAGGACCTGCCGAACCTATCAGTTCTTATTCTAGGTTACAACCTAATTCTTCCTGATTTATTAAAAACCACTTCATTATGCAGAGGGTGATTAGAATCCTTCACAATCACTTCCAGCTTAGCCAATAATGCCCTTTCTGCAACATTTTTCAGCTCTTTCAAAGAGACCCAATTACTCTGCTGCCATGTTTCACTATCGGCACAATGGTTTTTAGAGAAGTGGGGTTGTATTTTTTTCTTCTTTGGTAGGTGGGGGGGGAGGGGGTGGCACACGTTACCTTAGAAATATGTTGAGTGGAGCTAATTCATGGTATAGCATGACAGGATGTATATTTATAGCATCAACCATTTATGTTGTTGAGATGGACGTTACGATAGAAACAAGCTGATTAAATTGATAGGTATGATACAAGAAAAAAAGGAAACCCAACCGTTTTGCATAATCAGACAATTTGATATCGAATCTCATCACATTACCTGCCCAACACATATTAATAACGCGTCACACTTTAATGCTCTCGCTTTGGTAGAATAATGGATGACACCGTTTTCTCCCGAACGTTGGTACTTTCAAAGGTTCGTTTATTCGAATTCTGAGAATGAAATAGGGTTCACTACTCTAAACCAGGTTTGCGATTGTGAAAATGAAAACTCTCTCTTCGTTTCTGGAGTAAAAACTCTATTTCATCTTTCGATCTATCATTTTAATTTTTTTAATTTATTTATTCCGTTTTTATTTAAACAGAGTAGCCCCGTCAGTTATCACAGTACTGTTTTCCAGGGGGCCCTGTAAACAAATGCAACATATATGAAGATACAAACTACTTGAACGATATAAACATCATCGAAAACATCAATACATAGTAACATATAACAGAAAATAAGTAAAGAATAAGAGTGAATAATGAAACAAAGCCGTAGTAAGAATGATACATTTTATTGAGCAATTTTAAATCGATAAAAATATACTCTGATTATTATCAATAATCTGTTCAGATTTTAATAAATTATTATATTGAGAAATGTATGTAAATATTCATGAAAGAAATAAAGAAAAAAGGGCAAATCTATCTTTAACATCGCTGCTTAAAATAGAGAGAACAAAAGGTTTTCTTGGTCTAGGCATTTCGCACTGAGTGGGGTAGGCTATCCACTGAAGAGTACCATCAACTGAGAAGGCACGTTTTCCACATTCTGTTCTAATTCTTGGAATGATTACGCCCAAGTTTTCAGCATTCCTTGTTGAGTATCTATGAGTATGGGCGGACAGGGTGAACATATCATATAAATATGATGGGACACTATTATTCATGATATCATACATTAATTTACTTTTATTGAACTCCCATCTTTTTTCCATATCAACCCATTTAAGGGTACTAAACATTTCTAAGGTGGGAATCAATGCATTTATTTTTAATACAATTCTTGCCATCTGCTTGTGTTGCTTAATCAAGCTTAAATAAGCCTTTGAAATGACGAGCGTTAGGATAAACAAACGTCTGATTAATTAATTCTGATTAATAAACCTTGGGAATTATGAAGCTTCGGAATTATGTTCTTCGAGATAATGAACATTTGGAATTATAAACCTTCGACAAAAAAATAAAAAATAAACTCGGTGTAGAAGATTAATTGTCCGACAAGGTAACATTCAGCTTAACCAAATTAATGAGTAATTTTAAACATCATGTTGGTCATCATATTGTCCCGACCGAAACTTTCTTCAAAATAAACAAACAAATAATCATCATGCTTAATACAAGAAGACTAATGTAAATGAGATTTCTCATTCTACACCCAAATGTTGAATTTTGAGACATTTAGAAATTATGAGATTTGGAATACTTATCGGCCCCAATGGTTTTTGGAGAGGCGGGGTTTTATTTTGTTTGTTTGGGGGGAAAACAAATGTTACCTTAAAAACATGTTGAGTGGATCTAAATTATGGGATAGCAGTATTGGATAGATACTAATAGCGTCGACCATTTTTTTATGTTGTTGAAATGCACGTTGCGATAGAAACGAGCTGGTATTAAGAGGCATGATATATATATATATTAAACAGACCGTTATGCACTGTCAGATAATTTCATATCCAAGTTCATCACATTACCTTCATGTATATTTCCGGCATGAAAAAGTCTGAATAATTCATGAACACATGTATAATTGAATTGTAATAATGCGTCAAGCTTAGATGTTCTTGCTTTGGTAGGATCATGGATGGCATCGTTTCTCTCTCTCTCTCTCTCTCTCTCTCTCACACACACACACACACACCCCAGTACACGCACGAACGTACGCACGGACGCACTCATACGCATGTATACACATTATACAGGGCCCTGGGAACGATTTTTTCACCGGGGGTGCTGAGCGTATCAGGACAATTACCCCCTGGACAATTACCCCCCTCCTCCCACGGTAAATCGACCCCCAAGGACAATTACCCCTGGAAAATTACCCTTGGAGAATTACCCCCCGAAGACAATTATCCCCTGAGGACAATGACCCCCCCCCCCCCTCTCCCCTCCGAGGAAGGTGGTCAGGTACTTTACCAGTAGTACTTGCAAATTAAATTATTAGAGAAAGAAGACGAGTCGTTGTACTGTTTTCGACTCTTAATCCTTGTTTGAATTCATTTTTCGCCCATCCAGTGCAAAACGCGGAAGCTTTCACGTTTCATTAAATTATTAGAGAAAGAAGACGATTCGTTGTACCGTGTCCTTGTCGGAATTCAGTTTCCAGCAATATGGTTTCCATTGTCAACACAAAAAGATTGTAATCATCACGTAACATACTACATAAAGATTGGCATATTGCAAGCTTTGCATGGCACGCACACACATGAGCTGACTAGCCATCTGGGTAAGTACAAAGTCCCACCAGACCCATGTACTATCAGCTGGTTACCACGCACCGCGACGGTATCGAGTGTCGCGAGTATCATTAGGTCGCGTGTCAGCTAGGTAACCATGCTGGGGCGGATCCAGGAATTTCTTCCCGGGGGGGGGGGGGCATATATATATATATATATATATTTTGTTTTGTTCCAAAAAAAAATCGCAACGACTCAACCAGCCGCTGAATAAGCGGGGGGGGGGGGGGGGTACGTGCCCCCTGTGCCCTCCTGGATCCGCCACTGACATGTTATAGGATTTTGTGAAAGAAATTTTAAAAATAAAAATAACACAAAAAACTATCATTTGTGGCTGTCGGCTGTGTGACAATTTCGTTAAAGAAGCATAATGATATACATTAACTATATCATACGAAAAACAATTCCAGTGGGTGATGCAGCACCCCCAGCACCCCCTCTTCTCAGGGTCCTGCACACACACACATATATATATATATATATATATATATATATATATATATATATATATATAAACATACATATTAATGTCGAGATATCTCCTCGGAGATCGAGAAAAATACACAAGAATATAAGGAATAATAATGTTCCGTACACGCAGAAATTGTTTTCAAAATGTTCGCTCTTAGGGCTATATGTCAAGTAATGGTTTTATTTAACTTTCAAAAATATTATCGTTATGCGTCGAAATATGCGCAGCCTATCCCCATAAATGCGCCAAGGTGCAAGGAGAGGGGACACGAATAATTACGTCACGAAGAAATATGAAGGAGTTTTCAATAAAAAGGAGGTTGATGTGATTTCTGTTATAAAAAATATAAACATGAAATTAATGATTGTTTGTGTACAAGTCAATATGCTAACACATTATGCTGCGGGACTTCGCCACTAGGAGGCGCTGTCCAGTGAGTCTAATCGTAGGTATAAGCTTCTTTCCTCTGTTCTTTCCGTTCATAGTAGAAAATACTAATCACCCTTTCCCGATGCTGGGTTGTATAAAACGTGATACAAGAAGTTCTCTAATTTCAATTCTATATCCGCACATTCTCTTAGTCTATGTACATCACGTCTATTCGAATTCTCTCAATCATTTATACCGCTTATTATCATTTTAAAATACATCATTTAAAAAGTCTCTCCCTTTATCATCTTCTCACAATATGTTACTCTTTACTCCTTCCATTCAAATCCATTTACCTTGTCATATCTCTATGTCTTAAAAAATCTCTTATTATCTTCTCACATTCTCTCACTATGTTGTCTTCCTCTCTTTTAAATGATCGAACTCCCTTTCATTCACAAATTCTCTCTCTTCATCACCTTCTCATATTCTTGCAATCTGTATCCGAGTCTTCCTTTCAAATTATATCACTCTATCATACATCTCTTTCACGACAAATTTTTCTCACTTTAAATCAATATCTTCTCACATTCTCTCACTCGTTATCTCTTCCTTTTGAGTTCTTTCACTGAATTATACATCTCTTTCATTACAACTTCTCTCTATATCTCCTCTCCACACGTTCTTATGTGCCGTGTATTTTTCCTCTTTTTACTCAAACAAACACAATTGACAGGATAGTAATTGAAACTAATTATTGCACGTCAAACAAACATTTAATCACTAATGCTACTATTTCAATTACTTTAGAAAATGAATCATCCTGTAACATGGCAACTCCCATCGTATCAAGTTTGTATATTTACATCGGCTTTACTTACAATAAGTATAATGATTAACTTGTAAAATAATAGTTATATTCACAGCAAAAGTAATAATAATGTTAATGATAATAATAATAATAATAATAACAGCAATACTGATACAATAAATATTATTTTCAAAATGTAAGGAGCCCATCAATTTGATTCTTGTTTTTTAAATATCTTTTAACTTGCTCTTTTAGAAAACTTCAGGCAGTTCTGAAAATGCAAAAGCACTATTCATTACAATTGCAGACCCATTCACTAACTAAAGTATGCCCTTTTACCCTCACAATCGACAATATTTCCACAATGCATTATTTCATGATAAAGATGGTATATATTAATCTTGCCTTCATTATTGATAAAGCTCTATAAAATAATCTTCTCATTCGCTTTTAAAATTTGTGTTTCTTTCAGGTCATGATCGGTCATGTTCACGTTTGATATTTGATACTAAAGGTTTTACTCTTTCACACAAATCCGGCACAAGTAGATGTTGACATGGCATTTCAAAAACAATGTTGCTCAGTGAAGCGTGTATAAATTAATGTAATCAATGATTTATACACACAATGATATATGATATAAGGATATATGTCAGCATTTTGCCAAACATGAGATAGATGGTAGCAATATTGAATCGTCTGGATATGACCCAGATCAACGACCTACGCATAATGGGTCTCCTCCAGATAAAGTATGTCATTGTTCCGGACTAACTACAAAGTTGAAAGAACTACAAAGTCAAGCTAAAGCTTTATCTTCATGTATTGACTCATTGTTATCTTCTCAACCATCTCCTGACAATGATCCTACTAACGACATTGATGAAAACAATCACGATCCAAATCCGATCAATTCTCCTACTTATGTACCTAATGTGGAAGTAAGCAACTCCTTCCATTCCCTCTCAGCAGACTTTGCAGACCGTCCTTCGGATACGAATGACAAGTCTCAATTGGATCAACTATCTGACTATCGAAAACAACATCAAAAGGAATGTCTACGACTTAAACACATCGAAGAAAATGAGAAAAAAATGAAAGCCGACACATTGGTTATTGGTGATTCTATGCTGAAACCAATTAGACCAGCTACCATATCTAAGTCTAAAAAGGTCATCTGTAAAACCATTGGTGGAGCTAAGATCGATGACCTTTTTGAACCAACACAATCTCTTGCTCGCAAACACAATTTTAACGAGGTCATCCTTCGTGTTGGTGGTAATAACATTCCTATCAATGATGCTATGTGCATCTCAACAAAGGTTGAATCACTGGGTCTACAAATACTCTCGGATTGCCTAACAGTATCCATGATTACCATCAGCTCAATCATGAAAAGAAGGGTCTATCAACGTGAAGCTATTGATAAAGTAAACCAAACAAATAGTCTTCTACATAAGGTAGCCAAAGATAATGAATGGAACTTCATCAACAATGCAAACATTGATCCATCAAAACATCTTAATGTCGACGGAGTGCATCTAAATACAGGAGGAGCTTCAGTATTTGCCCTAAATCTTACTCAACACATAAATGGGATTACGACTACTGAGATTGCTGAACCACTGAAAAGTGATACTCCTCAAGTTTCTACTCTCCATCCCACTAGCTCCAACACTACCACTATCCCTCAACATTACTATGCAGATGTTGCCGAGGTTCGGAGTACCCTGCCTAGTAACGAGCGGATGCGTCCCTGGATACCACCGATGCCCAACATACCTCGCCCACTTGATCGTGACATTCGCTCCACTGAACCATGGCAACAATACCATGAATACATAGGATGCTATTTCTGCGGAGAACGAAATCATAAGAAACAAAGCTGTCGCTACGGCCAAGAAATCGAATGCTATAACTGTCATAATCTTGGACATAAAGCCACATTCTGTACATGGATCAATAACAATTAGAATACCTTCAAAGAAGACATTGCCGATCAAAGCACAGACTCCTACCTGACTACTGATTCGTATATACATGAATATGATCGTTGTGCCATTATACTAAACCAAAATAAAGGCCTAAGAATCGCCCACCTCAACATTTGTAGTTTATTTGATAAAATGAACGAAGTGAAATTTCTGACAAATAAACTAAAACTCGATGTATTATGCTTAACAGAAACTTGGTTAACCCCATTTATCGCAGATAGTTCAATAAGTATTGATAGGTACTCTATTTTCCGCCGTAACCGCGATGACGGTCGCCGTGGAGGGGGTGTTTGCATTTTTACTAAAAACTCATTGTCGGTTAATGAACGGACAGACTTTAATGATGATGATAATACTGTCGAAAATGTATGGTTAGACTTAAAAGCACCATCTTCTAAAAACGTGCTTATATGTTGTTTATACAGACCTCCAGATGCAACCAATGACTATTTTGAAGGAATGATTGATATTTTGGAAAAGGCTTCATCTGAATCGAAAGAAATGTTAGTTCTTGGAGATCTTAATATTTATTATATTAACGATAAGAATAACCCTGTAAATCTCATTGAAGACCTCTTTGCCTTGAACCAAATGATAGACAAACCCACACGGGTGACACCCTCTTCCTCCAAATGTATTGATCATATATTAACCTCAATGCCTGAAAAACATATGATTAGTGACGTTGCTAAAATAAGTATTAGTGATCATTACCTAATATTTACTTGTGTATGCTTTCAAGGCACCACTAATGAGCATAAAATCAAACGGTCTCGCAATTTCAAATCCTTTGATGAAATAAATTTCTTGAATCCATCAAGAATTCACATGCTCTCAGTAAAAGTGACTGCCAGCATGGATCAGTAATTGATGCTTGGAATGAATGGAAAGATGCCTTTATTAATATTAGTAATAAATGTGCTCCAGTGAAATCGACCCGAGTAAAAAATAAAACATGTCCCTGGATTACACCTGATATTGTCAAGATGATTTATAAAAGAGATTATTTAAAAGCTAAATCTGATTCCTTGCAATCAAATGAAATTCTTAAAGAATATTGCAAATTAAGAAATCGAATTACTGGTCTTATAAATAAAAATAAACATAACCATTTTGATGATATCACAAATAAGTACAAAGCAGACTCGAAAAAACTTTGGAAAGAATTACAAAAGGTAACAAACCAGAATAATCAAACAGAAAGCTGCAACCTTGACTGCAACGATACCAATGATTATTTCATTAATATTGGCAAAGAAATTTTGAAAAGTTTTGTTCACAAAAATAATAAAGATTGGAAACACCCTAAATGTATTCATACTTTTGAAATTCAAGAAATTCAAGCCTCTAAAATTTTGAACTATCTAAACTGTCTTGATAACATTAGTCATCTTGATATATTAGATTTCGATACCAAATTACTCAGGCTGGCAGCTCCCCTCATATCCGAATCTTTATGTTCGATTTTTAATGCTAGCCTCAAGTCAGGTGTTATACCTAGTGACTGGAAGATCGCCCGCACTACCCCTGTATATAAAGGAAAAGGTAATAAAGATGACATCACTAATTATCGCCCGATTTCCGTAGTTTGCCACGTATCTAAAATGATAGAGAAGGAAGTTCAGTTACAATTACTTAACTATCTAAAAGAACACGATATGATTAATGTAGACCAGTATGCATTTCTCCCTCATCATTCTACAATTACCTGCCTACACCGTGTAATTGACGATTTTCATGAATCCCTTAATAATAAGGAATTCGTTGGGTCATGCTTTCTTGACATATCCAAATGCTTTGACTGCATTGATCATGATTTACTCTTATTCAAACTAGAGAAATATGGCATATATGATAAAGAGATAAAATGGTTTTCAAATTATATTACTGGAAGAAAACAACTAGTTTGTTCCAAGGGTAAGAACTCAGCTATATAGGGTAGTGTACTTGCCCCTGTCCTCTTCTTATTATTTATCAATGATATATCTGAAGGTCTTAATAATGCAGTATGCTCTATCTATGTTGACGATGTAGTTATTTATGTTACTGGTGATAATATTCATGATGTTACTCTTAATTTACAAAATACAGTGAATGTTTTAAATAGTTGGTATAAAAGGAACCGTCTTAAGATAAATATAAGTAAAACCAAAACAATGTTAATTAGGACTAAGTCATCAGAATGTCTAAATATTTACATTGACCATGAACTCATTGAACAAGTCCATTCTATTAGGTAAATTAGGTATTATTATTCATGAAAACCTGAAATGGAATGATTATTTAAGACAGTTATGTAAGTCAGTTGCATACAAGATTTATTGCCTTGGAAAATTAGGAAAATTCTTAAACATGACACTTTTGAATACGATATATAAATCTACTATTCAACCTTGTCTTGATTACGGTGTCTCAGTTTGGGGTAACTGTCCTAATAAATTAAAATTACCCCTATTGAGACTCCAAAAAAGGGCAGCTCGTCATGTAACAAATAATCATGATTATACTAATATTTCTGGTCTTGATCTGATGAAAAATCTGTCTTGGCAAACAATAGAGGATCGACGTGATTATTTTCTATCTACACTAATGTACCAATGTGTCCACGGTCTTGCACCATCCCGTTTATGCAATGAGATTGAAATGTATTTCGACAGACATGGATTGAATACACGTAATGCCAATTCCCTTAATGTTGTGCCGCCTAAACCAAACATTCAACTCTACTGTCAGTCTTTAAAATATTCCGGTGCTAAAGTATGGAATCTATTACCAAATAACTTTCAAAATGCTCAGTCTCTGGATATTTTCAAATTATTGTACAAAAAATCAAAATCGAATCCATTGTAATGACCCCAACCTCTAAGCTGAAACCTTGCATTTGCATATATGACTATATTTTTGTTCTCTTAACTTCTACTTGATATTGTTATATGTAGCCACCTTTCATATTTATAATCATTTTTGTTATGGACCTGAATTATTATGTTACCATATTTTGTATTACTTTGTGTTTATTCTGTATTTTACTTTGTTATACTTGAATTCTGAATACTGAATTCTCATTGTTACTACTTTTTATACTACGCTTTTAATACCAGGTCCAATTTGTAAAACAAATTTATTTCTGATCTTGTGTACCTGTATAAATATGTATGAATAAATAAATAAATAAATAAATAAATTATGAAAAAACACGAGAACCTAGTCATTTTTCTTGTTGGGAGAGGGGGGTGGGGTGGGGTATTCTTTTGCCTCTAACCAAGCCCCATCTAGGTGTTATTAACATGCAATCAGTGGTGCAACCAGGTGGTATGAAAAATTGAAAGAAACAAATCCAAATTTTATATCGCCACTTCTTTCTCGCATATGTATCTAACTTGTCTGGAACAATCATCATCCTGCCAACTATATCGAATGCGCTCATGCTGACTAGGAACATCCACGTAAATTCGAAAACAGTTAAAATTCTCTTCAAACGAATAACGGTATAAGTTACGATATGCAAGTATTGATCCGTCTAGCCACTTTACATTGTTTAGACTTGAGCCGGTCAGTCCGATCCAGTAGTCCTCACTAGCACGCTCTGCAATGAAGTCCTGTTCCTCTTCCGACTCGATGAAGACCAGATGGGATCCGTATTCGGAACAAGCTGAAACGGCAGAAGAATGATTCATCTTGCAAGTGCTGAAATTGTAGGACGACCCGCCGTATTCACATTCCACCGGAGGAGATGAGCATGCTGAAAAGATGAAAATACAATATGTAAATTGCTCAATTTTAAGAAAGTAGACAAAGTGATTATTTGGGTAGAATCTGAAATATTCAAAGAAAAATAGATAATAATTATGATGATGACGAAAATATTAATAATATTGATAATGAAATAATAATACTAAAAGTAGATTTATGAACAAAACTACAGTTATGATAATCAATACCTACAGAGACTTTGCTCACCATCGCAAATAACAATGTTATTTCATACAGTTAGTTTTGCTTTTATGAATGAAAGAGGGGGAGGAGGAAAGGAGGGAGAGAGCAAGCGAGAGAGAGAGAGAGAGAGAGAGAGAGAGAGAAAGAGACGGACACAGAGAGAGAGAGACGGACAGAGAGAGAGAGAGAAAGAGAGAGAGAGAGAGACAGACGGACAGAGAGAGAGAGAGAGAGAGAGAAGAGGAGAGTGGTAGTGGCAAGACCCATTATAATGATGATCAAATGCATGACGTCATTGTATTGTTTCTATTACTCAGAGTCAGATAAAGACTGAAAGAGTGATACTCTATTCCGAGGCGCACTAATTGTTACACTGACTTTAGCCTAGCTGCCATTACGGTGCTCCAGTATTTCAAGGAATTAATTCCTATATATGCCAAATACCGATTTACCCCACATGGGTCGAGAGTGGCAAATAAAGATTAGCTGCCATTACGGCGCTCTAGTATTTCAAGGAATTAATTCCGATAGGTTCCCATTTATCTCATCTGGGTCGAGTATGGCAAATGGAGAGTATATGCCTTGCCAAAGGACATTAATGCCGTGTCGGGAATCGAAACACGACCTTTGAGTTTCAAGTCAAGTGCTTAAATCACTCGACTGAGAAACTACAAAGATGAAGAGAGGGCGAAAGAGGGATGGAGGGGTGGTCGGTGCAAAGGGAGGGGATAAAGAAATGGAGAGAGAGAGAGAGAGAGAGAGAGAGAGAGAGAGAGGGGGGGGGGAGAAAAAGAGAGGGAAGGAGGTAGTGGCTTGACACATCATAATAATTTTTTTTTTTTAAAGCATGACATCATTTCGTTGTTTCTCTTACTTACTGGAGGCGGGGGTTTCTTGTGATGTCGTTGTGTCTGGCATCGTGGTCGTAGGGCTCGTCATGGGCTTGCTCGTCGCGTCCGTAGTAGATACTTCTGCTGTCTCTGAAACGTTTGAAGGTTGTTACAAATAAAACCATACTTACAAAGCAATGGGATTATGAATGACAATCTAAACGTGATTATATAGGGCCAAAACGAAGACAATTGTGCTCCCTGACAACATATAAATTGTATTAGTTTATTTATTTTATAAGGTATTATTTGTGTTTGTAGATTTAGTGGTGTGTTCCTATGGCGTGTTTGTAGTCATTAAACTCGTGGGCAAACGAATGAGACGGGTACCTCCTCTTTTTAGAGAAGCCCGTGACAGGATAGAGATAAAGACTGAGGGGAAGGGAGAAAGAGAGGGGAAAGCATTTTCTTAGTCAGGGTACGGGGATAGGATCAAGAGGGGGGGGGGGGGGGGGGTAGAAATCAGAAATGCTTTTCCTGTGGGAATCCCAATACTATCAAAAAGTTCGAAAAGAGGACCGCGAGTTACTTTCTTTTTAATCATTATCATCATCATCATCATCATCATCTTCTTCTTCTTCTTCTTCTTCTTCTTCTTCTTCTTCTTCTTCAGTTGCAGTACCGGCCACCGTCTTGTATTGTCGTACTAGTAAAATTACCGGCACAATTTGTATCATCACGTACTTAGTCAAAAACTATTCTTTCACATGATTGGTAATAAGAGCTTCCATTACATTTTTTTTTAGAGGGGGCGTTTCCAAAATTGGTTATACCTTACATTGCAAATTTTAGGAAATTCACATGTTATTTCATATTTTTGTTTGTTTGTTTATGAATGAAAGAGGGAAGGAGAGGAGGGGTGGGGAGGAGAGGAGGGAGGGAGGGAGGGAGATAGAGAGATAGAGAGAAAGAGAAGAGAGAGAGAGAGAGAGAGGGGAGGGAGATAGATAGAGAGAGAGAGAGAGAGAGAGAGAGAGAGAGAGAGAGAGAGAGAATGGAGAGAAGTAGTTGCTAGACCTACCACTGAATTTATTGCATTGTTTCTCTTACTCAGAGTCAGATAAAGACTAAAAGAGAGATGAAGAAAGAGAAAAGGGGAGGGGTGGAGGTGAGGTGGCCAGTAGAAGGAGACGGGTGGTGAAGGGGACGGGATAGAGAGAGGAGAGAGAGAGAGAGAGAGAGAGAGAGAGAGAGAGAGAGAGAAGAAGAGAGAGAGAGAGAGAGAGAGAGAGAGAGAGAGAGAGAGAGAGAGAGAGAAGGGGGGGGGGGTAGTGGCTAGACAAAATATAATGATGATCAAAAGTATGACATCATTTCATTGTTTCTCTTACTGGAAGTGGTGGTGTCTTGCGATGTTGATGTGTCTGACATCGCGGTCGTAGAACTCGTCGTGGCCTTGGTCGTCGCGTCCGTAGTCGATAATTCTGCTGACTCTGAAATGTTTGAGGGTTGTAAGAAATTAAACCACACTTTCAAAGCAATGAGATTAGGAATGACAACCTAAACACGATTATAGAAGGCCAAAACAAAGAAAATTCTGCTACATGACAACATATAAATTGTATCAGTTTACTTTAATATTTCATGTGGTATTATTTG
Source organism: Strongylocentrotus purpuratus (assembly GCF_000002235.5). Lineage (NCBI taxonomy): Eukaryota > Metazoa > Echinodermata > Echinoidea > Camarodonta > Strongylocentrotidae > Strongylocentrotus > Strongylocentrotus purpuratus. Next base: position 28,316,535 of record NW_022145598.1, read on the forward strand.
TGTTTGTAGATTTACTGATGATTTGTCAAAGCACATGAATTTTTCCAAATAATTTATCTAAATGTGTTTGTTGTCATTAAAATCGTGGGCGAACAAGTGAGACGGGAACCTCCCCCTTAAAAAATGGTCTTAGCGACGTCCGTGACAGAACAGGGATAAAGATTGAGAGAGAGAGAGAGAGAGAGAGAGAGAAAGAGAGGGGAAAGTTTCTCTTACTTGAGGTTGTGGTTTCTTGCTCTTGCGATGTCGTTGCCTCTGATCGTTCCGGCATCGTGGCCGTAGAGCTCGTCGCGGACTTGGTTTTCGCTTTCGTTGTCACCGACTCTGAACGTAATAAAAAACAAAAATTAATTGAGTGGGAGAAAAAAGGAGCCGGAGTCAAGTATTGATAGGGGAACAGACAGAGAGAGACAAAGAACATGCGAAGAGGGGAGAAGAAGAAGAAGAACAACAACAACAACCACATGGTCGTTAAACTTATAGACAAAATTCAAATTAAGAAATTTGACGGGCACTAGCTTCCTCCTTATAAAGTGTTTGAGCGACGCTCATGAAAGAATGATCACAAAAATAAATAAGACTAGAACAAAAAAGAATTAGACGGTCACTTCCCCCTTAAAAAAGTGTTTTAGCAACGCCTAGAAAGGAGTGAAAAATAGAGTCAGATATAGACCGAGAGAGTGGGAGAAGAGAGAGAGAGAGAGAGAGAGAGAGAGAGAGAGAGAGAGAGAGAGAGAGAGAGAGAGAGAGAGAGAGAGAGAGAGAGAGAGAGAGAGAGAGAGAGAGAGAGAGAGAGAGAAGAAGGGGTGGGGTGTAGTGGCTAGATCCTTTGGCTCGAATTCACAAGGGAGGGTTTGTCGACAAACCTCCCTTGTGAATTCGGGCCATCATGATCATGATCAAAATAAATGCATGACGTACTCGTGGTAGTGGTGGATTGGGAAGTCGTTGTGTCTGAGCGTTCCGATATTGTAGTCGGAGGGCTCATTGTAGGCTTGGTCGTCGCTTCCGTCGTTGACTGTATGATCACTGAAAATACCAAATAACAAAAACAAATAAACATAACTGAGATAAATGACGATGTATAACATTATTTTCATTGAAATATCTCCCCGCCGGCTGTCTCCACGCGCTCTTAATCAGGGCACGGGGATAAGATCAAGAGCGGGGGGGGGGGGGGGGGGGGGGGAAGAGCTGATAAAAATCGGAGAAATATTTTCCCCGTGGGACTCTCAATTCCATGAAATAGCTCCGAAAGAGGGCAGTGATGTACTTTCTTTTTAATCATTATCATCCTCTTCTTCTTCTTCAGTTGCAGTACCGGCAAACGTCATGTATTGTCGTACTGGTGAGGTGCAGTGCAGAATGTATGTACAATTTCTGATAAAAGATACAGCAAACTCTTTGCTCTTTGCTCATTCATTGGCCACTCATTAATTGCTCATTAATTAGCCCGATACTATATTATATTACACCTACTTTCATCGCAGTGTCTCCCTTGAAACCCACTTGAGCAGGTACAGTTGTAGCCTACCATAGTCTCTTCACACCAGCCGTTGTTACAGAGGTTTTCGTCACAATCTGCGAAATAAGTTATAAACAGGATAATACTCATTATCATATATATATATATATATATATAAAGCTTCCAAGTGGTACAATGAATCAGTGTATTTAATATCTTTAGCGTAGTGCCCAGATGACAGATCCATATATGACAGAAAATAATAATAATATTGTATGGTTTTGTTTTCGTGTGATACAAGAATATATTGCTCTTGCTATTACAATATTGGACTTGTCTGCGACTGGTCCAATATTGTCATAGCGACGGCAATATATCGACGAATCCAATATTGTAAACTCGTCTGCCGTTTCACCGTTATCAAACGAAATACCAACCAATATAATTATAAACTATCAATAATTAATACTCAAATCACCCAGTAGCCTGAAATTAAATATCAATGAATTTGCTATTAATGGATTGCCAGTCAGTCTTCTCGCTCTTTTGAATAGTCTTCTAAATAAACGATAGTTGTTACTTTTCGGCTGGAACGATTCAGTTTCACAATTTAAATAGGTTTTACAAATTAGGATGGCATTGTCACTGGGTCGCAAAGAGTTTTAGTTCCCTGAAATATCTTCGACATTCGATTGAGTTAAAACAGAACAAAAATATAAGATATTCTTCTTGTCATGATGGGACAATAATTTTGTCACATACATTTTTTATTATCATTATCATAATTACTATTATTGTTGTTCTTGATATTATTAATGTTAGCATAATAATCATTATCATTATTATATTATTTTATAATCATTGTTACTAATATTAATATTATAATCATAAGTATTCATATTATCGTCATCTTCATTACTATTATCATATTTTTTCATCGTTATTATTACTATTACATATTATCATAATTGTTATTGTTAGTAGTAGTAGTCATCGGAGTGTAAGTATTAATATACGTAGCAGTAGTAGTAGTAGTAGTAGTAGTAGTAGTAGTAGTAATAGTAGTTGTAGTAATAATAGTAATAGGAGTAGTAGGAGTAGTATAAGTAGTAGAAGTAGTCAGTAGTAGTAGAAGTAGTATCAGTAGTAGTAGTAGTAGTAGTAGTAGTAGTATTGTTAGTAGTAGTAGTAGTATTAGTAGTTGTAGTTGTAGTAGTAGTAGTAGTACTATTAGTAGTAGTAGTAGTAGTAGTAGTAGTAGTAGTAGTAGTAGTAGTGGGGTAGAGGTAATAACAGAAGTTGTAGTAGTAGTAGTAATAGTAGTAGTAGTAGTAGTAGTAGTAGTAGTAGTAGTAGTAGTAGTAGTATTAGTAGTAGTAGTAGTAGTAGTAGTAGTAGTAGTAGTAGTAGTAGTAGTAGTAGTAGTAGTAGTAGAGGTAGTATTAGTAGTGGGATAGAGGTAATAACAGAAGTAGTAGTATTAGTAGTAGTAGTAGTAGTAGTAGTAGTAGTAGTAGTAGTAGTAGTAGTATTAGTAGTAGTAGTAGTGGGGTAGAGGTAATAACAGAAGTTGTAGTAGTAGTAGTAATAGTAGTAGTAGTAGTAGTAGTAGTAGTAGTAGTAGTAGTAGTAGTAGTATTAGTAGTAGTAGTAGTAGTAGTAGTAGTAGTAGTAGTAGTAGTAGTAGTAGTAGAGGTAGTATTAGTAGTGGGATAGAGGTAATAACAGAAGTAGTAGTATTAGTAGTAGTAGTAGTAGTAGTAGTAGTAGTAGTAGTAGTAGTAGTAGTAGTAGTAGTAGTAGTATTAGTAGTAGTAGTAGTAGTTGTAGTAGTAGTAGTAGTAGTAGTAGTAGTAGTAGTAGTAGTAGTAGTAGTAGTGGGGTAGAGGTAATAACAGAAGTTGTAGTAGTAGTAGTAATAGTAGTAGTAGTAGTAGTAGTAGTAGTAGTAGTAGTAGTAGTAGTAGTAGTAGAAGAAGTTAGGAGTTGATATCAAACTTTAATGATATCACTGAAGTCCGTGTTATCTGCATGTAGATTTATTGATTAAACAAAGAAACGAATTTGACATATGAGAATAAACATAAATATAAAATGAAACCTACACGGGATTCTGCATATTCTCTCCCCGCCTGGGATTCCTTCTTTACTCTTCCTTTGGTGGCACCCGCCGATGACAGAAGGAAAAGGGATGAGTTTGGGGATGCTCTGCACCATGCTGCCATCCTGGAGTCGCTTCATCTCACACTTGTGGAACATGGGCAAAGTGTAATTTAGGCCGTACCAGTCTGGACAAGTTGTCTTCGCCATCTTGGCGCTATCCGATAACACAGGCAAGGCTGTGAAGAATATATTAGAAAATTAATTGCTATTTTTTTTCTTCCTCTTCTTATGCCTCTTCTCCTCCTGCCTCACATCCTTTATTTATGTCCTTCTCTACCTCCCCCTTCATCTTGCTCCTTCTCCACATCCTCCTCCTTCTACCCGCCCTGTTACTTCTCTCCCTCCCCCTCCCTATCTACTCCTCTTCCTCCTCTCTCATTCCTCTCCTCCCCATTCCTCCCCTCCCCTACCCCTTTCCCCTCCTCCTCCTCCTCGTACTTTTTATCCTTGCCTTCCACCCTCTTCTCAATCTTGAGGATGCAGGTTTTCTTAAAATATTTTGAAACATTTATTAGAGAGACTTTTTTCGAATGTGATTTTGTTTGTTTAAGATACCATGTTTATTAGGTCAGGTTTGAGGGCACAAATCCTAGTCAATGATTGTGTAATAGTGTCTGCCTAATTAGCTCTGTATACTTATGCTGCTTGTTTTGACACAGCCAGAAACAGGCAGATCTACGCTCTGCTCGCTCATATTTCGCTTCATTATGGTAATTTTGAAAGCCAACTATTTTTCAGCAGTATTCAACAAGATATTATGGATATGTCAGGTCAAAATAATACTTACCGAAGGACAAGCAGGTTACGGTACCAAACAGCAACTTCCAAAATACACCTATCTTTGGGTCTCTAGCCTGTTTTAAGAAAAAAATATTAATACTGTTTAAATCAGTAAGAACAAGAACAATAACAACAACTGAAAAAAACTGTGATGAGCATATTGATACGAATAATAATGGGAATACTGATAATGGTGATGATGATTTTCACGAAGGTATGTATAAGAGCAATTACCGTAACTTTACCACACATACATGTTTCACTAACATAACCTAATTGTTGAGACTTTCAAACTTGTAACCGAGATTTTATAAAGGTTTTCTTGGCCAATTTCGGAGTTTTTCCAGCAAATTTAATAAAACGTTTATTTAATTTAGCGTAAACACTATTTTTGGTGGAGATTGTCATTTACTTCAGGGGATCGGGCAGGTCTTTTTTAATTTCACATATTTACCTAGGGGGTAAACAGGTTTTTGAGACATGATATGCTGTCAAAGGTTGGTGGGTATCAACGTGTTCAGGGAACCTCCCTGCACAATTTCAAAGTGGACTATCTTGACATGTTCTGCTGGAAGAATAAGTGCGGCCATTTTCCAAAATTACTGTTGGACTCTTCTTTGAGATTACGTTTTAGAAGAACCCCATTTTACCATGTGTGAGATGTTATATGAAATGGAATTGAATTTCATACGAGATGATAACGCATTTTATGAAAATTTCATTGATACTTGTCATCATATGTGTTCTTGCTTGCATTTGGATTTTGTTACCTTTGAATTACCAAAAATTACGAAACCAGCATTCGAGATAAACACCTTAAGATCCCTCATTACAATAAGTTAAGGGACATCTATATAGAGGCCGAGCGCATTCAAAACGCATCACAAAAGGGCGCGCAATCAGGTATAGGCAGTGGCGGATCAAGGGGGGGGGGGGCACCCCTGGGAAAAAAACATGTAAAACACGTTAATTTTACCCTTTTTTTTGGAGATGGGCCCCCTCCCCTGGCGCTCAAGGGGGGGGGGGGGGGGTGCGAATTTTCAAACTTTCGAGGGCAAACAAAAATAAAAAATTAGTGCTCACTACCATTAGTGTCACCGTCAATTATTTTCAGAGGGGTGGGGTTGTTTATTCCTAGGTCACATTTGCTCTACGGCTAGGATACGGCGCACAGTGGGCCAGGGAGGAACCAAAGTGCGCCAAAACTCATGTTTGGGGATTTATTTTTTATAAATCCAGAGGAAATGTTTGGATTTCCAGGGATTTTCGCTAAAATTTGATTACCAACATTTTCTCTGATGTCTAAGCTTTAAGTTGATACCAGATTTGGCTGCCCGATTCTGCCCGTTATTATGTTAGAGCCGTTTTCCTTGCAACATTGCCCCGAAAATGTGTTTATTTCGGTCCGCGGTGTCAGAATAAGTGTCACGCGCCCCCTCGCGCCGTGATTTATGACCACGAATCCTTCATGATTCAGCCGCGGACCCCCAAAACCCACATTTTTCGGGGCAATGTGGCAAGGGAAATCGGCTCTAACATAACAACGGGCAAGATCGGGCAGCCAAATTTGGTATCAACTTAAAGCTTAGACATCAGAAAAAATGGTGGTATTAAAATTTAAGCGGTACACTGCGGAGATCTAAACATTTCTTCTGGATTTATAAAAAACATGGATAATTAGTCCATTTTTCAGTGAATTACCCTATAATATATCATGAAGATTGTGTTTCTATTAATTTTAACCCATTCATTCAACGAAATGAACTATCAGGAATATGTGAGAGCAATTTCATATCAATAACTTAAAAACTTCATGTTGAATTGAAAGATTTATAAAATAAGTCACTTTTGCACTAAAACTGTGAATATGTAGGATTTTGCTGTTTGAAGTAGTAAATTTATACCCTTATTGTGCATAACGGAATTAAATATTTCACTGAGGTATTCCTCTATGTATTACCTTTCAACTGGGCAAGAAAAAAATTGGAAAAAAAAATCACCCAAACTTAGTTTTGGCGCACTTTGGTTCCTCCCTGGCCCACTGTGCGGCGGCCGTACGCCCCCGAAATCAAGAGATACTTGCAGCGGCCGCAGAGAATCTACGGTAGCCTCAGGGTCACCCTAGGGCGTATCCGTATTTTTACAGGCCGTACGGGTCGCCGTGGGATTATAAAGCGGAGTTATTACTGTTTTCATTTATAGGTTCGCCGTATCGACCGTACGTGGGACATACGTTGGCCTTGCGTTTTATATAATCCAGGGGTGAAGCTGTAGCAAGAGTCTGGCCGCACGGTCGCCGTATGATACCCCTTCGGCCGCCTTGCGGGCACCTTGCAGCTATCTTGCGTCTGCCTTAGTATTTGTAAAAAAAACCTACGGTCATCACTTCAAAAGCCGTACGGCAGCCGCAGGTTTTCTGTCTCCACAAATTTAAAAAAGCCGTGCGGCTACCCTAACATATGTGACCACTACCGTATGTCACCGTGGGAATGCTGCGGCAGCTCTATAAATGCTATTGGCTGTAGATATTTTTGACCCCATGACCGCGGCGGCAAATGTGACCTAGGCATTAGTGGATCGAAATTACTGGATAAATACGACCCCCCCCCCCTCTAAAAAAAAATGAAATGGAAGCTCTTATTATCAATAATGTGAAAGAATATGTTTTTACCAATACGTGATGATACAAATTTTGCCGGGAAACCGTCTGCTCATTGATATAGTTGGTAAATTATTATATCTATCCGGACCGGATAGATATCGCGCACGTGTTATGTAGTCCCATATACATCTTTCTGTGAATATTGCTTGTAACTTTTCCAATACTGGGCCAAATTTCTTATCATTTTGATGATTCCAAAACTTTGCAGTACACACCAATACTTATATGCAAGATGATCAACTTTTTCTGATCGATTTCACAACGTTTCTTTCACAATGCAATCGCATGACCATTACTGGTCTTTACCTTTAAAGGATAGATATTGATAGTATCTACCATTATTTTACGTTGTTATGCACGTTACGGTAGAAACAAGCTGGTGGTAATGATACGCTGATTAAAAAAACCCAAGACCATTATGCACTATCAGACAATTAATTATCGACCTTCTTCACATTACCTTAATGAATATTTTCGGCATGGATGATCTGAGTGACAATATGCATTTTGTCTAAGCTGATAAGGACCCCGACACGTATAACCGTTAATAGTACATCCCTTATTGATCTAATTCTTGTGTCAAATAATTTGAAATGACTTGAGAGTGGCACACATTCTATCGGTCTAAGTGATCATTTATTGCTTTACCTTGTATTGAAAGAAAAACCACCACCCTCCATATGTTCTGTGAGTACCTACCGTTCATTTAGAAACTTTAATGAAAATTAAAAAAAAAATGATGTTAAAGATATAAACTGGGATAATTTGTACTTAAAGACTGGCTTTACTACTTTAGCCAGAAGGGATAAGACCACACAGCGAGCCAGCGAGGTCACTGTGACAGGTGGCTATCTCATTAACTCAGCTCTCATTTAACATAAGAAAAAGAGGATCAAGGGGGACCAACAGGCACCAATTGGGGAAGTTTTCTTAATAGAGGGAGCAAGTAGCTACAAGTAGGACAGTGTGCCTTTAAACAATCACAATGTTGAGTATATTTTCAAATGTAAATTCAAAGACATTTGTGATGTTCATGTACCGTATGCCACAGTAAGAAACGTTCTAGGGGATCACCTTGGATTACCAACGAATATCTATGTATCGCAAGAGATAGGAATTATTTTAAACGCAAATTTGATAAACACAGAACTACAGACTACTGGTAAAAGTTTAAAGAATTGAGAAATGGGACAAATGCACTGAACAATAAGTTAAAGAAACAATATAATAAGAATCTTTGCATTGAAAATGGTAATGATATGAAAAAATCCTGGAGAGTACTCAAAAATTTACTCCCAACGAAAGATGCCAATTCTGATTATTAAATTTTTGTAAATGACCAAATTATAGTAGACAAAGGAAAAGTAGCAGAATTGTTTAATGAAAGTTTCAATAATATTCAAAGCCAATTAACAGGAGCGAATGATTCTCATCTCAATATAAATGCATTGCACACATTTCCGCAAACAGCACATGAATTCAAATTTACAGAGATCGAGGAATGTTTTGTATTAAAAGAACAACTCAAGCTTGATGTTTGAAAAGCAGTTGGTATTGATGATCTTCCCCCAAAGCTACTTAAAATAGCTGCCCAACATAATTATGTTAGAGTCTTCTTGTTCAATTGTTCATTGTCAAAAGGATACGTTCCTCAGGAATTCAAAGTTGCTATTTAACCCCTATACATAAAGGTGAAAACAAAATGGAATTAACTAACTACCGACCTATTTCTATTCTCCTCACAATTTCAAAGATATGTGAGAAGGCTGTACACAATCAGATATATTTTTTTTACTTATTACATTCTTTGTTAAGTGAACGGCAATCAGGTTTAGACCCGGGCATCCAACTCTAACTTGCTTGACCGAAATAGTCGAAGTATATACTTGACAATATGGACAAAGGTCTGGTCACTGGAGCCATTTTTCTTGACCTGAAAATGGCGTTAGACGTTATACCACATCCATTGATTATTCAGAAAATGTTATTGTATGGTATTGGGGGAGTTGAACTTAAGTGGTTCGAGTCATACCTATCCATTAGACAACAATGTGTATTCTTGCAAGGGACGAAGAGTAATTTTCTAACTGTGAAATCAGGAATTCACAAGGATCAATCATGGGGCCATTAATTTTTTTGCCTCTATGTGAATGATATTTGTAACCTGCAACTCCATTCTAAGACAAAGATTTCCTTATATACGGATGACGCGGCAGTGTTTCATCATAGAAAGGATTATACAGTTTGTGAATGCAATCTCCGAAAAGACTTTCCAGTATCTACACATTTAGTACATTGTATTGTTTCGAAATGTATCATGTATATGCTTATATTGGAACGGACAAAAAGTAAAATGGCAATGAAATCAAATCATATTCATGGTGGCCATTTTCATATGATTGAAATAAAAACATAAAATACTTACCATTTTACAGATCAATCTTCAAGGGCTTCCAAAAATGATCAAACAGCACGATGATAACCTGACGTCTTTCTCGGATAATAAAAATAAACAATCCGGAAGCGAAGAATAAAGTTGCTTGATTTACAGAGAGGCGGGAAATATTAACCGTAATATTCAAATTGTAAGCTATAGCGATCGATCAACGGAGATCAATTGAAATCGGAAAAGACATATGACTTGATATCTTCCTTCGACCAATTGTAAAGATAAATGATACTTTTTTTCTTTTCTGCGGGCGGTAAGTTCGTATGAAAACGGGATCGATATTAACAGACAGATTAAAAAAGGCAGAGTGGATCGAAATTATGGGATAGCATTAAAATATATATTTTTATACCATCCACCATTTGTGTTGTTGAAATGCACGTTACGATAGAAACAAGCTGATTAATTTGATAGGCAATATACAAGGCAATCAGACTATTAATTTGATATCGATCCTTATCACATTAACCTTCACGTTAATGCTCCCGCTTTGGAAGAATAATGGATAATAATAATAATAATAATAATAGACATTTGTATAGCGCCGTCTATCTAGACAATGCTATTCCGAGGCGCACAAGAAAAGTAGAAAGAATGAGAAAGTTTGGACGAGAAAGTTCGGATGAGTGTCATAGTGCCAAGTACAGGTATTATTAAAAAAAGATAATATTTCAGCTTGGATTTAAAGGTCTCTAAGGAAGTTATGATTCTCAAATTAAATGGTAAATTATTCCAAAGACAAGGTGCTGCAGATGAAAAAGCCCCTTCACCACCGGCTACTCGTGTCTTTGGGATCTTAAGAAGATGCTGGTGTGATGATCTTAGACTACGAGCTGGTGTATAAGGCATAACAAGGTTTTGTAAATAGTTTGGTGCTTTACAGCCTTCCATGTGAGGAGAAGGATTTTGAATTATGTGCGCTTGCGGATTGGCAACCAGTGCAGTTTTTGAGAACAGGAGAAATTTGATCATATTTAGATGTCCCTGATAAAACCCTGGCAGCTGCATTCGGAGCACGTTGAAGTTCGTCAAGATTGCGTGAAGTAATATTGAAAAGAAGAGCATTGCCAATATCTAATCGAGATAAAACAAATGCATGTATAAGCAAAGCAGCAGACTTATGGTCAATGACTTTTCGAATGCTATTAACATTATGGATGTTATAATAGTATACACTGATTGACAGATTTATTTCACGTGGGCATCCATGCACATGTTGATGTCAAATATAACACCGAGATTTCGAACTGATGGAGCAGCCCGAATCTGGGAGTAATGCTACGGTCACAAATGTTCGTACGAACGATTCGTTCGTACGAATCTCCCTGTTCCTACGAATTTCAGAGTTCGTAGAGATTCGCAGATGGGGCAAAGTTTCTTACGTCCTTCTTACGGAGTTCGTACGAACGCCGTTTAATTCGCAAGAACAACTCAAGACCTTCTTGAGAAACGAAGATTTTCGGTTATGCAATGGCCCCAGAGTTCGTACGTTTTTCGTAAGAACGCCTTGTGTTCTTCTTACGTCAGACTTACGCCAATCATACGAGTTTTTGTTCTCGCAAGCTGGTCGTACGTTTAACTCACGGCATTCACAAGTCATTCGTAAGAAGATCTTACGATTTTTTTTCCTATTTGTTCGGGTTGCAAAAAAAGCGCTGCCGTATACTGTCGAAAATTCTATGACTGTTGAAAGTTTGATATTACACGATGACAATATTGCCAAGAAGACTACAACTGCAACTGCAACTCCATAAAATGTTTCTTGAACTTGCTGTTAGTATATCTGTTACTTCCTTTATTATAAAAGCAGTCATGTTAACCGAAGAAGTCAACAAGTTTTTGCTCTGTGGTGGCATCAAAGTCGTAGGACTACTTCTCCTTTCTTAGTTTCCCCGTTACCTCATCTTCATCGCCGTCAAACTGCCATCTTGATGGTTCTCCCTCCTCCTCGTCGTCGTCATCTTCCACCGCCTCCTCCTGGTCGCTTCCGATATGGCCATCATTTCTTGATATCAGGCGCGCCGAAAGCAGTTTGGGATTGGGGTGGCGAAAATTCCAGGGGGCTCACCTTCCAGGGGCAGTGGCGTAATGAGCAAAATCGTTTGGAGGAGGGGGGGGGGCAGAAGGAAAATTTGCATCACCACCACTCCTAGGCCTACATGTTACATGCAGGCCCCACGGAACATTTTTCAAAGTGGAGTATTAACGATCAGGTTAGAGTGTAGCGAGCGGAGCGTAAATTGGCGTGAGGTCCGGGGGCTTTGCACCGGCGGGGGTCAAGGGACTAAGCCCCCGGAAGCTCATGGTTTTTAGGCATTAAATTGCGGTCAGATAAGCATATTGAGATACCTTATTTGTGTCACTGGCAGGTCACTAATTGTCGGGGGTTCCAGGGAGCAGAGCCCCTGGAAGCTTAAAGGTTTTAGGTATTCAATTACGGTCAGATGAGCATCCAGGGGCTGTCTTAGGGCCCTTGCTGGGGTCCAGGGGGCTAAGCCCCTGGAAGCTCAAAGGTTTTCGGCATCTAATTACGGTTAGATGAGCATATTTTGATATCTCATTTGTGACATTGGTAGGTCACACATTTTGTTCTCTCTCTTTCTTTCCTTTTCTCTTTTTTAAAAAAGTGAGGGGGGCTCGAGCCCTGAGCCCCGCCGTTCTGCAGGCCCTGACATGAAGGCTTCTAAATAAGCATATTTTTAGGCTAATTTTTATGTTAATTTGGGAATTAGTAATTTTCAAACAAACGCATAAAAAGATATGATTTACACAAAAAAATGAGAAAAAATACCGGAAAATCATGTCATTTCACCAACGTTTGTGAATCGCTGGTATCGAATTAGAAATAACCCCGCCCATTAGTACGCCACTGTTTAGGGGCTCATGTCTTCTCACCACTACAATAACAAAAATAAAAAAACACTTTCCCATCCTCTTACAATATTTCCACGATATGCGCAAATCGCATATTCTATAAAAACCTCCATTGATAAAATGTAGGAGCAAGCGGAATGTATACGAAATTTAATCCCTATTAACTTTCCTTTTCTTTGAATAGAATATAATTTATATGTGATTCAATTCAGGTTTTGTTCTTGCCCCCTGCCCCCCCCCCCCCCACTTCCGGCGCCTCTGCTTGATATTGTTGTTGCTGCTCTCCTCCTCTTTCTCCTTCCTCCTCATCTCTTTCCTTACATTTGTTTCCCTTCCCTCTCTTCCCTCTAACAGATTTCCCCTTTGGTCCCATATTTCTTCGACAGGAGATGCACCCCGACGAACACTATGAACATAGTGAGGCTTTATAACCGTTAAAACTCAATATTTGCATAAATTGTGTACGTACACCTTACGAGCACCTTACGAACGTCTTACGAACGCCATGAGTCATTTGTACGAAGACCATAAGAATCTCCGCTCGTAGGGCGTTCTTACGAACGCCGTAAGAGCCCTCTATGAACAACTTGAGGCGTTCTTACGGTCATCGTAATAATTTGAAGCTTCTAGAATTGTCCCTTGACCCTACGAAATGTACGTAGATCTTGCGTGGTTCTTACGATGTAAATACGGCGTTCGTACGGCCGCCTTACGAAGAGAGGGTTTCGTACGATGTTAAAAAAAATCTTGGACAAGACCATCGACCAATCTGCGTTCTTACGAACGGTCTACGAACGGTCTACGAACGCTTGTTTCGTACGGCCTTCTTAAGAAGATCTTACGAAATGGTCTGAAAATCGTTCGTACGGCGTTCGTAGCAGCCCGTAAGGGTATTTGTGACCAAGGCATTACCAATCTGTATATTACGGTCCTTGATCAAATGATGTTGCGACTTAGAAGTAACTATAAGCAAGTCTGTTTTTATTATACTCTCATTTAATTTCAACCTATTTATGAGCATCCATGACCTCATATCTTCTACAGTAGCCTGTAGACGATGCCTGACAGAAATTTCACTTGCAGGGTCGGATGAGTCGGAGGAAAGGTACAATAATCTGGCACCGTTTCGTTCCGAAGGTTGGTACTTTCAAAGGTTCGTTTATTCGAATTTTCAAAATGACTAAGGGTTCATTCTACTTTGAACCGAGGTTTGCAATTATTAAAATTAAAAGTTATCTCTTCGTTTCGGAAGAGAGAGCCCTATATTTCATCTTTCGACTTATATCATCATTTGAAATGACGAGCATTCGGAATTATGAACTTATGAATTATTTATCTTTCTGATTTAGGAATCTTCGGATTCAAGTGCGGAAGAAGAAAACATTCAGAAACGAAAATGGGCTATTCAATTCCCACGCCCACCCCTTCGGAGCAAAACACTTAGCTTTCGGAACAATGAACACACTGGTAAAAAAAGGGTTTGGGTGTTCGTAATTATTCTTCCTCATACAAAGGACATACGAGTACCCCTGGCCGCTCCCAAACTGAAAAGACAAATAGCCAGTATGACATTGGTTGTCTTTGTGAAAGTTTTATTTACCATTTTGAAAGATGCAGTATCTACATTTAGCATAGTTTATTATCTCATCGCCATATACAGGAATGTTGACCCTAAAATGGACATCCTTTGCCATTTTAAAACAGCCATAGCTCTGTAATTTGTGGGTCAAATTCTTTGACTTTGACACATTTAGAACAGTTATTACGTGATATATCTTACAAGAAGGAGATGAAACTAGAGTAAACTTACATTGGGTGATACATAGATTGGTAAGAATCTGCGAGTTGTAAACGATATATTTTCCGTTTTTAATGAGAAAGATGCAGTAGCCAGCATAATTAACTATCACATCGCCATATTTGAACATAACGAAATAAATGATGCTCTCACCAGGAAAGATCAAAATTATTTCTTCTGTAACAATCAAAGAAATAGAGGAGTGTGCGAAGATAGCCACGAGATCCAAGATCCATCTTAAATATTGTAGTTGATACTTTGCATATGTTTCTTATCAACTTACTCATTTTAATTAGACGCAAGTAGACTTGGTGCACTAGAACTGATAAAGAATTCACTGAACTTGATCGAGAGAAGCTGATTAATTGGTCACTTTTGGAAGGGTTTCTCTCCTCTCAGATGCAGGTACTTGCTGTTTAGTCTGTATTGGCCTTGAGTTTAAAGCTTTAAAGTGGCCATTAAAGAGTGGATCTGAACAAACTCAAGCTTTTGGGGGAAAAAATCTACACTGCAAAAATAGTACCAGTGAGAGCTGCGGGATGCAAAGATGAATACGATTCCCCTAATTTGGGATGAAAGTTATTCACTGACTTGTGCATGTATAGTGCAGGTAATCGAACGCTTATCTATATATAATTTAGTCACGGACTCGTGGTGTACTGTCATTTAGACATCAAATTCTACTTGAGAATGTAACGTTCATGCCCAGACGTTTCAATTATCGTCGTTATTATTTACCATTTCTTGCCATATTTGAAGTGCGCATTTACAGTTCAAGCTTTGTAATATCAAGTAGATATTATATATGACCCGTGAAGTACTACAAAGATAGCTGCTAATAATGAGTATCATTTTACATATACCGAGTTGTATGACTCTAAAATAATGTTGTTCTTTGTAATATGTAGAATACAGTGGACACTTTCGTGTAATTGTATTGTTCGATCCCCGACACGGCACTAATGTCCTTTGGCAAGACGTTAATCTACATTTGCCACTCTCCACCCAGGTGTTCAATGGGTACCCGGTAGAATGCGAAACTTAAAGATAAAGACCAGTTATGTTCATGCGATTGCATTGTGAAAGAAACGTTGTGGAATCGATCAGAAAAGGTTGATCATCTAGCATCTAGCATCTGCAAGGTTCTGGAATCATCAAAATGATAAGAAATTTGGCCCATTCTTCGTAAAGTTACAAGCACTATACACAGAAAGATGTATATGGGACTATCCTATATCTCTCACAGTCCATGAGAGAAAATTTTTTACCAAATATATGAATTAGTAGGCGGTTTCCCCGGCAAATATTTTATCATTATGTATTAGTCAAAACATATTCTTTCACATGATTGGTAATAAGAGCTTCTATTTCATTTGTTAAAATTGGGGCGTTTCCAATACTGGTCTTTACCTTTAATGTGGTTAGGGTACGTTTATGCTCATTTTTGAAGGCAGAATGAGCGATTTGAAACGCTCATTGTAAACGCTCATCGTAATCGCATTTCCACGGTGTACTGTTTATGCTCACTTCTTTGGCTCCTCCAGGCAATTCTGGCTGGGTGGCCTTGCAGCTGGATTCGCAAACCTGCACTGCGCATGCTACGTAGACCCACTAGCGATCAGTGCGTTGACCCCATTTAAACGCGTTTATGCTTCCCCAAAATCGCTGATTTTGCAGAATCGCCGATCGTAAACGCACCTTTTTGTGAGTTTACGATCGGCGATTATGATCGCCGTTTTTCGGTGAATCTACAAAAATGAGAAAGGACGCAACCGTGTTTTGAACTAAACGCATAACAGATGCCTCATTCTGGCCAGAAAAAGCTGAGCATAAACGTACCCTAAGATGAGCAAGTGTGCGTTTGTCAAAATGATGCCTGGCCGTAATGCTCCCAAGGGAGTGGATAATCTGCATGCATTGTGTGCGGGTAAGCCTGAATCCGATGACTAGGGTAATAATGTGTACTGCGCCTAGAAACAAAGTATTAGACGCATTATGAATGTAAGCTATTTTTAATATTATTTATATGTACTTTAAATATACCTACTCGCCTTAATTTTGTTTTTCTTGGCTATTAACATCGACACTTATATTTTATATGTGGTATGTGTTTAATTACGCTACAACGGCTGGATCAATGCGTTATTTTTGTTCAATGGTAATTGAAGAAGAAGAATGTAGTTTTTGAATCTTCAACCAAAAATCACAAAATGTATCATTTTATCAACATCATAGAAAGTGAAGTTTAGGTGGTATATACAACGATGTCTGCCTTGATGCTATGTAAACGAGGGGACACCATTATTTCAGTATTTACTTAATTCAAGTTTTTTGGTACAATCAATTATTGCTTGTACCTATTTTATTTATTTGCCCAAAAATGTAAGAATACCTAAGTAAATAAATTGGTTTACCGAATTTTGGGTGCCACACATCTGCCCTATTGTTACATATTTTGTTTGCAAGATTTTGTATTTATATAAAATACTTTGCTCTTTTATGTGATTATATAGATTCATGTTAGTCAAAGCGTGCATTATTTACATTAACCTCTTATGTATGGTAACAATTAAGTTGCAAAAAACAGTTTGATAACCTCCACTGTAAAATAAAATGATTATTGACTTCTCTTTTTGTGTCAATCGGGTGACGGTGCGGAAAAGGTGCGTGTCGAGGTGAGGGGTGAGTGACAGTGTGTGAGTTCGTGCTTATGTGCGTGTGGGGTTCGTGTATGGGGTTCGTGTTTGTGTGGGCGTTCGTGCGTGTGCGTGTGTGTGTGACAATAATTAAACATTGTCGCTGTTTTCACGAAGTGACGGTAGTGAAAAAAAATGCATTCACTTTGCGTCACGATTTTCCTCACTACCATCACTTCGTGAAAACAAGGACGTAGACGTAGACAGTCATTATGACTGTCTACGTCACAGTCCAAACCAGAAATATGTGCCTTGAACGTAGCAAACGACACTTGATTGTGATTAATTTGAGAATGCATCACTTCATGTGAATTATCTTGAATATTAACGCCCAAAAACATGTTCATATCATTAAACTTGTCACACAAGCGTTTTAATGGCAATATATAGCTGGTGATCTATTTTGACGAAGCTGAGTTTCCAATTAAAAGGAAATTAATGTGATTTTCGTTTTTTAAAAATATAAAAATAAAATTAATGATTGGTTTTGTACAAGTCAGTAGGCTAACACGTTATGGTGTGGGACTTCGCCAATAGGAGGCTAATCCAGTGAGACTAATCGTAGGTATAAGCTTCTTTCATCTGTTCTTTCCGTTCATGGTAGAAAATACTAATTACCCTTTCCCAATGCTGGGTTGTATATAACGTGATAAAAGAAGTTCTTTAATTTCATTTTTATATCCGCACATTATCTCAGTCTATATATACACCACGCCTATTTAAATCTCTCAATCATTTATACCACTTAATCTTGTGTAAAAAAAAAAAAAAAAAAAAAAAAAACGTCTCTCCCTTTATCATCTTCTTCCAATCTGTTTACAATCTGTATTTCTTCCATTCAAATCCATTTACCTTTTTAAATTTCTATGTCTTAAAAATCTCTTACTTTATTATCTTCTCACATTCTCTCACTCTTTTGTTTTCCTCTCCTTTAAATCATCTCACTTCCTTTCAATCACAAATTCTCTCTCTTCATCACCTTCTTATATTCTTGCAATCTTTATCTGAGTCTTCCTGTCAAATTAAATCACTCTATCATACATCTCTTTCATGACAAACATTTCTCACTTTATATCAATATCTTCTCACGTTCTCTCACTCTTTATCTCTTCCTTTCGAGTTCTTTCACTGAATTATACATCTCTTTCATTACAACTTCTCTCAATTTCTCCTCTCCACTCTCTCTTATGTGCTGTGTGTATCTCTCTCTTTTTTCTTACTCAAACAAAAACAATTGACAGGATGGTAATTGAAACTAATTATTGCACGTCAAACAAACATTTAATCACTAATACCACTATTTCAATGACTTTAGAAAATGAATCATCCTGTAATATGGCAACTCCCATCGTATCAAGTTTGCATATTTACATCGGCTTTACTTACAATAAGTATAATGATTAACTTGTAAAATAATAGTTATATTCACAGCAATAGTAATAATAATGATAATGAAAATAATAATAATAACAGCAATACTGATACAATAAATATTATTATCAAAATGTTAGGCACCCATCAATTTGATTCTTGTTTTTTAAATATCTTTTAACTTGCTCTTTTAAAAAACTTCAGGCAGTTCTGAAAATGCAAAAGCACTGTTCATTATAATTGCAGACCCATTCACTAACTAAATTATGCCCTTTTACCCTCATCATCGACAATATTTCCACAATGCATTATTTCATGATAAAGATGGTATATATTAATCTTGCCTTCATTATTAATAAAGCTCTATAAAATAATCTTCTCATTCGCTTTTAAAATGTGTGTTTCTTTCAGGTCATGATCGGTCATGTTCACGTTTGATATTTTGATACTAACGGTTTTACTCTTTCACACAAATCCGGCACAAGTGGATGTTAACATGGCATTTCAACACGATGTTGCTCAGTGAAGCGTGTATAGATTAATGTAATCAATGTATCATAGGAAAGCATATTACTGCTACTCTATATGGAAGCAAGGAATCTTATTATACACCTCATAGATATTCACAACATCTATTCGTTTTCGATTTTCATTTTTTCTGGGACGCAGTGTATAGTTAATAATTTATAAACCGAGCATCTTACTTTAGATTACCCATATTTCACACTAAAACCATATTTGTTTTACCTTAAGTTTGGAAGATAAAATATTGACTTTTGTCTGTCTTTATTCTTTTTCCTTGTCTTGAATTACTTATATGACATGATGTCATGTATTGCATATAGTTTTCATTGAAGGAATGCATTTATTCATTGTATTCGATTTATTTAGGTAATGATTGTGAAATATAAAATAAGATAGCCTTAAAACATGTAAATAATGTCATAAATTGCCGTGTATTTTGACACATTGACGTTACATTATTTGTTTTCGTTATTTCTATTCGTATATCTGATGTATAAGCTTATTACTCGAGACCACAGACAGAACTTTATATTTATATGTATACATGTTTGTATATTTCTATCATAGAACCTATGAATAATTTACTACACAAACTGCACTTTTATGTTGTAATCAAATATCTTTGACGTTTCATGATTTCATGAAGCACTACCTAATATTATACAATGAAGTTTAAACACAGTCTCTTGGCAGTAAAAATGAGATTCTATAAAACTCAAAAAGAACAAACCGCCACTAATTCTAATCATCGATATGATTATTTTCAAATTGCTTGAATGTAAAGATGAAAAGTGCTCTGTTTTTTAAACATCATAAATAAACAATTCTTTTACACTCTTTTTTAAGTGCTCTTCGTGTAAAAATTAGTGCATGGAACTACAAAAAAAACACAAACTCGAACATTCCTAAAGATCTATATTTTTTTTTGTATTTTTTTTGCTGGGGGGGGGGGATATTTACTTGCCTCCATCTAGGGGTTCAAATACAATCAGTGGTGCAACCAGGTGATATGAAAAATGGAAAGAAACCAATACATTTTTTATATCCCCACTTCTTTCTCGCATATGAATCTTAATCGTCTGGAGCAATGCTTATCCTGCCAACTATATCGCTTCGACTCTTGAGAACTAGTATATATATGAAACCAAATTTGAAAACAGTTTACATTCCCGCGAAACGACCCTTGGGTAAAATGTTTATATGTAAGACTTGATCCGTCTAGCCACCTTGCCTCACTGAGACTTAAGCCGGTCAGCCCGATCCAGTAGTTCTCACTAGCACGCTCTGCAATGAAGTCCTGTTCCTCTTGCGACTCGATGAAGACTAGATGGGATCCGTATTGGGAACAAGCTGAAACCGCGGAAGAATGATTCATCTCCGAAGTGCTGAAATTGTAGAACGACCCGCCGAATTCACAATCCACCGGAGGGGATGAGCATGCTGAAAAAGATGAAAATACAATATGTAAACTGTTAACTAGACATGTAATACTTGTTTGGAACAAGTATAGGTGGGCTGGTCAACTAAAATTTGAGACAAAATAGAGCAAAAAAAGCGATATACTGCTAAAAAAACAATGTCATGTAGATCAATGATGTGAACGAAATTCACCTTTCATAGGCATAATACGCGACTTAAGAAATTTCTGATATGTGCCCTTTAATCGTAATTTTCACTATGATGACGTCATCAAAATGAAAAATGGTGCAATTAAGCTTGTAGAGAATTGTCTTAGCTACATCATATCAAAATTTGGAAGAAAATCGATCAATATTTACAGAGATACAATCAATTTTACATAAATATGCTGACGTCATAATATGCAAACTCGTATTTTGAGTTCCAAGGCCATTATGATGTTGTCACGATACACTTAATGGCTAAATGAGACATGTAATCATATCTCCGACTCATCTTCTATCTAAATATGAAAACAAATTGAGGGTCCCGGTGCATTCCTAAGAGCTATAATGGATTTTGTAGTGGCATATTTTTGCCCATATATGCTATGTATTAAAAGAGCTCGCGCGCACGAACATTTATCTTGAATGGACGCTCATCTTGTTATTAATGGTCATAAAGAAATAAACATGGTATCAAATTGTTCGAAAAAATATGGGAAATATCATGAAAGAAAAAAAAATGGCGATTCTATGTTTTGTAATGGTGTTACGCGCGAAAACGCGCGCGCATGCGCGTGTGCGCGATTTTTTAAATAAAAATGCTTAAAATGGCCTAAAACGTATGCAAAATGATTTTGAGATGATTTTGAGCATTTCAAAATTTTGCGCGCGCATTGACGCGCGGACGTACGCGCACGCGCGCGTTATTTGACTTTTTATTGACCGGACGGATATTGACCTTGATCATGATAAATATGAATAAGAAATACCTTTTGGTTATGAAGATATGATCAAGAGTTGTTTTTCGTAAAATTTTACAAAATGGCGCCTAGATGATGTCATCAGTGAAGGTCAATGTTGAAAACGTTATTGTGCTTTGTACATATGCCTATACATATGTGTGCCAAATTTCTAGGCATTTGATTGAGCCATTTCCAAGTTATCTTGCCAACAAAAAAGTGGTTAGAAATAAGAAAAATATATAAATAATAAATAATAAATAAATAAAGGCAATTCTAACGAAATTATAAGGTGGTCTGTACGTTATACAGCCGACCTGATAATAAAGAAATAAATAAAGGCGATTTTAACAAAAATATAAGGTGGTCTGTATTAGATACAGCCCACCTGATTAATCAATTTTAAGAAAGTAGGCAAAGTGATTATTTGGGTAGAAACTGAAATATTCAAAGACAAATTATTATTATTCTCAACATTATTATTATTATCGTTATTATCATTATTATTATTATAATAGATAATAGATAATGATGATGATAATGGCGAAAATAATGATAATAATGATATAGAAAATAATGATACTAAAAATAGATGCAAAGACAAAATAACAGCTTTAAAAAGACTCGGTAACATTAGTGAAGGTTGATGAAAAACTGCGTAATTTTTGTATGAAATGTTACTTATTATATTCCTCACTGGACTAACCCTCTAACATGCAAAAAAAAATCATGATTTTTTTTTAAACCACAAAGATATTTATGGTTTTCTTTGAAGGCGTCACTGGTCAACACCCTCTAACAGTAAATTCTCCAAACCATTTTTGAATTTTCCCAACCGTTTTTCCATGAAAATAAGACAAAAGACAGGCTTTAAAAAATATTTCGACACTTAAATATCTGGGATGGTATATAAAACCAATGCATAGCTTTGTGATGATTTACATTCACCTAAAATGTAATTAAATTGTAATAATATAGTTGGGAGAATTAAGGAATCGATCAGATCAGTTCTTCCCCAACAGTTATCATTAATAATGGTGTGCTTTCACTAGAATTTTCATATTATCTTTAACTGTATACATGTAGCATTGTAGTCATTACCTTAACACCACTTTCTCTCATCTGAATAATGTTACCAAGTCCCTTTAATGATCAATCAATACCTACAAAAACTCTCCTCACTATCGCAAATTTTGGCCAATTTATGAATGAAAGAGGGGAAGGAGAAAGAGAGAGAGAGAGAGAGAGAGAGAGAGAGAGAGGGGTAGTGGCTAGACAAAATATAATGATGATCAAAAGCATGACATCATTTCATTGTATCTCTTACTTACTGGAGGTGGTGGTGTTTTGCGATGTCGTTGTGTCTGACATCGTGGTCGTAGAACTCGTCGTGGCCTTGGTCGTCGCGTCCGTAGTCGATAATTCTGCTGACTCTGAAATGTTTGAGGGTTGTAAGAAATTAAACCACACTTTCAAAGCAATGAGATTAGGAATGACAACCTAAACACGATTATAGAAGGCCAAAACAAAGAAAATTCTGCTACATGATAACATATAAATTGTATCAGTTTACTTATTTCATATGGTATTATTTGTGTTTGTAGATTTAGTGATGCTTTGTCAAAGCCCATGAATTTTTCCAAATAATTTATCTAAATGTGTCTGTTGTCATTAAACTCGTGGGCGAACGAGTGAGACGGGAACCTCCCCCTTAAAAAATGGTCTTAGCGACGCCCGTGACAGGAAAGAGATAAAGACCGAGAGAGAAAGAGAGAGAGAGAGAGAGAGAGAGAGAGAGAAAGAGAGAAAGAGAGGGGAAAGTTTCTCTTACTTGAGGTTGTGGTTTCTTGCTCTTGCGATGTCGTTGCCTCTGATCGTTCCGGCATCGTGGCCGTAGGGCTCGTCGCGGACTTGGTTTTCGCTTCCGTTGTCACCGACTCTGAACGTAATAAAAAAACAAAAATTAATTGAGTGGGGAAAAAAGGAGCCGGAGTCAGGTATTGATAGGGAAACAGACAGACAGAGACAAAGAACATGCGAAGAGGGAAGAAGAAGAAGAAGAAGAACAACAACAACAACCACATGGTCGTTAAACTTACAGACAAAATTTAAATTAAGAAATTTGACGGGCACTAGCTTCCTCCTTATAAAGTGTTTGAGCGACGCTCATGAAAGAATGATCACAAAAATAAATAAGACTAGAACAAAAAAGAATTAGACGGTCACTTCCCCCCTTAAAAAGTGTTTTAGCGACGCCCAGAAAGGAGTGAAAAACAGAGTCAGATATAGACCGAGAGAGTGGGAGAAATAGAGAGAGAGAGAGAGAGAGAGAGAGAGAGAGAGAGAGAGAGAGAGAAGAAGGGGTGGGGTGTAGTGGCTAGATCCTTTTGCTCGAATTCACAAGGGAGGTTTGTCGACAAACCTCCCTTGTGAATTCGGGCCATCATGATCATGATCAAAATAAATGCATGACGTACTCGTGGTAGTGGTGGTTTGGAAAGTCGTTGTGTCTGAGCGTTCCGATATCGTAGTTGAAGGGCTCATCGTAGGCTTGGTCGTCGCTTCCGTCGTTGACTGTATGATCACTGAAAATACCAAATAACAACAACAAATAAACATAACTGAGATAAATGACGATGCATAACATTATTTTCATTGAAATATCTCCCCGCCGGCTGTCTCCACGCGCTCTTAGTCAGGGTACGGGGATAAGGTCAAGAGCGGAGGAGGGGGGGGGGGGGGGGGGGAAGCTGATACAAATCGGAGAAATATTTTCCCGGTGGGACTCCCAATTCTATGAAATAGCTCCGAAAAAGGGCAGTGATGTACTTTCTTTTTAATCATTATCATCCTCTTCTTCTTCTTCTTCAGTTGCAGTACCGGCAAACGTCATGTATTGTCGTACTGGTGAGGTGCAGTGCAGAATGTATGTACAATTTCTGATAAAAGATACAGCAAACTCTTTGCTCTTTGCTTATTCATTGGCCACTCATTATTTGCTCATTAATTGGCCCGATACTATATTATATTACACCTACTTTCATCGCAGTGTCTCCCTTGAAACCCACTTGAGCAGGTACAGTTGTAGCCTACCATAGTCTCTTCACACCAGCCGTTGTTACAGAGGTTTTCGTCACAATCTGCGAAATAAGTTATAAACAGGATAATACTCATTATCATATATATATATATATATATATATAAAGCTTCCAAGTGGTACAATGAATCAGTGTATTTAATATCTTTAGCGTAGTGCCCAGATGACAGATCCATATATGACAGAAAATAATAATAATATTGTATGGCTTTGTTTTCGTGTGATACAAGAATATATTGCTCTTGCTATTACAATATTGGACTCGTCTGCGACTGGTTCAATATTGTCATAGCGATAGCAATATATCGACGAATCCAATATCGTAAACTCATCTGCCGTTTCACCGTTATCAAACGAAATACCAACCAATATAATTATAAACCATCAATAATTAATACTCAAATAACCCAGTAGCCTGAAATTAAATATCAATGAATTTGCTATTAATGGATTGCCAGTCAGTCTTCTCGCTCTTTTGAATAGTCTTCTAAATAAACGATAGTTGTTACTTTTCGGCTGGAACGATTCAGTTTCACAGTCTAACTATGTTTTACAAATTAGGATGGCATTGTCACTGGGTCGTAAAGAGTTTTAGTTCCCAGGATTATCTTCGACATTCGATTGAGTTAAAACAGAACAAAAATATAAGATATTCTTCTTGTCATGATGGGACAATAATTTTGTCACATACATTTTTTATTATCATTATCATGATTATTATAATTGTTGTTCTTGATATCATTAATGTTAGCATAATAATCATTATCATTATTATATTATTTTATCATCATTGTTACTAATATTGATATTATAATCATACGTATTCATATTATCATCATCTTCATTACTATTATCATATTTTTTTCATCGTTACTATAGGATTTCCCGGCCAAATTCCCGAGTTTGTCATTCGAATTCATTTACTTTGCATTTAAGGTAGCGCAGATCAGCTTTGCCATGCCAATTATCATTCAATTTTCCCGATTTTGTATTTGATTTAGGATTTTGGTCGAAGGATTTCATAGATCTGTCATTCAATTTAGAAACTGCTCAACTAGCAATCAAATTAATCGTCACTTGTCGAGGAGTCATTTTTATCATTCAAATTAACACCTGTCATTCGTATTCGAATTATGTTTATTCAAGTTAGGAATGTTAGGGGGAAGAAATGCAACACACGTTTACAGCTTAAAAAAAATGCAATTAAATACATGATTTGCTATTGGGGTCTTTCCTGTTATTCAATTTATTAATTTTAAGGACAAAGCATATGTTTGTAGTCAGACATTAGGTAAAGAAGGGGCGAAATCAAGGGATATGGCATCTCTGAACGGACATGTTCATATACCCCGGAAAAGTGGGGACACGAAAACACCTACCCCAGTCACAATATTGTTCCCTTCCTCCATAATGAAATTGGGATAAATTGATGATGAAACACAAGACAAACAACTTCCTTACATGAAAATTTACACAAATATTGAGACCATCAACTCCGTAGATGTACAGTAAGTTTTCTTTTTTAACAATCAAACTTAAAGGCTGATGAATATCTGATAAATCTAAAAGTATATAAAGAGTATAAATGCAAGAAAATAAAATAGGATGAAATACACATGAAAAAACGATCATGAAAGAAAAAGAATGAGCTTTAAAAAGTGTTTAAAAACGGGAAATTAATGTATATTGACCATTAATTTTAGTGCACAAAGTACTAATTTGAATGCTACAAATGAATTAGAATGCTAAAAGTACACCGTCGCGATGTCAGCAAATCGTGTTGCGCTAAATCGAATGACCAAATAGCGAAAGAAGCAATTTGTTCATTAATTGGAATGAAACATACATAGATTCTAACGAAACCTTCATAGATTTGAAATCTAGAAAAAGGAATATAAACCCGAGATATACCCGACAGCACTAAAACCGTCGAATTTGAACGCAAGACAAATTAATTTGAATGACAAACTCGCGAATTTGGCCGGGAAATCCTATATTACTATTACATATTATCATAATTGTTATTGTTAGTAGTAGTAGTCATCGTAGTGTAAGTATTAATATACGTAGCAGTAGTAGTAGTAGTAGTAGTAGTAGTAGTAGTAGTAGTAGTAGTAGTAGTAGAAGTAGTAGTAGAAGTAGTAGTAGAAGTAGTAGTAAAAGTAGTTGTAGTAATAATAGTAGTAGGAGTAGTAGCAGTAGTATATTAAAGTAGTAGAAGTATTCAGTAGTAGTAGAAGTAGTAGTAGTAGTAGTAGTAGTAGTAGTAGTAGTAGTATTGTTAGTAGTAGTAGTAGTAGTAGTAGTAGTAGTAGTAGTATTAGTATTAGTAGTAGTAGTAGTAGTAGTAGTAGTAGTAGTAGAAGTAGTAGTAGTAGTAGTAGTAGTAGGAGTAGTAGTAGTAGTAGTAGTAGTAGTAGTAGTAGTAGTAGTAGTAGTAGTAGTAGAGGTAGTATTAGTAGTGGGGTAGAGGTAATAACAGAAGTTGTAGTAGTAGTAGCAGTAGTAGTAGTAGTAGTAGTAGTAGTAGTTGTAGTAGTAGTAGTAGTACTAGTAGTATTGGTAGTAGTAGTAGTGGGGTAGAGGTAATAACAGAAGTTGTAGTAGTAGTAGTAGTAGTAGTAGTAGTAGTAGTAGTAGTAGTAGAAGAAGTTAGGAGTTGATATCAAACTTTAATGATATCACTGAAGTCCGTGTTATCTGCATGTAGATTGATTGATTAAACAAAGAAACGAATTTGACATATGAGAACAAAAATGAATAAAAAATGAAACCTACACGGGATTCTGCATATTCTATGCCCGCCCGGGATCCCTTCTTTACTCTTCCTTTGGTGGCACCCGCCGATGACAGAAGGGAAAGGGATGAGTTTGGGGATGCTCTGCACCATGCTGCCATCCTTGAGTCGCATCATCTTACACTTTTGGAACATGGGCAAAGTGTAATTTAGGCCGTACCAGTCTGAACAAGATGTCCTATCCGATAACACAGGCAAGGCTGTGAAGAATATATAAGAAAATTCATTGCTAATTGTTTTTTTTATCCTCCTCCTCCTCCTCCTACGCGTCTTCTCCTCCTACCAGACCTGCTACTTCTCTCCACCCCCTCTTCATACTCCTCTTCCTCCCCATTCCTCCTCTCCTACTCATCTTCATATAGCCCTCCTCGAGCCTAATCATCATTCCCTTCCCTCCCTTTACCGCTCATCCTCGTCCTTGCCTTACACCCTCTTCTCAATCTTGATGATGCAGGTTTTTTTACATATATTTTGAAACATTTATTAAAGAGACTTTTTTTCGGATGTGTTTTTTGGTTTGAGATGCCATGTTCATTAGGTCAAGTTTGAGGGCATAAATCCTTGTCAATGGTTGTGTCTGCAAAATGTGACTATACAATTGGCTGTGTATACTTCAGCTGCTTGTTTTGATACAGCCAGAAACAGGCAGATCTACGCTCTGCTCAAGGATTTATGAATTGTGATAAAGTTTCAAAATCAGTCTGTGCTTGCAGACTAACTTAGGTTTTTCACTTTGATCTTATTTCGCTTTATTGTGGAAATTTTGAAAGCCAGCTATGTTTCTGCAATATTCAACAAAATATTACGGATATGTTAAGTTAAAAAAAATACTTACCGAAAGACAAGCAGGTTACGGTACCAAGCAGCAACTTCCAAAATACACCTATCTTTGGGTCTTTAGCCTGTATTTAGAAAAAATATTAATATTTTTTAAATCAGCAAGAACAAGAACAAACAACAACTGAAGAAATAACTGTGATGAGCATTTTGAAACGGATGATAACGGTAATACTGATAATGGTGATGATGATGATGATTATACGAGCAATTACCGTTACTTATACAACACATACATGTTCCACTAACGTAATTGATGAGACTTTCACATCTGTCAACGAGATTTTATAAAGGTTTTATTGGCCAATTTCGTAGTTTTTCCAGCAAATTTGATAAAACGTTCGTTCAATTTATCGTAAACACTATTTTTGGTGGAGACTGTCATTTACTTTAGGGGATTGGGCAGGTTTGTAAAAACAAATTTACCCAGGGGGAAGCAGGTTTTTGAGACATGGAATGTCGTTAAAGGTCGGTGGGTATCAACGTGTGGAGGGAACCCCCCTGCACCATTTCTAAGTGGACTTCCTTGAAAATATACTGCTGGAACAAAAAATGGCGGCCATTTTCCAAAAATACTGTTGAACTATCTTTGAGATCACTTTTTACCATGTGTGAGATGTCATATGAAAAAGAATTAAATTTCATACGGGGTGATAACACATTTCATTAAAAATGTTCTTTGATACATATCATCATAAGTGATCTTTTTTGCATTTGGGTTTCGTTACCTTTGAGTTTTCAAAGGTTACGAAACCGGTATTCGAGATAACGACCTTATGCTCCTTACGTATGTGAAATGGCGCAGCGGTCAGACAGAATTAAAATAATAATGAGACAAATTAGTAAACTGTTCAAAACAACGTAAAGGTTATCCTATGCATTGATACAAGATAATGTGAAAGCTTAACTATACATTGCATCATTTTAAACAATGAAGCACCAAATCACGAGGCAAAATTTAACTTTTAAGCATTATCCACAATGGCCTGACTCAAATTCGTTCCATCAGCCCAAACTTGGTACAAGGTAAAACTTTTTAAAGACCGTGGTGCTTATTCACTGCGGGAGGAATATATTATGGATAGGCTATCATTTGAAAGAAAATTACTTACTTTTCATCATGAACAAAATTTCAAAGTCATATTAGTTACGAATTTGTATTAGGAGCTACCAAAGTTGTGTACACTTTTTTTATACGCACTATACATTAAAACGGGAGTTACATAGTATTTCAGTCCCCGATCAGAGACACGGTTCAGGACTTATATGTGATTATGCACCAGGACATGTATATGATTATGCACCAGGACTTATATGTGATTATGCACCAGGACTTATATGTGATTATGCACCAGGACTTATATGTGATTATGCACCGGTTGCACACATACTATCAGTGATGCCCTGGAGAAGCTGAAGCCCGTTAGAGGTTATAATATCAGTTACAAACTCCACACACTCTTGCAAGCACCAAAGATTCTTAAGCACATTGTGAAAAGTGGAAGAGGTAAATTCATGAGAAAATTTCAAATGCGATCCCCTTCACAACCGCCTACGACCACCTGCTAAATGACCAGATATCACAATAAAGTGGAGGTGAAAGAGACATTGTAGATTATAGGTAGCAGCAGAGGATGCTATCATCAGGTATCAGCAATGTCTATTTAATTTACAAGAAAAACATAGGTGTGGAATACAAATTAATTCAGAACCCAGAGCCCCGTCTTATAATTAACAGTTGCGATTTATCCACACTGAGGAGCCCAATGCTGCCTGTCCAAACCAATTTTACATTGAAATCAATTCACAACTCTGTATAAACCGTGACGTATGTACGGATTATGGCGCCCAGAGCAATCGATGAGACTGCACCCCCCCCCCCCGCCCACACACACATACTTTCGAATGTTTCTACGTAACTGTGCAAGCGAGGGAGCAATGCGACCGGCTAAGGAAATTCGCAAGGGAGCGCAGCGATCTAGTAGTAGTATAGAGTACATAGATAGGTCGTTTTCTATTTATTCTTCATTAAGTGTTGAACACAATTAATGAAAATTGTGGAGTAATACAGTTGAGGGATTAAGCAAGGTTACCAAAATCTAAGATTGTTTTAAAAAGTTGAATCGCATTTAAGAAATTAAATTGTATTGATGTCAAATTTGGAACCATTTGAAAATGCTATCCCATCCCTCCCCCCATAAACTATCTATATTTGGGCACAAATTACGAGATCGGGTCCATAATTTATGCGAGTCGCATCCGAGCTTCAGAAAATGTTCTATTTCTAATGCATTTTATCTTGCATATTGGGGCGCATGTATAAGGATAAATAGTTTTCTACCTTTTCGCCGCTCACGTATCTCTCTTTTACCGTTTTGCGCTCCTTTTTTGTGCTCTCTAAAAAATCACGTGTCCCAGCCCCCATAGAGATGCCACTGTGTAAATTAAACTGTATTAATCAAAACTCTTGATAAAAACACTGTACTAAACCCATTCATGTTACTGTATTCTTACTGATGATGTAAATAGTTTTTTTTCAGAAAGCAGTACTTGTAAATTTTAATTTGGGTCAAAGTGTATATAGGGAAAGTGGGGGGACTCCGAGAGACATAAGCCGGGTAGGGCATTGGCGTGTATGTTCTCTTTTAAATCATCAAATAATTTGCCAAGACTCCTTTCCCTCATTATGATGATATTCCAAGTTTTCGACGTTATGGTAAAAATGTCATTTCGTTTATAAAATTACCTCAGACCAGATGTATTCAATCAAGCATTTAGCGACATATAGACTCGGATATGACGTTATTCCGGCAACTTGCTGCCTGGATACGAGGTGACGGTTGCCCAAATGTCGATACGTTCAAAATAATCAGGGGAGCTGAGTATCTAGTTTTTATAGAGTGATACCGGTCTATTATTTTAATCCAGGTCTTTTATTATTGTACACATGGCTGGTTCAATAATGTATTATACAAAACAAATAATTTACACCCGTTTTCAAAGTAGGGGAAGGAAAGAGGAAATACATTGACAAACATGTTTCGAAGCCAGTTGGACAATTATATTTTAAATGTATTGATAAGATTCCGTGGGAAAAGAGACTAGTTTTGGATTGCAATGAATGTACTATAAACATAATGCTTTGCACGAAAAAAATGTTGTTCTAGATGAGAGAGAGAAAGAGAGAGAGACAGACAGACAGACAGAGAGAGGGAGAGAGAGACTGCGAGAGAGAAAGAGAGAGAGAGAGAGAGAGAGAGAGAGAGAGAGAGGGAGAGACTGAGACTGATGGGATGGGGGAAAGGGGTCGTCACAGAAGGGGATAGGGTGAAAGTTCTGAACCCCATTATCCATTATCTTCATGTTTCAGACTAAAAATCATGACAATCACCTGAATCCAGATCTTATATAGCCTGCATCATTTTTGAATCTACACCAAATGCCCTACACAACATATTGCCCCCATCCCGAAATTGTTCTTGATGTTAGTAAGGGCGGGGGGGGGGGGGGGCGTCAAAGGATGGGTGAGGTATACACTATGCCTATGTTTCAGAGAGCAAATCATGTCTGTCACTTGTAATATTTTATTTATTATTTGACCGATAGCCTAATTTGATTTCAGAGAACACATTTATCGGTTGCTATGGAAATTATCGCCATATTAACAGAAATTAAGAGACATATATCATAAAAAATATGGAAAAACTGTCATCACCTGACATCATTCTTCCCAACAAAATAGTCATCTGCTTAAAGATAGCGTCTACTCGCGATATATTCTATTTTCATCTATTTTACAAACGCTTAGGAGCAGACAGCCCTTAGCAAACACAATTTCCATTTTAGCTCATATCAAAGTGACAAATTGAGAGCGCTATAACTTTTTTGTTACAAAAGCAATGAACTTGGATATGATATAAAAAATGTTCATAAAGTCCTAAGTCAGTAGTCATCATACTTGATAAATAAATAAGGACAAATAGGTATTTGGGGGTAATTCATATGTTTGGTAGATTTTTTGAAAATTTACATTTTTGGGTCAAACATATTATGCAAATCATCCCCGAACCTACTTAATATTATATCATCTTGTGCGAAACTTATAGTCGTTCATATGACACCTCACACATAGTAAAATGAGGTTCCGTTAAAAAGTGATGTCCAAAATTGTTCTACAATTTGAAAGCAGCATACTTTCAAACTAGTTCACCTAAAATGTCTTCATTCAAATTCATCGAAGAAAACTGAATAATTTTAATGAACGAAATGCTAAGTCGGTTGCTCAAAATGATTTTGAATGTATGAAGGACAGGATTACGTGATCGTGTCATACTAAAATATATGCACGCTTGACGAAAAGCGTACATAACCCATGAATTTGATTGAGGAACATGTTAATTTGAATCGAACTCGAATTTAAATGCACAGATCATAAATTTGTACTTTCGAATAGCAAGATTGGGACAAGTCAAATTTGATATGGATTGGAAAGGTTGCGAAATTGGCCGGGAAAATCTATACTTTCTCTTCTTTTCTGTTCTTTAAAAATCTTCTCCTCTTCTTCTCCTGATTCCTTTTTTATTTTCTATTTTCCTCATCCTTAATCTTTTTTCTTCTTTTTAATAGGCCTGATGTAGATCAAATATGGACGTTCAACTAAAAAGAGCATGAAATTTGCCTAATAGACCAGTTCGTAGTTAGCAAATATTAAACAATTGTATGGAATGTTCACTACGAAGAATCCAGTCTAAGTCAAGCTTTTGCTTTTTTGGCTGAAGTCTCATGTGCAATTATATTTCTTTAAACTTGAACCACACAGCTATTATTCATTTAGTAATGAGACACTCTCCTTTTCATCACATGAATGTTGCTTCCTATATCATGCCTCTCTGTTTGATTCATTTATGAAATGTTTAATTTAAGAAAAAAAATCTATTCTCTTTTTCTTGTTTGTTTTACACATTAATTACCTTTTATTATTTTGAAATGTATCATATTTTGTTTTCCCTTTTCCTCAAGCGAGGTTTTTATTTCCATAATTTTAATACATATTAACATTAATTACTATATAATTGAATGAAGAATAAAATCGGCTAAAAAAATTTCCAGCTTAGTATTTTTTTCTTTGCCAACACATTCATACCTTAAAAACAATTTTAGCAACGACTTGAATTAAAATTACAAAGTATGCGGGTAAATAACAAAACCATTTACAATCTTGCATAGGCCTATTGCAAATAATTAAAAAAAATATTCAGGAGAGTATATTTCTTGTTTCTTTATGTCCTTTCCTACAACCAATATAGTTTGGTTGATTTGAAGTTCTTCTTTGAATCGGTGGAATATCAAAATATATATTATTTTCCAAAACATAATTACATCCTTGCAATACATCAACAAGTGAAACGTTTAATCAACTTTTCACAAGTGCATAAATTATTATTCACCATTTGCGATTTAAAACAATTTTCTTTGAGGCAATAATCTTGTGAATCATCGTGAAATAAAAAATGTAAACTTTATTATTACGAATTTGCTTTAATTTAAATGAAAATACATCATTTCAAACGAAGTCATTATCTAAATCTAGAAATGTATCATGTATATGTATATATCAAAACGGGCATGAAGGAAAGCGGCAATGAATTCAAATCAGGCTCATGATGGCCATTTCACTATGATTTAAACAGAAACATTAAAATACTTACCATTTTACAAATCAATCTTCAAGGGCCTCCAAAAATAATCAAACAGCACGATGATAACCTGACCTCTTTCTCGGATAAAAAATGAACAAATTTGGCAACGAAGAAAACAGCTGCTTGAATACAGAAAGGCGGGAAATATTAACTGTAAGATTCAAACTGTAGGCTAATGCTACTGATCAACGGAGATCAATTAAAATCGCACAAGAAATTATGACTTGATACCTTCCGTCGACCAATTGTAAATGGTAAATGGTACGTTTTTCCTTCTCTGCAGGCGGTGAGCTCATACGAGAACGGGATTGGTATGAACAGATAGATCAAACAGGAAATACCGTCAATTGGTATAGATCAAAATTATGATGCTGATTGGTGGATTGATATTAATGGGATAGATGATTGGATAGCTCTGCAAGGGATGGAGCTAATATGATGATGGTTAGGTTTTAGTTCTTGTTTGTAAAGTCACCCATTACTTAAGCAGCTTCTTGTATTGTGAACAGAATTCATGGGATAGCTTTTAACGACGATTATTGTTGTTTCTTTGTTTTTTGTTTATTGCTTTTGTTTGAAAAAACGCTCGTTATCTCAGAAACATTTTACCTTTGAATCGAGTTGGGGGATAGCTCCTTGAAACAGCTACATGTATCAGCGCCGATAATTTTGTTAGTCTATTTTTTGGCTTTTGTTTATACACGTTATCTCAGAAACATCAAAATTTTGGATGAAATTTAGGGGTTAGCTCTATTAGATAGGTATTAGCGCCGATGAACTTTTTCCGAGGGTTGGGACGTACATGATTTTGCTCGTGAAAATAATTGTTATACGCTAATAACATGCTAAAAGTGAGAAAATTATGAGTCAGCTTCATGGAATACTTTTCAGCGCCAATGATTTTGAGGTGAAGTTTTTTTTTTTGTTTGGGAAAAACACAAGTTACCTTAGCAACATGTTGAGTGGATTGAAACTATGGGACAGCATTAAGGGATAGCATCGACCATTTTTGTTGTTGAAGTTACCATAGAAACAAGCTGGTTAAATTGTGAAAACAGATGTTGAAATGCACGTTACGATAGAAACAAGCTGATTAAATTGATAGATACGATACAAGAAGAAGAAAAAAATCGACCGTTATGCACAATCAGTCGATTGGATATCGAGCCTCATTATAATCAATAACACCGCCGCGTCACACTTTGATGCTTTCACTTTGGTAGAATAATGGATGACATCGTTTTTTTCCCAAACGTTAGTACTTTCAAAGTTTTGTTTATTCGAATTCTGAGAATAAAATAGGATTCATTACCATGGACGAGGTTTGCAATTGTGAAATAGAAAAACTCTCCCTTTTTCGGAAGAAAGAACCCTATTTCATCTCCTGACTAATTATTATAAACATTTGAAATGACGAGCATCCGGAGAAACTCACCTTGGAATTGTGAACCATAGGAATAAAGAATCTTTCTGATTATTAAATCTGGGGCATTATGTATCTCCGAGATAATGAACTTTCGGAATCATAAAACTTCGACAAAAAACTAAATAAACTCGGTTTAGTAGGTTCATTTACCGAGAAGGTTACATTTAGGCTAACCAAGTTAATGAGTCATTTTAAACATCATGTTGGTCATCATATTGTCCCGACTAAAACTTTCTTCAAAATAAACAAACAAATAATTACCTTGCTTACAAGGAGACAAATACAAATGAAATTTCTAATTTTACACCTGAATGTTAAATTTTGAATAACTACCGGCACAATCGTTTTTTTTTTTTAGAGAAGTGGGGTTGTATTTTTTTTCTTGGGGGGGGGGAGGGGGGAGGGGGGAGTGACACATGTTACCTTAGAAATATGTTGAGTGGAGCTAATTTATGGGATAGCATGACAGGATGTATATTTATAGCATCCAGCATTTGTGTTGTTGACTCAGAGATGGATGTTACGATAGAAACAAGCTGATTAAATTGATAGGCATAATACGAGAAAAAAAGGGAACCCAACCGTTGGTACTGTCAAAGGTTCGTTTATTCGAACTATGAGAATGAAATAGGGTTCACTACTCTAAACCAGGTTTGCAATTGTGAAAATGAAAATTCTCTCTTCGTTTCGGGAGTAAAAACCCTATTTCATCTTTCGACTTATCATTATAAGCCTCTGAAATGACGAGCGTTAGGATAAACAAACATCAAAATTATGAACTGTTGGAATAAAGAATCTTTCTGATTAATAAACCTTTGAAATTATGAACCTTCGGAATTATGTTCTTCGAGATAATGAACTTTTGGAATTATAAACCTTCGACAAAAAGAGAAAGAAATAAACTCGGCGTAGAAGATTAGTTGTCCGACAAGGTTATATTCAGCTTAACCAAATTAATGAGTAATTTTAAACATCATTTATTGTCCCGACCGAAACTCTCTTTAAAATAAACAAACAAATAATTATCATGCCTACAAGAAGACTAATGGAAATGAAATTTCTCATTATACACCCAAATGTTGAATTTTGAGACATTTAGAAATCGTGAGATTTGGAATACCTATCGGCGCCAATGGTTTTTTGGAGAGGTGGATTTTAATCTTTTTTGTTTGGGGGAAAAACACATGTTACCTTTAAAACATGTTGAGTGGATCTAAAAAATGGGATAGCAGTATTGGATAGATACTGATAGCATCGACCATTGTGTTATGTTGTTAAAATGCACGTTGCGATAGAAACGAGCTAGTATTAAGAGGCATGATATATACATTAAACAAACCGTTATGCACTGTCAGATAATTTAATATCAAAATTCATCACATTGGCTCCATGTATATTTCCGGCATGAAAAAGTTTGAATAATGCATGGATACATGTATAATTGAATTGTAATAATGCGTCAAGCTTAGATGTTCTTGCGTTGGTAGGATCATGGATGGCATCGTTTCTCTCTCTCCCTCTCTCTCTCTCACACATACACACACACACACGCGCGCGTGCGCGCGCACGCACGTACGCATGCACGCACTCATGTATACACGCCGTGTATAGACACACGTACACATACGCATGTATACACATTATACAGGGCCATGGGAACGATTTTTTTACCTTCAAAATTATTTGGGGGGTACGAGGCCACGCCCCCACCCCACGCCCTTATATGATATTTTTGCCAGGGGCTCCCACCCTAATATCGTCTAGTAGGTCCTAAGAAAGCCCTGTACCAAAAATGGCATTTGTACAACAACAAATCAATGTTATAAAAATTATTTGGGGCTCCAAAAAGAAGCCCCCGCCACCACACCCATAAATTGATTTTTTTTCCGGGGGCTCCTAGCCTAATATCGTTTAATAAGTCCTAAGGAAGCCCTGTACCAAAAATGGTGCTTTTATCCGGTAAGTAACGATAATCGATAAATTTGCCGCTAAGCCAGCTGACTATTACGTTGAAATTCCAAGTTTTTGACGTTAGGGTAAAAATGTCATTTCGTCATTAAAAAAATACGTCATACAAGATGTATTCAAGCACTTAGCCGCATACTCGGATATATTACTGTTATTGTGACAACTTGGTGCCTGGATATGAGGTGACGGTTGCCCAAAATATCGATACGTTCAAAATAATCAGGGGAGCTGAGCGCCAAGCCCACTGCATCTTACTGATATGGGTGCGGGAGGCGTTCTGGTTCCAACTGTCAAGTATCTAGTTTTTATAGAGTGATACTAGTCTATCATTGTAATCCAGGTCTTTTATTATCTGACACATGGCTGGTTCAATAAAGTATTATACAAAACAAATAATTTGCGCCTAAATTTTCGAGGTAGGGGAGGAAAAAGGAAATGCATTGACAATCATGTTTCCATGCCGTTTAGACAAGTATTGAGAAGATTCCGTGGGAAAAGAGACTATTTCTGGATTACAATGAATGTACTATATAAATATTGCATTGCATGAAATTTTGTTCTAGATGAGAGAGAGAGAGAGAGAGAGAGAGAGAGAGAGAGAGAAAGAAAGAGAGAGGGAAAGAGAGAGAGAGAGAGAGAGAGAGAGAGATAGAAAGAGATAGAGAAAGGGGGAGGGGTGGACACAGATGAGATACCTCTGCAAGGGATGGAGCTAATGTGATGATTGTTTGGTTTTAGTTTTTGTTTGTGATCTATGGGATAGCTATTAACGCCGATGATTGTTCTTTTTTTGTTTTTTTAGCTTTTGCTTTTATTTGAGAAAACGCTAGATATCTCAGAAACATTATACCTCTGGATCGAAGTAGTGGATAGCTCCTTGAGATAGCTTTTAGCCCCGATAATATTTGTTTGTCTATTTGTTTTAGATTTTGTTTAAGAAAACGCACGTTTTTATCTTAAAAACATCAATATTTTGGATCGAATTTAGGGGATAGCTCTATTAGATAGGTATTAGCGCCGACAAACTTGTTCTGAGGGTTGGGATGTAAATAATTTCGCTGGTTGAAATACATGTTACGCTTATAACTTGCTAAAAGTGAATAGAAAATTATGAGTCAGCGTCATGGAAAACCTTTCAGCGCCAATGATTTTTAGAGGGGCGGAGTTGTATTTTTTGTTTTGGGGAAAACACATGTTACCTTAGAAACATGTTGAGTGGATCGAAGCTATGGGATAGCATTAAGGGATAGCATCGACCATGTTTGTTGTTGAAGTTACCTTAGAAACAAGCTCGTTAAATTGTAAAAATTAATTGTTGAAATGCACATTACGATAGAAAGAAGCTAATTAAATTGATAGGTTTGATACAAGAAAAAATAATCAATAACGCAGCAATGTCACACTTTATTAATTATGGATGACATCGTGTTTATCCCGAATGTTAGTACTTTCAAAGGATCGTTTATTCGAATTTTTAGAATAAAATAGGGTTCATTACTCAGGACAGGGAAAAAGAACTCTATGTCATCTCCCGACTTATCATTATAAACCTTTGAATGACGAGCATCCGGAGAAACGAACCTCGGAGTTATGAACTGTCGGAATAAAGAATCTTTCTGATTATTAAACCTTCGGAATTATGCATCTTTAAGACAATGAATTTTCGGAATTATAAGCCTTCAACAAAAAACTAAATAAACTCGGTTTAGTAGGTTAATTAATACCGAGAAGGTTACATTCAGGCTAACCAAGTTAATGAGTTATTTTAAACATCATGTTGGTCATCATATTATCCCGACTAAAACTTTCTTCAAAAGAAACAAACAAATAATTATATTGCTTACAAAGAGAGAAATGCAAATGAAATTTCTAATTTTACACCTTAATGTTGAATTTTGAGACATTTAGGAATTATCAAAATGTTGAATACCTATCGGCACAATGGTTTTTTAGAGAAGTGGGGTTGTATTTTTTTAAATTTTTTTTGTTGTTGGGGGGGGGGGCACACGTTACCTTAAAAATATGTTGAGTGGAGCTAATGTATGGGATAGCATGACAGGATGTGTATTTATAGCATCAACCATTTGTGTTGTTGAGATGGACGTTACGATAGAAACAAGCTGATTAAATTGATAGGCATGATACAAGAAAAAAAGGGAACCCAACCGTTATGCACAATCAGACAATTTGATATCGAGCCTCATCACATTAACCGCCCAACACATACTAATAACGCGTCACACTTTATTGCTCTCGCTTTGGTAGAATAATGGATGACATCGTTTTCTCCCGAGTGTTAGTACTTTCAAAAGTTTGTTTATTCGAATTCTGAGAATAAAATAGGGTCCACGTACTCTGAACGAGGTTTGCAATTGTGAAAAAGAAAAACTCTCCCTTTTTCGGAAGAGAGAACCCTATTTCATCTCAAGACTCATCATTATAAACCTTTGAAATAATGAGCGTTAGGATAAACAAACATCAGAATTATGAACTGTTGGAATAAAGAATCTTTCTGGTTAATAAACCTTGGGAATCATGAACCTTCGGAATTATGTTCTTCGAGGTAATGAACTTTTGGAATTATAAACCTTCGACAAAAAAGAAAGAAATAAACTCGGTGTAGAAAATTAATTGTCCGACAAGGTTACATTCAGCTTAACCAAATCAATGAGTAATTTTAAACATCATGTTGGTCATCATATTGTCCCGACCGAAACTTTCTTCAAAATAAACAAACAAATAATCATCATGCTTACAAGAAGACTAATGGAAATGAGATTTCTCATTCTACACCCAAATGTTGAATTTTGAGACATTTAGAAATTATGAGATTTGGAATACTTATCGGCCCCAATGGTTTTTGGAGAGGTGAGGTTGTATTTTGTTTGTTTGGGGGAGGGAGGGGGAACACATGTTACCTTAAAAACATGTTGAGTGAATCTAAATTATGGGATAGCAGTATTGGATAGATACTGATAGCATCGACCATTGTGTTATGTTGTTAAAATGCACGTTGCGATAGAAACGAGCTAGTATTAAGAGGCATGATATATACATTAAACAAACCGTTATGCACTGTCAGATAATTTAATATCAAAATTCATCACATTGGCTCCATGTATATTTCCGGCATGAAAAAGTTTGAATAATGCATGGATACATGTATAATTGAATTGTAATAATGCGTCAAGCTTAGATGTTCTTGCGTTGGTAGGATCATGGATGGCATCGTTTCTCTCTCTCTCTCTCTCTCTCTCTCTCACACACACACACACGCACGCACACACACACACACACATTCACAATACACTTGCACAACACACTCACCAACTCATACACAAAGATCGTTTAAACACTTTTTCATTTTAAGGTTTACCTTGTTTTGCTTGTTTTGCTTTTGTATTTTTGAGGCCGCCATCCTTGTCAAGCTTTGCTTATGATTGCGGTTTCCTGCACTTTTCCAACAGAATAGTTCGGATAATACTTTAAATTTATGATTATATGTTATGGAAATATTAATTTTCGTTATTATATGTACATATATATTATGTAAAAAAAACCATTTTGACAAGAAGAAAATATTGTTTGTTTATGTTGTATTATACCTTACATCTATATGTTTTTTGTTATTCAGTTATATTTTAGATAGAAAAAAATGCAGAAATAAAATCAAATAAAATCAAATAACTTCACACAGGCGCCCCCCCCCCCCGAGAACGGTGGTCCGGTACTTTACCTGTAGTACTTGCAAAAATATCTCGAGTGTATAAACTGTGTTGTTATCAGTGGCGTCGATCGCTCGACGTTTCATTAACTTATTAGAGAAAGAAGACGATTCGTTGTACTGTTTTCGACTCTTAATCCTTGTCTGAATACAGTTTCCTCCCTCCCGCGCGAAACGCGGAAGCTTTGGCGTTTCATTTGATTATTACTCCTCGGAGTTATGAACTGTCGGAATAAAGAATCTTTCTGATTATTAAACCTTCGGAATTATGCATCTTTAAGACAATGAATTTTCGGAATTATAAGCCTTCAACAAAAAACTTAATAAACTCGGTTTAGTAGGTTAATTAATACCGAGAAGGTTACATTCAGGCTAACCAAGTTAATGAGTTATTTTAAACATCATGTTGGTCATCATATTATCCCGACTAAAACTTTCTTCAAAAGAAAGAAACAAATAATTATATTGCTTACAAAGAGAGAAATGCAAATGAAATTTCTAATTTTACACCTGAATGTTGAATTTTGAGACATTTAGGAATTATCAAAATGTTGAATACCTATCGGCACAATGGTTTTTAGAGAAGTGGGGTTGTATTTTTTAAAATTTTTTTGTTGTGGGGGGGGGGGGCACACGTTACCTTAAAAATATGTTGAGTGGAGCTAATGTATGGGATAGCATGACAGGATGTGTATTTATAGCATCAACCATTTGTGTTGTTGAGATGGACGTTACGATAGAAACAAGCTGATTAAATTGATAGGCATGATACAAGAAAAAAAGGGAACCCAACCGTTATGCACAATCAGACAATTTGATATCGAGCCTCATCACATTAACCGCCCAACACATACTAATAACGCGTCACACTTTATTGCTCTCGCTTTGGTAGAATAATGGATGACATCTTTTTCTCCCGAGTGTTAGTACTTTCAAAAGTTTGTTTATTCGAATTCTGAGAATAAAATAGGGTCCACGTACTCTGAACGAGGTTTGCAATTGTGAAAAAGAAAAACTCTCCCTTTTTCGGAAGAGAGAACCCTATTTCATCTCCCGACTTATCATTATAAACCTTTGAAATGATGAGCGTTAGGATAAACAAACATCAGAATTATGAACTGTTGGAATAAAGAATCTTTCTGGTTAATAAACCTTGGGAATCATGAACCTTCGGAATTATGTTCTTCGAGGTAATGAACTTTTGGAATTATAAACCTTCGACAAAAAAGAAAGAAATAAACTCGGTGTAGAAGATTAATTGTCCGACAAGGTTACATTCAGCTTAACCAAATCAATGAGTAATTTTAAACATCATGTTGGTCATCATATTGTCCCGACCGAAACTTTCTTCAAAATAAACAAACAAATAATCATCATGCTTACAAGAAGACTAATGGAAATGAAATTTCTCATTCTACACCCAAATGTTGAATTTTGAGACATTTAGAAATTATGAGATTTGGAATACTTATCGGCCCCAATGGTTTTTGGAGAGGTGGGGTTGCATTTTGTTTGTTTGGGGGAGGGAGGGGGAACACATGTTACCTTAAAAACATGTTGAGTGAATCTAAATTATGGGATAGCAGTATTGGATAGATACTGATAGCATCGACCATTCAGAAGCCTCGCTGTTTCATTAAATTAATACTCTTAACCCTTGTCTGAGTTCATTTTTCGCCGATCCCGTGCAAAGCGCGGAAGCTTCCACGTTTCATTATATTATTAGAGAAAGAAGACGATTTGTTGTATCGTGTCCTTGTCTGAATTCAGTTTCCAGCAATCTGGTTTCCATTGTCAACACAAAATCCTTACAATCATCACTGTACACATAGATTGGCATATTGCAAGCTTTGCATGGCACGCACACACATGAGCTGACTAGCCATCCGGGTAAGTTCAAAGTCCGACCAGACCCATGTACTATCAGCTGGTTACCACGCACCGCGCCGGTATCGAGTGTCGCGAGTATTATTGGGTCGCGTGCCAGCTAGGAATACATGGATTTTGTGAAAGAAAGTTTAAAAATAACACTAACAAGCGTCATTTGTGGCTGTCGGCTGTGTGACAAATTCGTAAAAGAAGCATAATGATATACATCAAATATATCATACAAAAAAAATTGCAGTGGGTGCAACCCCTCTTCCCATGCAGGGCCATGCACATACATATATAAACATACATATTAATGTCCAGATATCTCCTCGGAGATCGAGGAAAATACACAAGAATATAAGAAATAATAATGTTCCGTACACGCAGAAATTGTTTTAAAAATGTTCGCTCTTAGGGCTATATGTCAAGTAATGATTTTATTTAACTTTCAAAAATATTATCATTATGCATCAAAATATGCGCAGCCTATCCCCATAAATGCGCCAAGGTGCAAGGAGAGGGGACAAGATTAATTACGTCACAAAGAAATATGAAGGAGTTTCCAACGAAAAGGAGGTTGATGTGATTTCTGTTATAAAAAATATATAAATAAAATTAATGATTGTTTGTGTACAAGTCAATATGTATTATGCTGCGGGACTTCGCCACTAGGAGGCGCTGTCCAGTGAGACTAATCGTAGGTATAAGCTTCTTTCCTCCGTTCTTTCCGTTCGTAGTAGAAAATACTAATCACCCTTTCCCGATGCTGGTTTGTATATAACGTGATAAAAGAAGTTCTCTAATTTAGATTTTTATATCCGCACATTCTCTCAGGGTATATATGTACATTACGTCTATTCAAATTCTCTCAATCATTTATACCGCTTATCATTTTTAAAATACATCATTTAAAATGTCTCTCCCTTTATCATCTTCTTACAATCTGTTTACAATCTTGATTTCTTCCATTCAAATCCATTTACCTTTATAAATTTCTATGTCTTAAAAATCTCTTAGTTTATTATCTTCTCACATTCTCTCACTCTTTTGTTTTCCTCTCTTTTAAATCATCTCACTCCCTATCATTCACAAATTCTCTCCCTTCATCACCTTCTCATATTCTTGCAATCTTTATCTGAGTCTTCCTTTCAAATTAAATCACTCTATCATACATCTCTTTCATGACATTTTTTCTCCTCACTTTAACCCTAAACAGGCCGGGCTATTTGAGGTCTTAATACGGCAGGGGGGGGGGGGGGGGGGGGTGGGGGGCATTATGCCCCCCTAAGATCTCGGTCTAGGAAGGTCCAATTAATGTGAAAATTAGCATGGTGATAGATTGAAGTATATTGAATTAGATGGTAATGTTTATTTTATTTCATGTTTATTTATTTATTTTTTATTAATATTTTTATGACAATATGCAAATTTTTGAGGGAAATATACTTTAAGTATTTTCATCTTTGGTAATAACATATATATTAAGTGAGCTGTAAAGGGTACATGAGCATTTGTCTACATCAATAACCCACTTCTTGTAATGGCAAAAATTAAACTAATTGATCCTTTGCATAAAAAAAGCATAAAACGTACGACCATTCCGTACAATGGTCTGAAAATCAGACTATTACTTACTGGCTCTATAGCTCCTAAGTCGATTCGACGACTAATAGTCTTTATTTTCCCACTTAAAGACATTTTCAAGCTCCCTTTTTATAGGGAAGTTCTAAATTAGTATTGTCTTTCAAATGCCGTTGGAATTTAACCTTTTCATTTTTTGGCCTGCAAATGGGACTTAGTACCTTTAACAGTGTTTTTATGTTTTTTTTTTACTTAAAAAAAGAAGAAAAAAAGGAGGGGGCCCCAAAAAAGGAAGCGGGCGGGGACGCTAAACATGTATATTTGTGTTAATTGCCTTATGCTGTTGTTGTTACTTGTTCGTGTGGCGGTGCGTCATGGAAAAAAAAAAAAAAAGGTTAAACAGACATATACGAAAAGAAAAGGAAAAGTTAGGATTCACGATCAAATACTCTATCTAACGTACACCTTTATCGGTTATTTGGGGACTGTATATAAATATAAATAACAAACAACAAGTCAACGGCGAACTCAACAACTATAAGCATCTGTTGTCATATACTAGTAGCTTTTTACTATATACGTAGTCGCGCGCTCGGTGACTCGACGCTAGTTTGATCGCTTTTGTCCGGCTTGCCAGATTCTATTGTTCTGGC
This sequence comes from Strongylocentrotus purpuratus, assembly GCF_000002235.5. Lineage (NCBI taxonomy): Eukaryota > Metazoa > Echinodermata > Echinoidea > Camarodonta > Strongylocentrotidae > Strongylocentrotus > Strongylocentrotus purpuratus. The sequence goes on from NW_022145598.1 coordinate 28,361,334, forward strand.
GCGGATTAAGGCTGCCTAACTTGAATTACCCAAGGTATCGGCATGGCATAGGCTATGCGTGTGGAGGGAGGGGTGATTCTTTTTTAATAATGTTAGATTTGTCTAATGTTCAATGTTTGATGAATGTTCTGTAAATATATTGAGTAAAGCATGACGTCGAAAATGTCTTAGCATGCTGCCCGACACGTCCAAGGCATAGGTCGCACGCCATTAATGGCATGCCTTAATTTTCCATGCCATACGCATCCGGGCTTGTTTCACTCAATCAACTGATTACTTCATGCATGTCCAAATTATAATTCAAACGCCATATCTGTTTCAAACAAAACGCAACAAAACGGACGCTTCGTGTCGCAACACTTTGTATATTAAGGGTACTCTATGCCCCATCCCTGCATGCCTATGGGTGCATTAAACAGTATTGCATGCATTTCACGAACAATACATGGGTCAAAGGGTTCCCCTTTGGTCTTCGACGCCCCCCCCCCCCTCTCTCTCTCTCTCTCTCTCTCTCTCTCTCTCTCTCTCTCTCTCTCTTCCTCTCCCTTTCAAACGTGCCTTCCATCATATGTCTACGTTGCGTTCACATGTTATGTGCCGTATTAAAGTGATGGTGTTAGATATAGAGCGAAATAATTGAAAGTATATAACGAAAAATATTAAACTTCGAAAAAAGAACAGAAAAATGACAGTGCTTAATCAGCACTGTCATTTTTCTGAACCTTAGGTGGCGGAAAATATATACATTATTGACCGGGGGCGCAAAATTTGTCTTTTACTGAGATAGCGAAAAATTGATCTGAAACTTCGGGGGGGGGGGGAGGGTCTGAAACTAAGGGGGCGGCATTTTTATATTCGATTGAGGTAGCGCAAAATTTATCTTAACCTTCGGGGGCGCAACATCTATCTTAGACTAACGAGGGGGCGCAAAATTGATCTAAAACTAAGGTGGGCGCAAAATGGACCTTTCATTGAGGGGGTGCAAAATTGAGTCTGAAACCTTTGGGGCAGGAATTTATATTTTATTGAGGCGGCGCCAAATTGATCTGAAACTAAGGGGGTATAGGACGTTTATATTTTAAGGGGCGCAAAATTGGTCTGAAACTAAGGGGGCGCAAATTTGATCTGAAACTTAGGGTGCAGAAATTTATATTTTATTGAGGTGCCGCAACTTGTTCTGAAACTTAGGGGCTCAAAATTTTTATTTTATTGAAGGGCCCGCGCCATATTGATCTGAAACTTGGGGGGGGGGGGGGTAGGACGTTAATATGTTCTTGCGGGGGCGCAAACATTGAACTGAAACTAAGGGGGCGCAAATTTGATCTGAAACTTAGGGTGCAGAAATTTATATTTTATTGAGGTGCCGCAAATTGTTCTGAAACTTAGGGGGCGCAAAATGTATAGTTTAGGTTGATCATGTAACATATACGTATTGGTGTGTACTACAAGGTTCTGGAATTAGCCAAGCCTTGGTTATAAAGTAACAAACACCGTACATAGAAAGATGTAGCCTATATGCAACTACACAAACAAACTTTGTATAGTCCTAGAAGACAATATGCATTGCAAAGCCAGAATGTGTTGTTATTGTATCTGCTCTATTAAACGTCGCTCTTTTTCCACATATGGAAACGTTTGCTTGTATTTGTCTCATAAAAGAATTTGACCGCAAACTGACTCCCACACGGTGTTGAGTGCTCAGGGGTCACAGGCCACTGGCTTCATCGGGCAGGTAGTTCCATTATGTGAATGGGTAAATTAACTATTACAAAATGAGGGGACACATCACATTGTACAATAGGGACACACATTGTTTTTATTGTGCAGAACATACTCTTTTATTGACTTACTTATTGCATGAAACTATAAAACCAAAATGCATTTTGTATTCTAACAATTGGAGTACAAAGAATAATAACAGGTGAATGAAATGCATTAAACATCACAAACACCTGGGGAGGAAGCATTCATAAATTTGAATACATATAGTTGATAAACGACTGCGGTGAAACTATAAAACCAAAATGAAATTTGCGTTCTGGCAATTGGAGTACAAAGAATGATAGCAGGTGAATAAAATGCTTCAACAGCAACACAAACACCTGGGAAGCTAGGAAGCATCCATCAATTTGAATAATTTAGTTGATAAACGACTCCGCATGTGAACATTTGTTGGAGCAGAAAGCAGTCGATTCTTAACAACACGAACCCATTTAACAGAATATCGGAACGTAAATTAAATTTGGCGCGGTTGGAAATGCATCTTTCTACCCTGCAACTTCAATGGTACGATCCAGTAAATTAAAACAGTAAAATGGCTCTTATTTTAAAATTACTCATTAAATAAAACCCAAAACTTCAGTGATATCAGAAAAAATATGTTATATCTTACTAATAATTAAAAAAGATGTATAAACGTTGTAAAAGTGTCGCATTTTACGATAAAAGACACCGATTTAGCGAAGATGACCTAATTAGTGCGCTTGCATCAGGGAATTCAAGGTCAAAAGGTCAATTCAGACGCTGATAAGTTATTGGTCGAGCCTTTTTGTTTCCTTTATTCCGACATAATTATATAATCAATCAAAACAAGTTTAATACCAGAAGAAAGCTAACGATTAGTATTTTCATTAACCGCTTGCCCCAAAGTCGCTTGACCACAGTGAAACGAGTGAGAGCTTGCGAGAGCGGCCAAAGTGTGATTGAAACTCGCTATTTGTTATTCTTCAACGCAAAAAGAGACGACATTGTGCAGGATTAATGTATTTTTTCCGACGAAAGTACAGACAATTTGCATATGGTCTTTTTATATTATACTTTATGAAATGTTACCCGAGTGACTTCCGGGCGCCCCAATGCTGGAAAGAAACGCACATTTTAGAAAACTTCACTTTTTCATGGAAAAATGCTTATTTGTTCTATGCACGCAAGTCAGATTGAGCGGATGATACAACGTTTCCATATGATCCCCCATTTTAAGATATGATTTTCATTACGACTAAGTTTGTAAGCTTCAGAATGTTGGTAGTGAAGAATCATAAAATCACAGAACGTAGATAAAAACTAAAGCATATACATGTATGTTCTGTTAACCCTCTGAAGGCAGACAATGCACAATGCGATACACCAGCATCGCATTGCACTTTTTTTTTTTTTTTTTTTTTTTTACCCTAATGTTTTTAAAGTTAACTGTAATGTTCTCAAATATGTGTACATTCATTCTCGTCATTATCATTCTCATTTTCTTTTTCTTTTGTATTTAGTACCTGTTCACTCCTGATTATGTTGTTGTTATTGCTTTTTCGTGGGGAAACAAATAAACAAAAATAAGTTAAACAGACATATACGAAAAGAAAAAGAAAAGTTAGGATTCACGATCAAATACTCTATCTAACGTACACCTTTATCGGTTATTTGGGGACTGTATATAAATATAAATAATAAACAACAAGTCAACGGCGAGCTCAACAACTATAAGCATCTGTTGTCATATACTAGTAGCTTTTTACTATACGTAGTCGCGCGCTCGGTGACTCAACGCTAGTTTGATCGCTTTTGTCCGGCTTGCCAGATTCTATTGTTCTGGCGCGGATTAAGGCTGCCTAACTTGAATTACCCAAAGTATCGGCATGGCATAGGCTATGTGTGTGGAGGGAGGGGTGATTCTTTTTTAATAATGTTAGATTTGTCTAATGTTCAATGTTTGATGAATGTTCTGTAAATATATTGAGTAAAGCATGACGTCGAAAATGTCTTAGCATGCTGCCCGACACGTCCAAGGCATAGGTCGCACGCTATTAATGGCATGCCTTAATTTTCCATGCCACACGCATCCGGGCTTGTTTCACTCAATCAACTGATTACTTCATGCATGTCCAAATTATAATTCAAACGCCATATCTGTTTCCAACAAAACGCAACAAAACGGACGCTTCGTGTCGCAACTCTTTGTATATTAAAGGGTACTCTATATGCCCCATCCCTGCAGGCCTATGGGTGCATTAAACAGTATTGCATGCATTTCACGAACAATACATGGGTCAAAGGTTCCCCTTTGGTCTTCGACACCCCCCCCCCCCTCTCCCTCTCTCTCTCTCTCTCTCTCTCTCTTCCTCTCCCTTTCAAACGTGCCTTCCATCATATGTCTACGTTACGTTCACATGTTATGTGCCGTATTAAAGTGATGGTGTTAGATATAGAGCGAAATAATTGAAAGTATATAACGAAATATATTAAACTTCGAAAAAAGAACAGAAAAATGACAGTGCTGATTAATTGAGGAGTTGCAAATTGATCTGAACCTTAGGTGGCGGAAAACATATACATTATTGACCGGGGGCGCAAAATTTGTCTTTTACTAAGATGGCGAAAAATTGATCTGAAACTTCGGGAGGGGGGGGGGGGGGAGGGTCGCAAAATTGATCTGAAACTAAGGGGGCGGCATTTTTATATTCGATTGAGGTAGCGCAAAATGTATCTTAACCTTCGGGGGCGCAATATCTTTCTTAGACTAAAGAGGGGGCGCAAAATTGATCTGAAACTAAGGTGGGCGCAAAATGGATCTTTCATTGAGGGGGTGCAAATTTGAGTCTGAAACCTTTGGGGCAGGAATTTATATTTTATTGAGGCGGTGCCAAATTGATCTGAAACTAAGGGGGGTATAGGACGTTTATATTTTAAGGGGGCGCAAAATTGGTCTGAAACCGGGTGCAGAAATTTATATTTTATTGAGGTGCCACAACTTGTTCTGAAACTTAGGGGCGCAAAATTTATATTTTATTAAAGGGCCCGCGCCACAATGATCTGAAACTTGGGGGGGGGGGGCGGGGGGTAGGACATTAATATGTTATTGAGGGGGCGCAAAAATTGAACTGAAACTAAGGGGGCGCAAATTTGATCTGAAACTTAGGGTGCAGAAATTTATATTTTATTGAGATGCCGCAAATTGTTCTGAAACTTAGGGGGCGCAAAATGTATAGTTTAGGTTGTTCATGTAACATTTACGTATTGGTGTGTACTACAAGGTTCTGGAATTAGCCAAGCCTTGGTTATAAAGTAACAAACACCGTACATAGAAAGATGTAGCCTATATGCAACTACACAAACAAACTTTGTATAGTCCTAGAAGACAATATGCATTGCAAAGCCAGAATGTGTTGTTATTGTATCTGCTCTATTAAACGTCGCTCTTTTTCCAAATCCCCCATTTTAAGATATGATTTTCATTACGACTAAGTTTGTAAGCTTCAGAATGTTGGTAGTGAAGAATCATAAAATCACAGAACGTAGATAAAAAAAACTAAAGCATATACATGTTTGTTCTGTTAACCCTCTGAAGGCAGACAATGCACAATGCGATACACCAGCATCGCATTGCACTTTTTTTTTTTTTTGTTTACCCTAATGTTTTTAAAGTTAACTGTAATGTTCTCAAATATGTGTACATTCATTCTAGTCATTATCATTCTCATTTTCTTTTTCTTTTGTATTTAGTACCTGTTTACTCCTGACTATGTTTTTGTTATTGCTTTTTCGTGGGGCGGTGCGTCCCTTACAAAAAAAATCTATGATATTCCTATGGTACGGCTCTATGGTGAATGGTATTTCTATGATATATTATATGGTAGAATATATTTCTATGGTATACCACACAATTGCTGAATGGTGGAGTTCTATGGTCAATGGTATATCATTGATGCCGTCCTATGGTGTATGGTATTTCTATGATATATTATATGGTAGACTATATTTCTATGGTATTTCTGTTGAATGGTATCCCTATGGTGGAGGATATTTCAGTGGTAGCTCTATGGTGGATGATGACCTTATGGTATATCTATGGTGGTTATGTGACTCTATGGTGGCTCTAAAGTGAATGGTAGATCTATGGTAGCTCTATGGTGGCTGTATGGTGTATGGTATTTCTACGGTATGTTATATGGTAGAATATATTTCTATGGTATTTCTGTTGAATGGTATCCCTATGGTGGAGGATATTTCAGTGGTAGCTCTATGGTGGATGATGACTTTATGGTATATCTATGGTGGTTATGTGACTCTATGGTGGCTCTAAAGTGAATGGTAGATCTATGGTAGCTCTATGGTGGCTGTATGGTGTATGGTATTTCTACGGTATGTTATATGGTAGAATATATTTCTATGGTATTTCTGTTGAATGGTATCCCTATGGTGGGGGATATTTCAGTGGTAGCTCTATGGTGGATGATGACTTTATGGTATATCTATGGTGGTTATGTGACTCTATGGTGGCTCTAAAGTGAATGGTAGATCTATGGTAGCTCTATGGTGGCTGTATGGTGTATGGTATTTCTACGGTATGTTATATGGTAGAATATATTTCTATGGTATTTCTGTTGAATGGTATCCCTATGGTGGGGGATATTTTAGTGGTAGCTCTATGGTGGATGATGACTTTATGGTATATCTATGGTGGTTATGTGACTCTATGGTGGCTCTAAAGTGAATGGTAGATCTATGGTAGCTCTATGGTGGCTGTATGGTGTATGGTATTTCTACGGTATGTTATATGGTAGAATATATTTCTTTGGTATTTCTGTTGAATGGTATCCCTATGGTGGAGGATATTTCAGTGGTAGCTCTATGGTGGATGATGACTTTATGGTATATCTATGGTGGTTATGTGACTCTATGGTGGCTCTAAAGTGAATGGTAGATCTATGGTAGCTCTATGGTGGCTGTATGGTGCCCGGCCCCCCCACTCAGGGGTCGGAATGACCGCATGCGTGTTGCCAAAATGTCCGGTAAAGGGGTACTTTTCGTGCGACAAAGTCCGGCCCGAGAATTGTAAAAAAAAGGGGTGTATTTGACTTTTCACCCGAAGATTTCTTTAAAAAGGGGGTGTTTTTTCTTTTTTTCTCTCATCTCTTTGGACTCTTGAGAAATTATTCCGAATTTAGGGGGTTACATTGAGTATTTTTCCTGATTTAGGGGGGTCTCCAAGGCAGGAAAAGCCCGCGAAAAGCCCGCGAAAGGGGGGTTCGAAAATGTTGGCAGTCCTCAGATAGGGGGTGCTTTCAAAAAAGAGGGAACGAGCATATGCGTACCCTAAATAACACTGAGTGGGGGGGGGGGGGGGGGCCGGGGTATGGTGTATGGTATTTCTATGGTATGATATATGGTAGAGCATATTATATGGTATTTCCGTTGAATGGTATATCCCTGTGGTGTAAGATATTTTAGCAGTAGCTCTATGGTGGATGATGACTTTATGATATATTTCTAGTGGTTAGTGACTCCATGGTGGCTCTAACGTGGCACTTTTTACATAAAAAGGGCCCCTTTACTTTAAAAAGTGCCCCTATTATTTTTGTTAAAGTGCCCCTTTTCCTTCGATAAGTTCCGGTTTTCCTTTGCAATAAGTGTCCATTTTCCATTCTCATAAGTGCCCTTTTTCCATCTCTAGTAAGTGCCCCTTTTCAGATACGAGAAGTGCCCCTTTTCACTTTTGATAAGTGCCCCATTCACCTCTAATAATTTCCCTATTCAAATCTGAGAGGGGCCTTTCCCCTTTTAATAACTACCCCTTGTTTAACTCGGATAAGCGCACCTTATATTTTCACATGAGCCCCCTTTCCTTTCTAACAAGTGCCCCCATTTAAAAGAGAGCCCCTTCCCTTTATCATAAATGCCCCCTTTTCATCTATGAAAACAGTTACTTTTCATTCTTAAGTCCCTCTTCATTCTCATAGTCCCGTTCCATCTCTAGTAAATGACCCTATTAAATTCTGAGAGGTACTCGTTTTATTTTGACAAGTGTCCCTTTTCCTCCTGATAAGTGCTCTTTTCATCTTCAATAACTGCCCCTTTTATTTTGCCCCATTTAAAAGAGAGCCCCTTCCCTTTATCATAAATGCCCCCTTCCCTTCCTAATAAATGCTCTTTTTCCTTCTTTTAAGTGCCCCATCCCCTTCCCATAATTACCCCCCTTTCATCTCTCATAAGTGCCCCGTTTATCTTGACATGTGCCTCTTTTCTTTTTAATAATAGCCTGCACTTCCCCCTTCTCATAAATCCCCCCCCCTTCCCCTCGTATTAAATGCCCCTATTAAAAACTGATCGGTGCCCCTTTTCGTACAACAAATGAACATTTCCCCTTATTATTAGTGCCCCTTTTTCATTCTCATAAGTGCCCCTTTTCTTTTCACCTCAGATAATTACCCTTCAACAATGATACGTACGTGCCCCATTTTCACCTTCTGATAATTACCCGTTGTAATTTGACATGTGCTCCATTTTTTTTCTAATAAGTGTCACCCTTTTCGATAAGTGTCCCCTTTTCCTCTCATCACGTGCCCCTAATTTCCAACTACTAAGAGCAATATCACCCAAAGCACACCCGCATTTCTAGATGTTATAATTATGGTACTTATCAAAGGTCTTTTCAGTCTTCTGTTATGATAATGTAATAAACCCATCAGGATTGGGGTTTTCTTCTTTATAATTGATGTAATTTTTCGCACTGCGACCTCACAAATCTTATTTATAAAGATAAAAAAAATATTGAAATCATCCCTGATAATCTAATCACAATATAGGGGGTATATACAAATGTTTTTTTTTTTAAATATATATTTTCGCTTTGAGATTTCCCTTTGTAGGTGCCCTATTTATTTTCTCCAGAAAGTGCCCTTTTTGTTGGTGCCCCCGGCCCCCCCCCCCCCCCACTTTGGAAGTCGCTCCACTGCCTCTGTTTGCACTCAATTAGTCTCAATCAATTAAAGAAATCATTAAATAAAAAATTCTAAACCAAATTGTAACAAGTAATGTATATAAGCAGAAAGTAGATAACAAGGGCTGTTTGCTGCCATCTTGTGCCCAAGATTTGAATAACTCTTCTAGCCGTTGGTCTCCAATTTCTACTCACTGAAAATGCTTCGCAAAACTCCAAAATATGTGAGGAAGAGGAAGGTGTTCAAAGGAGATCAATACCAGATATTACAGAAGAGTAACATGAATGCTGGAGAGGTGCCAGAAGAACTAACAGCTAATTCAGAGATCGAGGAAGCTTTCCCTGAATAAGTGTTTGGACAGCCCTATTTTTGGCCCTGGTCCCACATGTGAAGATCCGCGTCATTAGTGGCCCACAACTTGCAGCTGCTTTGCAAAAGGCTCACGTGTGTCTGGGAGGTATGTACTTAGACCTACTATCAAACAATATTTTTAGTTTGCAAACTGTTACTTTGAGATTGTATTGCATGCTCAAGGGGTGAATGGCTCAAAAAGCCAAATCAAATGATTAAAGGAGGGGGTAATCGACCATCACCAGTTTTCGGCCGATCCGTTGGATGCATGGTAAAATCCCTGTAAAATCCATCGCATAACAGCATATATCCCACACATACCATACCATGCCAGAGTCACTGAAGAACCACATTTGCAATGGAAAATATATCCTAAAATATCACATTTTAGCGATGTAATCGGCGGTCCCGCTCCCCGAATCTGAAAAATTAAGTATCTTACGCGTGTAAGGAATATGGGTACCATAAAATGAGCTTTATTTCAAGTATTGTTCAGATTTAGAGTCCGATTTTGTGTGAGTCGCAAGCTCAAAAGTATCTCATCGCATGTATTTAATCAATGCAGTCGGATACCGCAGCGCACACACGATATCTCTGTCTAATTCAGATTCCAATTTCTGATCACCGCAGAGGTAGTTTTCGGCACGGGAAGCTCCGGCTTGGGATACCTGCTCCGGCCGCTAGTGCTATAGATCAGTGGGGAAACGCATGGTGCGCTTGCTTGCTTCCTATTGACTTTGTACATGCGGCCGAAAACTGCCTCGCTAAGCCGAAAACTACCTCCGAAACAGTGAAAATTGAAATGAATGTTGTCATGGCAATTCATGATTTTTTTTCTGGGATTCTTTCTTTGTTTAAATAATAATAGTATTTGCTTCATGATTTGAACAAGAAATGATAATAAATAGGAAGTAAAGAGTCCAAAAAATAGGATTTTGTCTTATGTGGCCGAAAAACCCCTCCTTTACTCTATGGTGAATCAAAGTGGGGGCATCGGAATTGTCGTGAAATCTGTGAAAATGTGTATTTGTGTAATATACTACATGTATGTCATAACTAGCACTTTGTTATTATTTGGGGATTGTGCTTTTCAAAATATTTTCCCTGTTCCATAAAGTGTTTTGGATATCTTTTACAGGGCATCTCATTCCTCTGGAGAATTTGTCAAAGAGGAATGGGTTGAACTGCGCCATGGTCCTTGGTTGCTTCATTTGCAAGAAGGAGAGGACATTCTCTTCATCAGAAAATGAATGGGAAGGACGTGGAAAGTCTGCAGAAATAAACCGCAGAGCTACTCTGGCAGCAACGGAGGTTGGTTTGGCACGGGATAGCTTGTGCGACTTGCTGACCATCCTCGGAACAGCCCCACTAGTCGAAGCCCCTAGCTACAACAGGCACATAGCCACTTTATCTTCCTTATCCCAAGAGGTTAGTCACCAGCCTTGTGTTTTCTTCATTACATTATCTTAGCTGTACGTACATTTAATCCAAACATATTTTTATTTCTTAGTTATGGTCAATAGAAAGTATAATACATGTACATCGATATCCCTTCTTGTCAAATCAAGGGATGAAAATTAATCAAATCTAAATATTTGTAATAGGGTCTAATAACTAAGGGGCCTGAGGGAACTTGAAATTTACTTGTTATTTATTACAAACTCTTTTTTTTTTGCAGACCAGTAAGGATCAGAAGAAGAAGGTGGCAGCATGCCTACGTCAAAGGGCCATGGACAAGGATCTGACCATCAGGGAAATTGATCATGTGGACGTGGCAGTGCCCTACGATGGAACATGGCATAGACGAGGTTACACATCGAATCATGGGGTGGGGGTAGTGATACCGATCGATACAGGGGAGATTTTTTGACACAGAGGGTCTATCAAAATCATGTAAACAGTTTGAGTATAGAAAGGGTTGGGTCTTCAGTGTTCTCAGCCAGAGGGACCTTGATCGCCTTCAGAGACTCCAAAAATGAGCAGCAAGGCTTGTATTTTCTGCTCCTCTTCGAACTCACATACAACCTCTTTGACTTGAACTTCATTGTACATGTTTATACAATGTTTTAGAACATTTCTGTGCTGCAACTCAGTGCCTTAGTTTTTGATTGTACATGTTTATATATTTTTAACTTGCCTTTCATTTTAGTCATGTTTACATACACACTATATATGACATTTTAGTTATTTAGAGGAACTAGGGTGATATATATGTGGGTATTTATTACACCTTAGTAGAATAAGTCCTAGTAATATGTGTTGCAATTATGAACTTGCCTTTCATTTGAGTTTTTATTGTACATGTTTATACAATGTTTTAGAACAATCCTGTGCTGCAACTCAGTGCCTTAGTTTTTATTGTACATGTTTATATATTTTTAACTTGCCTTTCATTTTAGTCATGTTTATGTACACACTGTATATGACATTTTAGTTGTTTCTTTTTAACTTGCCGATTATTTAGAGGAACTAGGGTGATATATATGTGGGTATTTATTACATCTTAGTAGAATAAGTCCAAGTAATATGTGTTGCAATTACGAACTTGCCTTTCATTTTAGTTTGTAGTGTACATGTTTATGTGATATATTTTTTACTTGCCTTTTATTTTAGTTTTTAGCATATGTACATGCATACAACTTTTGATATAAACCAAATACATCCTGCCACTTTCATTCAATTCATTTTTTTAATAAGCATCATATGTGTATTGTAAGTTAACATTTAAGTTTAGATTTCTCAAAAATTCAATATATTATAGTCACCATTCTGTGTACTATAGAACGCACTACAGCCACCATTCTGCTAACCATAGATCAAGATCCAAACTACCATTCTGAATATACCATTTCAAAATGCTACAATTAAGCGTAACATTTTGTTGCGTATTTTGAATGGTAGTGAATGGTAGATGAATGGTGGCTCTATGGTAGATAAATGGTGGCTCTATGGTAGATAAATGGTGGCTCTATAGTAGATAAATGGTGGCTCTATGGTAGATGAATGGTGGCTCTATGGTAGATGAATGGTGGCTCTATGGTAGATGAATGGTGGCTCTATGGTAGATGAGTGGTGACTCTATGGTAGATGAATGGTGGCTCTATGGTAGATGAGTGGTGACTCTATGGTAGATGAATGGTGGCTCTATGGTAGATGAGTGGTGACTCTATGGTAGATGAATGGTGGCTCTATGGTAGATGAATGGTGGCTCTATGGTAGATGAATGGTGGCTCTATGGGAGATGAATGCTGGCTCTATGGTAGATGAATGGTGGCTCTATGGTAGATGAATGGTGGCTTTATGGTAGATGAATGGTGGCTCTATGGTAGATGAATGATGGCTCTATGGTAGATGAATGGTGGCTCTATGGTAGATGAATGGTGGCTCTGTGGTAGATGAATGGTGGTTCTATGGTAGATGAATGGTGGCTCTATGGTAGATGAATGATGGCTCTATGGTAGATGAATGATGACTCTATGGTGGCTCTATGGTATATGAATGGTGGCTCTATGGTAGAATATGTAGGTGTGGCCTAATTTGAATAAATGAATAAATTTGTCCCAATTATTTTAATTAGTTCTATGGTAAATGAATGGTAGATCTATGGTAGATTTGCTATGGTGTTTGTATGGTAATCTATGGTAGATTTGCTATGGTGTTTGTATGGTGTACCATAGAGATTTTTTTTGTAAGGGGTCATGGAAACAAATAGAAAACATAAAGTTAAACAGACATATACGAAAAGAAAAGGAAAAGTTAGGATTCACGATCAAATACTATATCTAACGTACACCTTTATCGGTTATTAGGGACTTTTAGTTTTGCACGAAGACAATGTGAAATTGCTACGGTCGACGTCCTTTTAATGCACTGCCTTGAATGGACGTCACACGACGTATCAGTCCACGCAAATCTAAAAGTCCCTATTTACAAACAAGTCAACGGCGAGCTCTAAGCATCTATTGCCATATAGCTTTTACTACGTAGTCGCGCGCTCAGGGACTCAACGTTATTGTTCGATCGCTTTTGTCCAGATTTGCGGTTTGCCAGATTCTATCGTTCGGGTTGGGGATTAAGGATTTGGGAATCGCCCAATTAAAATATTTGGTCAGTAAAATAGGTGTACATAAATATGTTGATGTCTCGGCAAGGCATGTGTGTGTGAGGATGGGGGGGGGGGGGGGGGGGGGGTCTCGTGAACGATCGGACCCAAATGGCAAAGGCCCATCAGGATACTTGCAGAGGCGTAGTAAAGTAGCGGATAATAAATAGGCATTCATTTCCTAGGCATAGATGTAATAATGTCTTTAAAGACCGACTGTACTAGTTTGGCTAGGAGTGAATAGACCGCCCTGGGTGCTCACTGACAGATGGCTATCTCATCATCTCAGCTCTCGATTAACATAAGAAGAGAGGATCATGGGACCAATGGTCACCGATCTATTATAGGCTTGTCTTCTATATAGAGGGAGCAAGTAGCTACAAGTAGTACAATGGGGCATTAGAGGATCTTTATATTGGCAATAGTGGCATGTCGAGACAAAATTAGACAGAGTTATCTTGGCTAGACATTGAGAAAATTTGAGAGAACGAGAAGGTGTTAAATAAACACATTTTTCAGGTGTGTTTTTTCGTCTTTTTCCTCTTCTAAAACGCGTAAAGAATAGAAAGAGACTACAGGACTAGAGTGCGTGGTTTAAAAAAAAAAAAAAAAAAAAAAATCAATTATCGGCTGGTAAGCGCACGTCATAATAATTTGTTCATGTCTTTGAAAAGCGGCCAATCTAAATTGGTTTTTTAAAAAGCGATTAGGAAAGAATGAACTGTGTCAAGATTACAAAACGTGTGATAAAGAAAATGAGAACGAAATGTCAATAATAAATAGCCCGGTCCATTTCATTTTCGGAATTAAAAAAACTGTTTACATATTATTTCGGACTTTCTGGTTTTTGTAATAGCAAACCCATTTACATTTACAGAAATATAATTTTTGTGTAAACTATAGTAATTAAAAAAATATCTAAATCTCAATGATAATGATACTATAGGTTTTCCGGCCAAACTTCGTAAACTAGCTTAGCATCCCAATTAATGTTACGTTCATTCAAGTTTGTGCGAAATTGAATGACTATGTAGATCAACATTCAAAAAGCTAATTGCGTCATTCAATTTGCTAATATGCTCATCTTACCGTAATTAAATGCCTAAAACCCCTTGAATCCGGTGGCTCTGCCCCTGGACCCCACCTAGGGCCCTAAGGCTCCGCCCCCGGAACCCCACGCCAATTCGTGACCTGCCAGTGTCACAAATAAGGTATAAAACTATGCTCATCCGACGATGATTTCATGTATGAAACCCCTGAGCTTCTGAGGGCTTCACCCCTGGACACAACACCAATTTGTGTCCTGCCAGTGTCAAAAATGAGGTATCAAAATATGCTCATCTGATCGTAATTTATTGCCCAAAACCCCTGAGCTTCCGGGGGCTCCGACCCTGGACCCCACGTCAATTCGTGACCTGCCAGTGTCACAAATAAGGTATAACATTATGCTCATCTGACGATAATTTAATGTATAAAACCCCTGAGCTTCTGGGGGCTCCGCCCTCTGGACCCAAAACAAATTTATGTCCTGCCAGTGTCACAAATACGGTATCAAAATATGCTCATCTGACAGTAATTAAATGCCTATACCCCCTGAGCTTCTGGGGGCTCCACCCCTTGACCCCCACTGAGAAACGTTCAACGGCGGGGCCTACATGCTAGAGTGGGGTGATGGGCATTTTTTTGTCTAATTTTTGTTTAATTAAACTAAAAGAAGGCCAGCGGATAAAAAGTCACAGTTCGTAGGGAAAAAAAACATGTCGGCCGACCGACAATATACATCTCACCGACTTTAAACTTCTGCATTGATATAGTACACGAGGATCGAGCAAGAATACCGACACAGCTGACCCGACACAGCAATATATTTTACCCGTGTCTTTCTTGCTCCCTCGACGAGACGACTCCACCCAACAACCCCCTCTCTCTTTTACTCCCACTCCTCCTCTCTCAGACCCTTACCTCCCCTCTCTCTCCTCTCTTTCCTCCCCCGTTTCTTTTGTTTCCCTTTTCTCTCTTTTCTTCTTTTTTTTCTTCTTTATTTTGTTTTCTCTTTCTTTCTTCTCTTTCCTTTCTTTTCCTTTTTTTCTTTTCTTTTTCTTTTTTCTTTTCTTTCCCTTTCCCTCTCTTTTTCCCCTCCCCCTTTTCTTTTTTTCCCCGTGGCAGCCAATTTACCGACAATATCCTGACAGGTGGGGGGGGGGTGTCGTACCCCCACCCCCCCCCTCTCTTGGGAGACGCCCCTGAGTGGACACCAAGTTTAAATGGTGTAAGATAGTGGATATAAAGACATAAAATGACATGAAATATTTGAAATTATACACTTAAATTGTAAACAATAATTATGATAATAGCTAGTTCTTATATTATTATAATAGCACTTTTCAGGACCGAAGGCCTTCTCGAAGCGCTTCACAATTATATATATTATTACCCCGGTCATCGGATTCAGGCTTTGTCGCACACATACTCCCTGGGGGAGCATTCCAGCCAAGCGTCGTTTTTACAAGCGCACACTTGCTAATCCAAACAATTTAAAACAGGTGCGTTTCGCTGTGAACAGGCGCGATAACAATCGCCCTCAAAGCTACGTCTAAACAAGGAGTTACTACACTAAACTATGTTCCCAGCATCACGGCAGCCACGTTTGCCTGAAACATTCTGTATTCAAGATTTGTTGGGTGTTGCTAAGTTTTTGTCAAGGTCTATCACGGTATCTTTCCCCTCGTTGCTTAACGTCCATCCCTTTTTGTGCGCAAAGCCCGGCGTGAATAGAAATGTAAACATAGCTTGAAACGACGTCACAATCGGAAAATGAGCGCCATTTTTTAGGGAAAGCTCAGTAGGTTTCAACAAGTTGCAACTTCAAGCATCAAAGTCCAGAATCTGGCCTATTTAATTTTGATCTCCACCACACCAACGCTACCTATTCCTACTTACTTGCTACCAGCCGATGATGGCGTGATCATTAAATTAAGACGCCCGGCGAAACTCAGGCTGGGCTGATGAGCATAATTATGAGTCTGTTGATAACGCCATCTTCGACGGCTTGGATCAAGTGTGGGGAAATTATAAAGGACCGTAAAGATTCTGGACTACAAGCATCTCCGCCTGGCTGCCGCCACTAAAACTTTAAGCATCTCCGTACGGCGACCGCCAGCTGGAAACTTTTAAAGTTGCAACTTTAACAACCTATTTTTGGCGGCAGCCTGGCTGAGCCAATTATAGACGTGCCGCCAGGCTGGGGGTGGATGGGCCGATTAAAGATTCCGGGGTAAAACTCAGATCCCAGCCTGGCGCAAGCCGGCTGGGCTAATTAGTGAAAATTAATTGCCCCAGCCAGGCTTCGGGCGGATTTGCAGCCTCGATCCGCCAATACGTGAGGCGGGAGCCAGCTGGTATCGATATTTTTGACGCCTCGCCTTACAAACGCACATTTGTGAGAATTACATTTTTTGTATAGACATGTGATGATATTCTGTCACCTAACACCCGAACCATAGGTCCGCCCATAACAAATTTGGAATCAAAATGTGCGGGAGACATGAGAGAAAAAAACTCATGAAATTTCAGCGCCAAAGGTTGAGAGGTTTTGATGCAGCGGCAAAAATTCGACGGGGGGGGGGGGCATTATGCCCCCGGCCTTATTAGGGTTAAATCAATATCTTCTCACATTCTCTCACTATTTATCTCTTCCTTTCGAGTTCTCTCTTTCATTACAACTTCTCTCAATTTCTCCTCTCCACTCTTATGTGCTGTGTATCTCTCTTCTTCTTACTCAAACAAAAAAATTGACAGGATAGTAATTGAAACTAATTATTGCACGTCAAACAAACATTTAATCACTAATGCTACTATTTCAATGACTTTAGAAAATGAATCATCCTGTAATATGGCAACTCCCATCGTATCAAGTTTGCATATTTACATCGGCTTTACTTACAATAAGTATAATGATTAACTTGTAAAATAATAGTTATATTCACAGCAATAGTAATAATAATGATAATGATAATAATAATAATAATAATAACAGCAATACTGATACAATAAATATTATTATCAAAATGTTAGGCACCCATCAATTTGATTCTTGTTTTTTAAATATCTTTTAACTTGCTCTTTAAAAAAATTTCAGGCAGTTCTGAAAATGCAAAAGCACTGTTCATTACAATTGCAGACCCATTCACTAACTAAAGTATGCCCTTTTACCCTCATCATCGACAATATTTCCACAATGCATTATTTCATGATAAAGATGGTATATATTAATCTTGCCTTCATTATTAATAAAGTTCTATAAAATAATCTTCTCATTCGCTTTTAAAATTTGTGTTTCTTTCAGGTCATGATCGGTCATGTTCACGTTTGATATTTTGATACTAACGGTTTTACTCTTTCACACAAATCCGGCACAAGTGGATGTTGACATGACATTTCAACACGATGTTGCTCAGTGAAGCGTGTATAGATTAATGTAATCAATGTATCATAGGAAAGCATATTACTGCTACTCTATATGGAAGCAAGGAATCTTATTATACACCTCATAGATATTCACAACATCTATTCGTTTTCGATTTTCATTTTTTCTGGGACGCAGTGTATAGTTAATAATTTATAAACCGAGCATCTTACTTTAGATTACCCATATTTCACACTAAAACCATATTTGTTTTACCTAAAGTTTGGAAGATAAAATATTGACTTTTGTCTTTCTTTATTCTTTTTCCTTGTCTTGAATTACTTATATGACATGATGTCATGTATTGCATATAGTTTTCATTGAAGGAATGCATTTATTCATTGTATTCGATTTATTTAGGTAATGATTGTGAAATATAAAATAAGACAGCCTTAAAACATGTAAATAATGTCATAAATTGCCGTGTATTTTGACACATTGACGTTACATTATTTGTTTTCGTTATTTCTATTCGTATATATCTGATGTATAAGCTTATTACTCGAGACCACAGACAGAACTTTATATTTATATGTTTACATGTTTGTATATTTCTATCATAGAACCTATGAATAATTTACTACACAAACTGCACTTTTATGTTGTAATCAAATATCTTTGACGTTTCATGATTTCATGAAGCACTACCTAATATTATACAATGAAGTTTAAACACAGTCTCTTGGCAGTAAAAATGAGATTCTATAAAACTCAAAAAGAACAAACCGCCACTAATTCTAATCATCGATATGATTATTTTCAAATTGCTTGAATGTAAAGATGAAAAGTGCTCTGTTTTTTAAACATCATAAATAAACAATTCTTTTACACTCTTTTTTAAGTGCTCTTCGTGTAAAAATTAGTGCATGGAACTACAAAAAAAACACAAACTCGAACATTCCTAAAGATCTATATTTTTTTTGGTATTTTTTTTGCTGGGGGGGGGGGGGTATTTACTTGCCTCCATCTAGGTGTTCAAATACAATCAGTGGTGCAACCTGGTGATATGAAAAATGGAAAGAAACCAATACATTTTTTATATCCCCACTTTTTTCTCGCATATGAATCTTAATCGTCTGGAGCAATGCTTATCCTGCCAACTATATCGCTTCGACTCTTGATAACTATCAAACCAAATTTGAAAACAGTTTACATTCTCGCGAAACGACCCTTGGGTAAAATGTTTATATGTAAGACTTGATCCGTCTAGCCACCTTGCCTCACTGAGACTTAAGCCGGTCAGCCCGATCCAGTAGTTCTCACTAGCACGCTCTGCAATGAAGTCCTGTTCCTCTTGCGACTCGATGAAGACTAGATGGGATCCGTATTGGGAACAAGCTGAAACCGCAGAAGAATGATTCATCTCTGAAGTGCTGAAATTGTAGAACGACCCGCCGAATTCACAATCCACCGGAGGGGATGAGCATGCTGAAAAAGATGAAAATACAATATGTAAACTAGACATGTAATACTTGTTTGGAACAAGTATAGGTGGGCTGGTCAACTAAAATTTGAGACAAAATAGAGCAAAAAAAAGCGATATACTGCTAAAAAAACAATGTCATGTAGATCAATGATGTGAACGAAATTCACCTTTCATAGGCATAATACGCGACTTAAAAAATTTCTGATATGTGCCCTTTAATCGTAATTTTCACTATGATGACGTCATCAAAATGAAAAATGGTGCAATTAAGCTTGTAGAGAATTGTCTTAGCTACATCATATCAAAATTGGAAGAAAATCGATCAATATTTACAGAGATACAATCAATTTTACATAAATATGCTGACGTCATAATATGCAAATTCGTATTTTGAGTTCCAAGGCCATTATGATGATGTCACGATACACTTAATGGCTAAATGAGACATGTAATCATATCTCCGACTCATCTTCTATCTAAATATGAAAACAAATTGAGGGTCCCGGTGCATTCCTAAGAGCTATAATGGATTTTGTAGTGGCATATTTTTGCCCATATATGCTATGTATTAAAAGAGCTCGCGCGCACGAACATTTATCTTGAATGGACGCTCATGTTGTTATTAATGGTCATAAAGAAATAAACATGGTATCAAATTGTTCGAAAAAATATGGGAAATATCATGAAAGAAAAAAAAATGGCGATTCTATGTTTTGTAATGGTGTTACGCGCGAAAACGCGCGCGCATGCGCGTGTGCGCGATTTTTTTTAATAAAATGCTTAAAATGGCCTAAAACGTATGCAAAATAAATTTAAGACGATTTTGAGCATTTTGAAATTTTGTGCGCGCACTGACGCGCGGACGTACGCGCATGCGCGCGTTTTGTGACCTAAAATTTACCGGACTGATATTGACCTTGATCATGATAAATATGAAAGAGAACTCATTTTGGGTTATGAAGATTTGATCATGAGTTAATTTTCAGAAAATTTCACAAAATGGCGCCTAGATGACGTCATCAGTCAAGGTCAAGGTTGAAAACCTTACCGTGCTTTGTCCATATGCCTATACATATGTGCGCCAAAATTGAATTTATTTGATTCAGCCATTTTCAAGTTATCTTGCTAACAAAAAAGTGGTAAGATTTAAGAAAAATAAATAATAAAGAAATAAATAAAGGCGATTTTAACAAAAATATAAGGTGGTCTGTATTAGATACAGCCCACCTGATTAATCAATTTTAAGAAAGTAGGCAAAGTGATTATTTGGGTAGAAACTGAAATATTCAAAGACAAATTATTATTATTCTCAACATTATTATTATTATCGTTATTATCATTATTATTATTATTATAGATAATAGATAATGATGATGATAATGGCGAAAATAATGATAATAATGATATAGAAAATAATGATACTAAAAATAGATGCAAAGACAAAATAACAGCTTTAAAAAGACTCGGTAACATTAGTGAAGGTTGATGAAAAACTGCGTAATTTTTGTATGAAATGTTACTTATTATATTCCTCACTGGACTAACCCTCTAACATGCAAAAAAATCATGATTTTTTTTTAAACCACAAAGATATTTATGGTTTTCTTTGAAGGCGTCACTGGTCAACACCCTCTAACAGTAAATTCTCCAAACCATTTTTGAATTTTCCCAACCGTTTTTCCATGAAAATAAGACAAAAGACAGGCTTTAAAAAATATTTCGACACTTAAATATCTGGGATGGTATATAAAACCAATGCATAGCTTTGTGATGATTTACATTCACCTAAAATGTAATTAAATTGTAATAATATAGTTGGGAGAATTAAGGAATCGATCAGATCAGTTCTTCCCCAACAGTTATCATTAATAATGGTGTGCTTTCACTAGAATTTTCATATTATCTTTAACTGTATACATGTAGCATTGTAGTCATTACCTTAACACCACTTTCTCTCATCTGAACAATGTTACCAAGTCCCTTTAATGATCAATCAATACCTACAAAAACTCTCCTCACTATCGCAAATTTTGGCCAATTTATGAATAAAAGAGGGGAAAGAGAGAAAGAGAGAGAGAGAGAGAGAGAGAGAGAGAGAGAGAGAGAATAGAGTGGGGGGAGAAGGAAGGGCAAGAGATAGTCGAGCCTCTGTACCGTTTTCGTTTAGCGCACCCAATCAGCTGATAAAATAACACACCCTCAACGTTGAAAGTAGACCTAGCCATTCCTCTAAATCTGGACCACGAATACGGAAATTTGGGGATTGCACGATCAGTGGAGAGACCGCGCTGTGTGTGCGGGTTAAAAAGAAAGAACGGACTGAATCTGGACTAGGCAAGAGAGAGAGAGAGAGGGGAAAGGGGTAGTGGCTAGACATATTATATTAATGATCAAATGCAGGCGCGCCGGAAGCAGTTTGGGATTGGGGGGGGGGGGCAAACATTCCAGGGGGCTCACTTTCCAGGGGCAGTGACGTAATGAGAAAAAAAGTTCGGAAGGGGGGGGGGGCAGACGAAAAATCTGCATCACCACCAGTCTTACACGTTACATGCAGGTCCCGCGGAACGTTTTTCAAAGTGGAGTATTATCGATCAGGAAGAGCGTAAATTGGCGTGGGGTCCAGGGCATGAGTCTCGGCAGGGGGTCAAGGGGCTGAGCCCCGGGAAGCTCAGGGGTTTTAGGTATTTAATTACGGTTAGATGAGCATCCAGGGGCCCTCTGTAAGGCAATTGACGTGTTCCAAGGGGGGGGGGAGCCCCCAGAAGCTCAGAGGTTTTAATATTTAACTACGGTCAGATGAGCATCCAGGGGCCGTCTTAGGGCCCTTGGTGTGGTCCAGGGGGCAGAGCCCCCGGAAGCTCAGGGGTTTTAGGTATTTAATTACGGTCAGATGAGCATCCAGGGGCCCACCTTAGGGCCATTGGTGGGGTCAAGGGGTCAGAGCCCCCGGAAGCTCAGGGGTTTTAGGTATTTAATTACGGTGAGATGAGCATCCAGGGGCCCGCCTTAGGTCCCTTGGTGGGGTCCGAGGGTGGAGCCCCCGTAAGCTCTGGGGTTTTAAGCATTTAATTACGGTCAGATGAGCATTTTTTATACCTTATTTGTGACATTGGCAGGTCACTTATTTTTTTCTCAGTCTTTCTTTCTTTTTCTCTTTAACATACTTTTTAAAAAAGGAGGGGGGGGGCTCGAGCCCAGCCACTTTGCAGACCATGACATAAAGGCTTCTAGATAAGCGTATTTCGCCTGACTGTAATGTGGGAATTTCTTATTTTCCAACAAACGCATAAAAAGGTATGACTTACAAAAAAAATGGAGAAAAAATGCCGGAAAATCATGTCACAACATCAACATTTGTAAATCACTTGTTTCGAATAAGAAATACATTACCCCCCCCCCCCCCATCAGTAAGCCAGCGTTCAGGGGCTCATGTCTTCTCACCCCTATAACAAAAAAACGGACACGCTTTCCCATTCTCGCACAATATGTCCACGATATGCGCGTATCGCTATTATAGAGACCTCCATTTAAAATACCGTATAGGTGGCATGCGCAATGTTTATGACATTAATCCTGTGAACTGTCCTTTTTCTTTGAATGGAATTGTATATGTGATTTAATTCAGGTTTTTATTATTGTTACGTTCTTTTGGATTTAAAAAACAAACCATGTTTACTCCTTTACTGTTTTTCTTTTCTTTCTTTTTTGGAGGGGGGGGGGGGGCGTTTTTGGGGGGCAAAAATGCGTTTTGCCCCCCCACTTTTTTGACTGGGGGGGCAACTGCCCCCCCTGCCCCCCCACTTCCGGCGCCTATGATCAAATGCATGACATCATTTCATTGTTTCTCTTACTTACTGGAGGCGGTGGTTTCTGGCGATGTTGTTGTGTCTGACACCGTGGCCGTAGGGCTCATCGTTGGCTTTGTCGTCACGTCCGTAGTCGATGATTCCGCTGACTCTGAAACGTTTATAAAAAATGAAGCCACACTTTCAAAGTAATAAGATTAGGAATGACACCTCAACAGTAATAGAAGGCCAAAACGAAGAACGTTTTTTAAAATAAACTTTAACAGTTTATTTATTTTTTGTATAGTGTGTGTCAGGACATTGAATTTAGTGGTGCTTTGACAAAGTCGAAGGGTCTTATTTTGCCAAATCATTTATCTAAATGTATTGATATGGCGTGTTGACTGTTGTTAAACGCATGGACCATAAAATTAGACGGTTATTTCCCCCTTAAAAATGTTTTACCGACGCCCGAGATAGGAAAGGACTTTTAAAAAGTCAGATAAAGACTGAAAGATACAGATACAGATACAGAGAGAGAGAGAGAGAGAGGGAGGGAGGGAGAGAGAGAGAGAGAGAGAGAGAAGAGAGAGAGAGAGGCTATAGTGGCTAAACTCAGAGGCCCGAATTCACAAAGGAGGTTCGTCGACAAACCTCCTTTGTGAATTCGGGCCATAGTGATATTAATCACATGACGCCATTTTAATGTTTCTCTTACGGGAAGTTGTGGTTTCTTGCGATGTCGTTGCGTCTGATCGTTCCGGCATCGTGGCCGTTGGGCTCGTCGCGGACTTGCTTTTCGCTTCCCATTCTGAACGAAATGAACAAAACATGTATTAAATCGAGTGGGGAAAAGGGAGCCGGAGTCAGGAAATGATAGGAATATAGACAGATAGAGACAAATAATGTGCGAAGAGGGAAGACGAAGAAGAAGAACAACAACAACATAATAATAATAATACATTTTATTTATCAAGCGCTTAATGCTTAATGAAAGGAAAAGGAAGGAAAAGTGAGAAGAACTAAAGAAACATATTTGAAAATATTGAATTAAAAGTAAACGGCAAAGAAGAATGTGACATAACAAAAATGAAGGACTACATTAAAATTGATTGAATTATAGATAAACAACATCAAGAACAGTGTCGTTAAACTTATACGAAAATTTTTTATTTCAATAATTGACGTGCTCCTAAATTCTTTTAGCGACGCTCTTGAAAGAAGGACAAATAAAAATAAGACTATAAAAGTAAGAATTAGACGGTCACCCCCCCCCCCCTCCTTAAAAAAATGTTTTAGCGACGCCCGGAAAGGACCGAAAAATAGTATAGAGATATCAACTGCTTCGAGAGGCCTGGCTGTTTAATAGGCTCAAGATGTGCAAGCTCTCGAGAGCCTATAAATCAGCCAGACCTCGAATATTAAAGCAGTCGATATTTCTTTTATATGGTGAATTGA
Source organism: Strongylocentrotus purpuratus (assembly GCF_000002235.5). Classification (NCBI taxonomy): domain Eukaryota; kingdom Metazoa; phylum Echinodermata; class Echinoidea; order Camarodonta; family Strongylocentrotidae; genus Strongylocentrotus; species Strongylocentrotus purpuratus. Next base: position 28,385,632 of record NW_022145598.1, read on the forward strand.
AACAAAAATCTACCAAGAATTCTTACCTTATCCTTTTGTTGAGTAAAGATCGGTTAAAACATCACGGACAATCTGAGAAACTGTCTGTTTATCTTTGTTTAGCGGTGTCCGCGCTCGCACATAGGAAATGTTAACACTTAAACCACAGTGGGTATCGCAGCAAAATTTTAATATTTTCACGATAACCGGAATTTTGAGGGATCTCACTCTTGGACTATTAATCGGTATTGGCATTTTTTGTTTCTTTACGGGAATGGCCAAAATCACGACTCCAATTTCGACCAATCAGATGGCTGGATTCCTTAAGTGAGGTATATAAAATCAGATAAAGACCGAGAGAGAGGGAGAGAGAAAAAAGGGGATTTGGTGGCTAGACCCATTATGATAAAAATCAAATGCATGACGTCATTTCCATGAAGCTATTGCCTAGACATACCAGAGGTAGTGGTGCTTTGAGAAGTCTTTGAGTCTGAGCGTTCCGTCATCGTAGTCGAAGGGCTCGTCGTAGGCTTGGTAGTCGCTTCCTCCGTTGAATCTGTGAGGAAGAACAAATCATGGGGTAGATGACGAGGCATAATATTTACTCTGAAAATATCTTCCCGCCGGCTGTTTCCAGGCACTCTTGGTCAGGGTACGGGGATAGGATCAAAGCGGAGGTGGGGGGGGGGGGGACGAATAGAAATCGGAAAATACTTTTCCTGTGGGAATCCCAATTCTATCAACAAGTTCCGAAAGAGGACCGCGAGGTATTTTCTTCTTAATAATCATCATCTTCTTCTTCTCCAGTTGCAACTACTGAATGTTGGTAACCCCCTGTAGAAAGTGTCGTCATGCTCTGTGTTCCTTAATTAGCCACCCCTCCCCAGATACGCCTAATATCGTTTTTGGTCAGTGTCTCCCTTGAAACCCACACTTGAGCAGTGACAGTTGTAGCCTACCATAGTCTCCTCACACAAGAGGGAGAGAGAGAGAGAGAGAGAGAGAGAGAGAGAGAGAGAGAGAGAGAGAGATAGAGAAAGAAAGGGAAGGGGGTAGTGGCAGACATTTAATAATGATCAAAAGCATGACATCATTTCATTGTATCTCTTACTTACTGGAGGTGGTGGTGTCTTGCGATGTCGTTGTGTCTGACATCGTGGTCGTAGGACTCGTCGTGGGCTTGCTCGTCGCGTCCGCAGTCGATAGTTCTGTTGAATTTGAAACGTTTGATAAAGTTGATGGTTCAGGGTTGTAACAAATGAATCTACACGTACAAAGCAATGAGATTAGGAATGACAACCTAAACATGATTAGAAGTCCAAAACGCAGAAAATTTAGCTCCATGAAAACATATAAATTGTATCAGTCAAATTATTTTATGAAGTATAATTTGTGTCAGCAAATTTGTAGATTTAGTGGTACTTTATCAAGGTCTAAGAGACTTTTTTACCAAATAATTTATCTAAATGTGTTCCTGCATGTGGCTTGATTGTTGTCATTGCACTCGTGGGCAGAAGAGTGCATGAGGCAGTACCTCCCCGTTAAAAAAATGTTTTAACTACGGCCGTGATAGGAAAGGACTTAAAACAAGAATCAGATGAAGACCTAGAGAGAGAGAGAGAATGAGAGAAAGAATAAGAGAGAGAGAGAGAGAGAAATAGAGAGAGAGAAAGAGAGAGAGAGAGACGGAAAGAGAGAGAGAGAGAGAGAAAGAGAGAGATATATTCGAGAGGAAAAAGGGGAAGTGGCTAGACATATTATATTAATAATCAAAAGCATGACATCATTTCATTGTTTCTCTTACTTACTGGAGGCGGTGGTTTCTGGCGATGTCGTTGAGGCTGACACCGTGGTCATAGGCCTCGTAGCTGTCTTAGTCGCCACGTCCGCAGTCGATGATTCCACTGACTCTGAAATGTTTATAAAAATGAAGCCACACGTTCAAAGTAATAACATTAGGAATGAAACCTCAACAGGAATAGAAGGCCAAAACGAGGAGCATTTTTTAAAATAAACTTTAACAGTTTATTTATTTTATGAGGACTGTATAGTTTGTGTCAGGACATTGGATTTAGTGGTGCTTTGACAAAGTCGAAGGGTCTTATTTTGCCAAATCATTTATCTAAATGTATTGATACAGCGTGTCTAATTGTTGTTAAACGCGTGGACAAAAGAATTAGACGGTCACTTACCCCTTAAACAAATGTTTTACCGACGCCCGAGATAGGAAAGGACTTTTAAAAAGTCAGATAAAGACTGAGATATACAGATAGAGAGAGAGAGAGAGACAGAGAGAGAGAGAGAGAGAGACAGAGAGAAAGGAGAGAGAGAGGTGATAGTGGGGAAGAGGGAAGAAGAACAATAACAGCATCAAGAACGTTGTCGTTAAACTTATAGGCAAAATATATATTTAAATAATTAACGTACACTTCCCCTTCCTAAAGTGTTTTAGCGAATCTCCTGAAAGAAGGACAAATACAAATAAGACTATAAATATAGGAATTAGACGGTCACCCCCCCCCCCCCTCACCTTAAAAAAAATGTTTTAGCGACGCCCGGAAAGGACCGAAAAATAGTATAGAGATATCAACTGCTTCGAGAGGCCTGGCTGTTTTATAGGCTCAAGATGTGCAAGCTTTTGAGGGCCTAAAAATCAGCCAGACCTCGAATATTAAAGCAGTCGACATGTCTTCTATATGCTGAATTGAAACAAAAATATACGAAGAATTCTTACCTTATCCTTTTATTGAGTAAAGATTGGTTAAAACATCACGGACAATCTGAGAAACTGTCTGTTTATCTTTGTTTAGCGGTGTCCGCGCTCGCACATAGGAAATGTTAACACTTAAATCAATGGGTATCGCAGCAAAATTTTACTATTTTCATGGTAACCGGAATTTTGAGGGATCTCACTCTTGGACTAATAACCGGTATTGGCATTTTTCGTTTCTTTACGGGAATGGCTAAAATCACGGCTCCAATTTCGACCAATCAGATGGGTGGATTCCTTAAGTGAAGTATATCAAGTTAGATAAAGACCGAGAGAGAGGAAGAAAAACAAGGGGGATATAGTGGCTAGACCCATTATGATAATGATCAAATGCATGACGTCATTTCCATGAAGTTATTGTCTAGACTTACCAGGGCCCCGTCTTACAAAGAGTTACGATCGATCCAAATCAATCGTAAGTCCTCCAATCAATCTCAAGTTTGCAGTCTCCTATCTCTTATGTACATAGTTACGATTGATATCAATCACAAATAAGTTACGATTGATATCAACTCTTTGTAAGACGGGGCCCAGATGTAGTGGTACCTTGAGAAGTCGTTGTGTCTGAGCGTTCCGTCATCGTAGTCGAAGGGCTCGCCGTAGGCTTGTTCTTCGCTTCCTCCGTTGACTCTGTGAAGAAGAAACAAACATGGGGTAGATGACAAGGCATAATATTTACTCTGAAATTATCTTACCGCCGGCTGTCTCCAGGCGCTCTTGGTCAGGGAGAGGGATATGATCAAAGCGGGGTGGGGGGGGGGGGGGACAAATAGAAATCGGAAAACATTTTTCCTGTGGGAATCCCAATTCTATCAACAAATTCCGAAAGAGGACCACAAGCTTTTTTTCTTCTTAAACTTCATATTTTACTTCTTCTTCTTCTTCTTCAGTTGCAACTACTGAATTTTCGTTTACCCCCTGTAGAAAGTCTCTTCATGCTCTTTGTTAATTAATTAGCTACCCCTCCCCCGAAACGCCTACGTTGATATTACACCTACGTTCATCGCAGTGTCTCCCTTGAAACCCACTTGAGCAGGTACAGTTGTAGCCTTCCATAGTCTCCTCACACCAGCCGTTTTTACAGAGATTTTTGCCACAATCTGCGAAATAAGTAATAAACGGGATAAAACTCAATATTGATTAACAAGTTATCATTACATTTTGTTCTGTTTGGTGTGAAAGATATATTTTCGGGATTTTCACAAATTAACATAAAAAAGATAAGCAAGACTAATGATAATGCATTTTTACCAGGGCTTAAACATGTCAAACGCCACGGAGACCATACTCCATAGCCATCGGATACCCATTTCATTGTTGTCAGTGCCCATTCTCTAAATACACTGTTTTGCCTGGTGTAATTCACAGCCCTTCCCGACTATTTTTTTAATAAATCCCCGATAATTGTTCCTGGCTTTATTTTGTCAAAGGTTTATGATTAGGGTAAGAGTTGCAATTGGCTTTAAGGTTAGGATTAGAGTTAGGGTCAGGTATAGTGTTTGTTACAGTTACAGGAAAACCCAATCATAATAGACAACTACTCTAAAAGAAAGCAGAAATATCAGAGAAGCAGACTGATGAAAGTTCGAATGGAATCGGATGAAAAATAAGAAAATTTGTTTCAACACACAAAATGACTAAAATGTTAATTTTTCCAAATGTTTGACTCTGGAGGGCCTTTCCATTTGAGAGAACCGATGATAATGTGCTATCCGAAATATATTTTGCCTACTGCCCCAAGGGAGAAGGCACTTCTAACCTTTTTATCGACGACGAACGGGAAAGTTGTCCATGACTATGTCACAATCAATTGGAGATTGGCATATATTTAGTGATCTCATATTTCAATCATTCATAACTCCCTTGAAGTTAATTCGATTTATTTTTCCAATCTTTTTCTCTTACTTTTCTACTTTCACACAAATGAATATTTAACAAGATTTGGATTCCCCTTTAAGAAATTAACGTGGAGCAATTTTCGTCAGAAACAAGTGTCGTACAACCTTGCCCTTTTTAGATCTTCCTACGTACCTGTACTGTAATAAAAGAATTCGTGACATAGAAATAGCGGCCTAAAAATAAAGAAATTATTTAGAACCGAGACCGCGAAGTTTGTCACTGGTTTTTCTAGCACTTAACAATTACTTAAGCCCATCCATTTAGGCTTTAATTCAAGTGAGAAAACAATAATTATTTCACACTGTTTTCAAATTCTGGTAGTTGATAGCGAAGGGAAAAACGAGAATATTATTTTGTGAATACGAATTCACAAATATTGTTGCTCGTCTCGCATCAGAATATTGTTTTGCTAGATAATTTGATGTTCCTTTCATTATTTTCGATAGATTTTACTAATCATCTAGAGAGGAATTTCAAATAGTAGTAGTAGTAGTAGTAGAAGTCGTAGAAGTCGAAGGAGTATTAGTAGGAGTAGTAGTAGTTGTAGTAGTAGTAGTAGTAGTAGTGGTAGTTATAGTAGTAGTAGTAGTAGTAGTAGTAGTAGTAGTAGTAGTAGTAGTAGTAGAGGTAGTAGTAGTAGTAGTAGTAGTAGTAGTAGTAGTAGTAGTAGTAGTAGTAGTAGTAGTAGTAGTAGTAGTTTTTGTTCGTATCTTAAACGATTATTATTCAAAAAAGTAAGCTTCATATATTTTTGTATATATTTATGTTTAATGATGTTGCCTATTATGTGTATAAATGTATCCAGTATTTTTATCCTTTTATTTGTCATTAATTTTATTTTATGTCAACATGTATAATGCTCAGTGTATTTTAAATATCATGATGTTTTTACCTTGTACAAATGATCTGCAATTCAGCTTCGGCTGCCAGAACATCATACGAATAAACCCTTATTGAATTGAAAAAAAAAAATTGAAAAAATAGTAGTAATAGTAGTAGTAGTAGTAGTAGTAGTAGTAGTAGTAGTTGCAGTGGTAGTAGTAATTGTAGTGGTAGTAATGGTAGTAAACATTTAGTAGTAGTAGTAGTAGTAGTAGTAGTAGTAGAGGTAGTAGTAGTAGTAGTAGTAGTAGTAGTAATAGTAGTTGTAGTAGTAGTAGTAAACAATTAGTAGTAGTAGTAGTCGTAGTAGTAGTAATAATAGTAGTAGTAGTAGTAGTAGAAGTAGTTGCAGTGGTAGTAGTAATAGTAGTGGTAGTAGTAGTAGTAAACAATTAGTAGTAGTAGTAGTAGTCGTAGTAGTTGTATTTGTAGTAGTTGTAGTAGTGGTGGTAGACCTCTAGTAGTATTCGTATAGTATTGTTAGTAGTTTTTATGATAGTGGGATCGGATATTTATAATGTCAATTAAAAATGTATGATCTGTACTATTATTGATTGATTAGCTTTTTTTAAGGGATTTTATATTTTATAACAAAAAATGAAACCAAGGAAGCATGAGATTTACCCGGGATTCTGCATATTATGTGTTGGCCAGGAATTTTTCCAGCGAAGACGGCAGGGGTAGAGAAGAGTTTTGGGACGGTCTGCAACATGGTGCCATCGGGCAGTCGCACCATCTTACAATTAAAGGACGTCGGCAAGGTGCTTTGCTTGCTGAACTCGCCTGGACAAGATGTTTTCGTCAGCTTCGACGAATCCGATAAAGCGGGCAAGGCTGTGTGGAATAAACACACACAAAAAAAAAAAATCGCTAGTGAGCTCTTCTTCCTACTGCTCTCCCTCCTCCTATTCCCCTCCCCAATCCTTCCTCTTTCTCCCTTGCCTCCCCTCCTCCTCCTCTTCCCGCTGTCCCTCCTCTTCTACCTCCCCCTTTCTCAGCCATCCCTCCTCCTCACCGCCTCCCCTCCTCCTCACCGCCTTCCCTCCTCCTCACCGCCTCCCCTCCTCCTCACCGCCTCCCCTCCTCCTCCCCCATCTTCTTCCTCTTCTACCTCCTCCTCTTCCACCTGTTCCTCTCCCCCTTTAGTATCATTCTCTTTCTCCCATATTCCCCTCATTCTCCTCCTCTTCCTCCTCAACCTCCTTCTCTTCCTCCTCTTCCTCCCTGTCACCTCTCACCATCTCTCCTTCCTTTTCCCCTTCCCCATCTCCTATTTATTCTTCCCCTCCTCTACCCTTTATGATTGAAATTCCCCTTACAATAGTTTGAAACATTCATTAGGGGGAATTTTCCAAACGTCCAACTATTATTAGAGATCCCACGTAGATTTTACACCTCGCTCCTATTTCGCTTCATAATGGTAATTTTATGAGCCAACTTTTTCAGCAATATTCGTACAATGATGAAAATATGACGTATATAATTATGAAGTCACACTTATTCTTACCAAAGGACAAACAGGTTACAGTGCCAAACAGTAACTTCCACATTACACCGATCTTTTGGTCTTTAGCCTGTGTTTATAAAAAAAATTAACATTGCATAAACAAATAGAACAAGAACAGAAAAATGATGATTAAGATAATGGCTAATGATGCTAATGTTATCACCTACCAAAACCAAGAACGGTATTTTCCAGCAGGATTTCCACTTTCACTGGCCCAAAATATTGGAATGCCCTTCCCGGCACATTAAAAGAAAAACCCTCTATAAGTGGTTTCAAAAATGCCCTCAAGAACTTTTTGTTGCAAACGAATCAGAATAAAGTAGTTCCCCGTTTTTGTTTTTTGGTTCGTTGTTTTCCCCCCGTAATTGTATTTTGTCTGGCATGGGTCATTGAGAGCTCTGTGGCATTCATGTATTTAGTTAACAGTGGTTTCAAGTGGTACCTCGTTCGTTTGAGCAAATGCATTTTGTAGGGGCCCCCTATGGGGGCGTCTGGCGGGCCCTTAGCAGCAGAAATTGTGTCTGGCATGGGCCATTCAGTACTCCGTGGCATTCATACAATTAGTTAACACTGGTTTCAAGTGGTACCTCGTTCGTTTGATCAGATGCATTTTTGGGCCCCCCTCAACTGGCCCCAGGGGCCACATGCAGCAGAGGGACTCCGGCAGACGTCCACATTTTGATATCCTAGGTTTTTTCCCAAATGTTCCAATACTCAGATATTGTTACCTCGTTCGTTCGATCAAAGTGATCTTGGCTGCCGGACTATAGGCTATGCCATTACGTACAACTGATATATTTTGGTTCATTCGAAGTTTTACTTGGAATAAGTGGAATATCAAATTACAAATTATTTTCCAAAACATAATCATATCCCTGTTATACAAACAAAAAGTGAAACGTTGCATCGACTTTTTCACAAGTGTTGCATAAATTATTATTCACCTTTTGCCATTTATATACATTTTCTTTTGAGGCAATAATCCTGTGAATCATCTTTAAATTTAATTGTTTAACTTTATTATAACGAATTTGCATTAATTTAAATGTAAATACATCCTTCTAAACAACTTAATTATCTAAACCTAGAAAGGAATCATGTATTTATTAAAAACGGATAACAAGTAAAACGGCTATAAAATAAAATCCAGCACATGGTGGCTATTTCAATATGATTGAAACAAAAACATAGAATACTTAACAGATCAATCTTCAAGGGCTTTAAACAAAAAGATCAGTTAAAGGAGGCACCTTTTCTTTGTTCAAAAGGGCTCTTTTGGGGTACTTAAAAAGGTTGGGGGCACTGTGACCCTTGTCAAACCCCTCCCCCCCCCCTTCTCCCAGGATCCCCGCCTCTAAATTAGCTAGTTTGCTTCGTTTGGGTTTGTGATGTTTGTGAAAACGCTTGTTATCTTAAAAAAAAAAAATCATAATTCTAGATCGAAATTATTCAAAAGCTGTGTTAGGTATTAGGGCCAATGTACTTATTTTGAGAAGTGGGGCGTACATTTATTTTATATGTGAAAATACATGTTACGCTAATAACATGCTGAAAGTGGATTGACAATTATGATTCAGCTTCATTGGAATACCTGTCAGCGTCAAATATTTTCAGAGGGGTGGGGTTTGTGAGTGGATCAAAAGGATAGATATTGATAGTATCACCATTATTTTTCGTTGCTATGCACGTTGCGATACAAAAAGAACCAAGACCAATTTGCACTATCAGACAATTAAATATCGACCTTCATCACATTACCTTAATGGAATATTTCCGGCATGGAAAAAGTCTGTATTTTTAATGAATAGATGTATAATTGAATTGCAATAAAGCGTCTCACTTGGATGCTCTTGTTTTGGTAGGATAATGATGGGCATCGTTTTCTCCCAAACGTTGGTACTTTCAATGGCTCATACAATAACAAAGATAGAATACCAGTGAGTTCATTAATCGGACAATGTTATAACGGTTAAATTGTGAACGTTAATTTCTCCCCAAATGTTTATATTTTACTTTTGAGTGCATTCATGCACTCAGCCCCAGCATTTGCAATTCCCAACGAATTTATCTACCCAGACAACAAAAATGGGAAGGGGTGGTCTGTTTTGGTACTTAATTCTGTTGTACATATAGCTAGTGTGTAAATGGGCGTGTAAGACGTACGGATAGAGAACATTGCGTTAGCTAATACCTGCAAGATGAGATTAATATAAAGTAAAATAAGCATAGAGTGTGGCATAAAGAAAGAGCAAATTTGTTTTTCACATAGCAAAAGTGATGATAATTTGTATTTGGTTCTTTTACCTCCTATTTTTTTTTTTTTTATAATTTACCCCGCCTAACTTCGGGGTATAATGAAATACATTGTTTGAACGGAACAGAAACAGAAAATAAAATTTTACAATCTCATAGAAATGAAAGAAGAAAACAAGAGAACAAATAAAAATGTCGTAACAGCAACATTGTACATGTATATTGATCTTCTAAAGCACTACCTTTTAATACATGCCATTTAGTAAAGAATTTGCTCGTTGTATTTTTTATTTTTCAAAGCCACTTGCTTTTCTAGAGAAAAATTAAAGTTAATTTAATGTTTGAAACAGCTAAACGATAGTTTATATGTTTCCTGTATCTGTTATCAAATATCTTTTTTTCTCATTAGGATTAACAAACGAATTCGGGCCATTTCTTTTATATTGAAATGATACAGAGTAAAAATTAAAACTGATATACATGTAGGTAGTAGTACTGTCTCTATATTAACAGTCTTTAGACTGACCATATCGGCCTTATATATGAGCACTCCCCACAAGTATGCTCCATTGTTTCGGGGAACTTTTCACAACAAAGTACAAAGTTCTGAGTCAACCAATTTCATTTTACGTTATCTATAATTAGTTAGAAGACAGTTTGTGTTAATTTTGAACTGGGAATTCTTGTTTTAACTTCAATAGTTGATATAAAAGTTAGGATATATATATATATATATTTCCAATTACTATCTGTAATATCCATTTTCTCGTAATTTCTTTTTGAGAAGCAGGAGGTATAAAAAATCCTTTTAATTCGAATACGGTAACATTTCTAGGGTGTCATGTTTTCTAGCTGTAACTCTGAATCATTTTTAATAAGTGTAAAAGCCTCGGATACACAATTCTTCCCATCAAAACCTTGTCTAAGTTTCTGTTTATAAGCTACATGTATGGCATGAACAATACTCCTCCAACGCATTACACAATTCGGGGGAACTCCTATTTCAACTATCAAATGGAATTATTGACCCGTAGTTATTTTATTAAGCACTAACAAAGTTTATACCTTTAACATGCACGCTTTTATCAACACAGGGTTTGGATGCAACAAAAATATTACGATTATTTCAAATTATTTGATTAGTAATTTCTACATCTTCTGGATTAATAAAACTGAAATAAGCTTTCAACATTCCTTTAAAAAACGGCGATATGCTCTTCCACGTGTAAACTTGTTTTGGATGTACATTAAAATAAAAAAACTAGGTAACCGGGTTCAATAAACTTATCAAAGATATTCTTCCACACATTTCTAATTGTGTTATTAATATCTATCCACTTCAACTTTTGAGCTGCAAAAATTGTTTTAAGGTCGACCATCTTGAAACCCCTTTCTTCTAAATCCACTATGATAGTGTTTGTTTATCATAACTTTACCTCCACTCCATAGAAAGTCGAATATGATCATGCTTTGTATTGAATGACATATTCTGAGACATCTAAAGCTGAAGCTAAATACATGAACTTTGCTATTAAAAGGCAAAAGTTTTATTAAAAGTATTTTTAACTGAAAGTGTTAAATTTTTGCATTTCCACATATTCAAAATCGTCTTTTATTTTTGTCTGATTCTGTTTTTTAAGTTTAATTTTTCAGCTTAATCTTTATTATAAGGAAAACAGTCTAATAATGCATTCACTGCAGGGACGGCCGAGTGACTTCGAAAGTGGGGGGAGGCACCAAGAAAAAAAGGGAACCTACAAAGGGAAATCTCAGAGCGAAAATATACAATTTTTTAGACATTGGTATATACCCCTACACTGTGATTACAATTATCAGGGATGATTTCAATATTTGTTTCACTTTAAACACCATACAAGATATTACTTAAGCATCATGCTTTGCAGTTGGTTTGATTGTCTACAACATTGTTTGCTAGCGAGCGAGGAAAATTTTAAGATGTCTGAGGTCGCAGTACGAAACATTACATCTTATAAAGAGGGAAAAGCCCAATCCTAATGGAATTATGTGCACATTCTCATAACGGAGGACTGAAAAGACCTTTGATAAGTAACATAAGTATATCATCTATAGATGCGTGCGAGCGTAGCGAGCTTCGGGGAAAATTGCTCTTAGTCGCGCTTGAAATTAGCTAGGGCGCGTTTAATGATGAGAGGAAAAGGGGAAACTTATCAGGAAAGGAAAGGAGCATGTGCCAAAGTACAAAGAGTAATTATCAGAGGTGAAAATAGGGCACTTCTAACACCCTCAAAAAAAGGCACTAACCAGGGATGAAAAAAATCATTCATGAGAATAGGAAATAGGCATTTTTCGACGAAAAAGGTGCCCCCATCAGATGTTGGTAGGGGCATTTATAAGATATTATAATATATTGTTAAAAGGAAAATTATCAGAGGTGAAAAGATGCACTCATCGCATCTGAAAAGAGGCAATGACTAGACATTAAAAGGGGCACTTATGTGAATAAAAAGGGTACTAGTAATAAAGGCAAATGTGCGTTAGTTAGAAAATTGACACCGAAGAGATTTTAAAGGGGCATTTATCGGAGGTGAAGGGGGCACCTATCTGAAGTGAAAAGAAGTAATTTCTCGTACCTGAAAAGGGTCATTTACCAGAGAAGGGGCACTGATGAGAAGGGGAAGGGCCCTTTTTCAATGGGGAACTTATCATTAGGAAAATGGCCACTTAGTTAGAAAGGAAAAAGGGCACATGTGAAAATATAAGGTGCGCTTATCCGAGTTAAAATGGGGGTAGTTATTAAAAGGAAAAGGGGCACTTGTCAAAGGAAAAAAGGCACGTACCTATCAGATTTAAATAGGACATCTATCCGAGGTGAAGGGGGCACTTCTCGTACCTAACTAGGGGCACTTACCAGAGATTAAAAAGGGCACTTATGATAATGTAAAATGGGTCCTTGAAAAAGTGGGGGGGGGGGCACTCTGCGCCCCCTGCCTCCTGGGAGGGCCGCCACTGCTTCACTGGCTGTATTGGACACTTAATACCAAGTGGATTCTCGTTACTAAACCTTTTTGGACCTAGCCACAAAGCTTGGGTCTTATTTACATTCATTTTCAAACCTGACATCTTATCAAAATTATGCAATTACAAAGGGAACTTTTTAGCAGATTCTATACCGTCAAAGACACAATGTTGTATCGTCTGCACATTAAATAATCTTTAGCTTGGCATTATTAACAGATATATCGTTTATACTATCGTTATCTCGAATATACCAGGATAATGTTTCGACTGCTAAAATTAATTAAAAGGGAACTTAGTGGATCCCCCTATCGACCCCCTCTCCGAATCGGAAAATATTCAGATGGTTTTCCATTCTTTATCATACTACTACTTATGTTTGTGTAAAGAGTTCTGCCATTAAAATTTGATCCAAACAGGAAACGTCTCAATGTTCCGCTAGAAAATTCCACTCTAGTGAATCCAATGCCTTTTCAAAATCCAGAATAAGCAAAATACCCGATATATTTTTGAGTTTGGTATAATCCATAATATCTTAAATTTTTCTCACAGACTCCCCCATATACCTTCCTTTCACGAAAACCCGTTTATATTCTAGACCTGAACAACAGATTTTCTATAATATTCCAAAATGTTAAATACCATTAACATGAGAAACCTTCGATACCTGGGCTCTTGCCGTTGGCCATTTTTCTAACGGCATTTAAACATTCACCAATTGAAAGATTCTTTTTAAACTTTACAATAGGGCCTCCACGGAAAACGGTATTTAACTACTGATGGAGCCACCCTACTTAAAAAAAAGACTAATAAATAAAATAAATAAATAACAAAATGTCGCCTTCTTATAGACAGGGGATAAATGTACTATATAATATACATGTAGAATCATGTTGAGTATTCTTATCAATTCTTGACCCGTACACATTTTTATAATATGCAATCTGCAACGACAATATTAGTTCTGGATTAACAAGCTCAGTGCAATCATCTGTTATCAACTTTTTACACTGCTCCTTCTGCGAGTTTCGCTTTCAAGGCATTAAGGCAAAAAAATACTTGTACTCTTTTCACCCTTTTCCTGAACGTACAATTATATCAATCCATCTAATATTTTTCCATGGTACTTTTCTAAAGCATTTCTTACAACATGAATCTCATTAAGGGTAGCGTCTGGCGGATCCTAAGCAAGGTTTTTCTTTAATTTATGTAATAAGCTCGTTAACTCAGATACTCTATCTCGTCATAGTTAATTTCCTTGTTTGGTACTTTATCCATTCTTATTTAACTTTAAATAAGTGGATGGAAGTGGGATGGCCCTTATGAAGGTCCCTGTGCTTACCCTGCCCACGAACATCACATGAACATTGCTTCCTACATCATGCCTCTCTGTTTAAGTCATTTATGAAATGTTTGAATTAAGAAAACAAATTTTTTTCTTTTTCTGGTCTGTTTTACACATTAATTACCTTTTATTATTTCGAAATGTATCATATTTTGTTTTTCTCTTTTCCTCAAGCGAGGTTTTTATTTCTTTAATTTCAATACATATTTACATTAATTACTATATAATTGAATGGAAAAAAAACATTGGCTAAAAATTAAAGTATATTTAACAATTCTTACAGCTTAGTATTATTTTCTTTGCCAACACATTCATAGCTTATAAAACAATTCTAGCAACGACTTGAATTAAAATAACAAAGTATGCGGGTAATAACAGAACCATTTACAATCTCTTTAACGTAACATTTATAAATTGCATAATTATTGCGCACAATTTAAAATAATATTCAGGAGAGTATATTCCTTGTTTCTGTATGTCCTTACCTACAACTAATATCTTTTGGCTGACTTGAAGTTCTACTTTTAATAAGTAGAATATCAAATGATAAGTTATTTTCCAACACATAATCACATCTTTGCAATTCAACAAAAGTGAAACCTTGAATCAACTTTTTCACAAGTGCATACAATATTATTCACCATTTGCGATTTTAAAAATTCCTTTGAGGCAATAATCGTGTGAATCATCTTGAATTTAAATTGTTTAACTTTATTATTACGAATTTGCTTTAATTTAGATGAAAATGCATCTTTTCAAACGAAGTCATTATCTAAATCTAGAAATGTATCATGTATATGTATATATCGAAACGGGCATTACGTAAAACAGCAATGAAATCAAATCAGGCTCATGGTGGCCATTTCAATATGATTTAAACAAAAACATTAAAATACTTACCATTTTACAAATCAATCGAAAAAGGGCCTCCACAAATGATCGAACAGAACGATAATAACCTGACCTCTTTCTCGGATAAAAGGAACAAATTTGGCAACGAAGAAAACAGATGCTTGAATACAGAAAGGCGGGAAATATTAACCGTAAGATTCAAACTGTAGGCTAAAGCTACCGATCAACGGAGATCAATTAAAATCGCAGGAGACATATGACTTGATACCTTCCGTCGACCAATTGTAAATGGTAAATGATACGTTTGTCCTTCTCTGCAGGCGGTGAGCTGATACGAGAACGGGATTGATATGAACAGATAGATTAAAAAGGAAATACCGTCAATTGGTCGATCAAAATTATGATGATGATTGGTGGATTGATATCAATGGGATAGATGGTGAGATACCTCTGCAAGGGATGGAGCTAATGTGATGATTGTTTGGTTTCAGTTTTTGTTTGTAAAGTCACCCATTACTTAGGGAGCTTGTTGTGTTGTGAACAGAATCTATGGGATAGCTATTAACGCCGATGATTGTTCTTTCTTTGTTTTTTTAGCTTATGCTTTTATTTGAGAAAATGCTAGATATCTCAGAAACATTATACCTTTGGATCGAAACAGTGGATAGCTCCTTGAGATAGCTTTTAGCCCCGATAATATTTGTTTGTCTATTTTTTTTACATTTTGTTTAAGAAAACGCACGTTTTTATCTTAAAAACATCAACATTTTGGATCAAATTTAGGGGATAGCTCTATTAGATAGGTATTAGCGCCGATAAACTTGTTCTAAGGGTTGGGATGTACATAATTCCGCTGGTTGAAATACATGTTACGCTTATAACTTGCTAAAAGTGAATAGAAAATTATGAGTCAGCGTCATGGAAAACCTTTCAGCGCCAATGATTTTTAGAGGGGTGGAGTTGTATTTTTTTGTTTGGGGGAAAACACATGTTACCTTAGAAACATGTTGAGTGGATCGAAGCTATGGGATAGCATTAAGGGATAGCATCGACCATGTTTGTTGTTGAAGTTACCTTAGAAACAAGCTCCTTAAATTGTAAAAATTAATTGTTGAAATGCACGTTACGATAGAAAGAAGCTAATTAAATTGATATGTTTGATACAAGAAAAAAAAACGATTGTTATGAACAATCAGTCGATTGGATATCGAGCCTCATCATAATTAATAACGCAGCAATATCACACTTTAATGCTTTGACCTTGGTAGAATAATGGATAACATCGTGTTTAACCTGAATGTTAGTACTTTCAAAGGATCGTTTATTCGAAATTTTAGAATAAAATAGGGTTTATTACTCTGGACAAGGTTTGCAATTGTGAAAAAGAACTCTATTTCATCTCCCGACTTATCATTATAAACCTTTGAAATGACGAACCTCCGGAGAAACGAACCTTGGAGTTATGAACTGTCGGAATAAAGAATCTTTCTGATTATTAAACCTTCGGAATTATGCATCTTTAAGACAATGAATTTTCGGAATTATAAACCTTCAAACAAAAAACTAAATAAACTCGGTTTAGTAGGTTAATTAATACCGAGAAGGTTACATTCAGGCTAACCAAGTTAATGAGTTATTTTAAACATCATGTTGGTCATCATATTATCCCGACTAAAACTTTCTTCAAAAGAAACAAACAAATAATTATCTTGCTTACAAAGAGAGAAATGCAAATGAAATTTCTAATTTTACACCTGAATGTTGAATTTTGAGACATTTAGGAATTATCAAAATGTTAAATACCTATCGGCACAATGGTGTTTTAGAGAAGTGGGGTTGTATTTTTTTAATTTTTTTTTGGTTGGGGGGGGGGGGGCACACGTTACCTTAGAAATATGTTGAGTGGAGCTAATGTGTGGGATAGCATGACAGGATGTATATTTATAGCATCAACCATTTGTGTTGTTGAGATCGATAGAAACAAGCTGGTTAAATTGATAGGCATGATACAAGAAAAAAAGGGAACCCAACCGTTATGCACAATCAGACAATTTGATATCGAGCCTCATCACATTACCTGCCCAACACATACTAATAACGTGTCACACTTTAATTCTCTCGCTTTGGTAGAATAATGGATGGCACCGTTTTCTTCCGAAGGTTGGTACTTTCAAAAGTTCGTTTATTCGAACTATGAGAATGAAATAGGGTTCACTACTCTAAACCAGGTTTGCAATTGTGAAAATGAAAATTCTCTCTTCATTTCAGGAGTAAAAACCCTATTACATCTTTCGACTTATCATTATAAGCCTTTGAAATGACGAGCGTTAGGATAAACAAACATCAGAATTATGAACTGTTGGAACAAAGAATCTTTCTGATTAATAAACCTTTGGAATTATGAACCTTCGGAATTATGTTCTTCGAGATAACGAACTTTTGGAATTATAAACCTTCGACAAAAAAAGAAAGAAATAAACTCGGTGTAGAAGATTAATTGCCCGACAAGGTTACATTCAGCTTAACCAAATCAATGAGTAATTTTAAACATCATGTTGGTCATCATATTGTCCCGACCGAAACTTTCTTCAAAATAAACAAACAAATAATCATCATGCTTACAAGAAGACTAATGGAAATGAAATTTCTCATTCTACACCCAAATGTTGAATTTTGAGACATTTAGAAATTATGAGATTTGGAATACTTATCGGCCCCAATGGTTTTTGGATAGGTGGGGTTGGATTTTGTTTGTTTGGGGGGGGGACACATGTTACCTTAAAAACATGTTGAGTGAATCTAAATTATGGGATAGCAGTATTGGATAGATACTGATAGCATCGACCATTGTGTTATGTTGTTGAAATGCACGTTGCGATAGAAACGAGCTAGTATTAAGAGGCGTGATATATACATTAAACAAACCGTTATGCACTGTCAGATAATTTAATATCAAAATTCATCATATGGGCTCTATGTATATTTCCGGCATGAAAAAGTTTGAATAATGCATGGATACATGTATAATTGAATTGTAATAATGCTTCAAGCTTAGATGTTCTTGCTTTGGTAGGATAATGGATGGCATCGTTTCTCTCTCTCGATATATATATATATATATATCTCTCTCTCACACACACACACACACATACATGTAAACGCCTTCAATCGGGGAGGTAGGCAAAACACCATGAAACTGTGGAGGTAATAAATATAGGCTTTATAAGCAATATTTTATCAAATTTGAGGAAAGAAAATCACAATAAGCCCATTCCAATGTCAAAAGATACTAAAAAACGTTTACTTCTTCTTACACATGATTCGTCTGAATTTGAGCTATGAAAGTGCGGTGTCTGCATCTAGTCATTGTCAATCGGGGAAGTAGGCATAAGACCTAGCAAACGTGGAGTTTGTCGATTTTTATCTTTTCCTTGTAAACTTCGAACTAACTCATGCAAAAAAGGATATTATTATGTTTGCTTGTATTTAAAACAATGAAGGCAATACTGTCTTTCAAATCTTAATTTCCACAATATAATATCAATCTTAGAAACAAGAGTTATGGTCAACAGTTGACCGTTGTGTATCATGTAAAAAGTCTTGATAAATATGATCTTGATTTACTGTATGGAAGCCAGTGGCGGATCCAGCCGGCGGGAAGAGGGGGGGGGGGGGCCCAATCCGTGAGAAAATATTAGTTGCGACTCAGCCGTCGGTGAATAAGCGGGGGGGGGGGGGGGGTAGGAAGCATTTTTTGGGGGTGCAATTTTTCAGGAAATATTTTGCGCCGACTTAGTCAGCCGGTGAATAAGCGGGGGGGGGGGGGATGAGACCACTATTTTTTTGTGTGACCTAATTCGTGAGATTTTGTTGTTGTTGACCCGTCACCCCCCCCCCCCCCCGTGGATCCACGCCTGCAGAGGATCCAGCCGGCGTCAATGGGGGGGGGGGTAGCCAAATCTTAATACAAAATTTAGTGCCGTCTCAGCCGGCCGGCGAATAAGCGGGGGGGGGGGGGGGATGGGCGCTTTTGTTTTTTGTTTTATAAAGGTTAACTTTACGTTATTATCCTATTTTTTTTATCGTTTTGGGGGGCTGGGGGGGGGGGGCCGGGCCGGAAAAATCGCTACGTGGATCCGCCCCTGATGGAAGCCATTACAAATGTAATCCTAGGAATCCCAACATCAGTTCCACTTACTCAGGTTCAATAAAAATGTTGGCTTAGCTTTTATCAGTGTCAAGAGATCAAGGTAATTTAAAGGGATTGCCCATGAACTGTCACACTATATTGTGTGGCTCAGAAAGAAAGAAAACCGGATATTTCCAATTACAATGACATAATGACTCAAAGTTGATGATCTTGACATCATTTTTTATCATTTCTAAAAAGAATGATCTTCTTAATGAAGTAAGAATTAGGTCAATGATGAAGTTGTAATTGTAGATCCCAGGTGTTCCGTTCTTTCTAGCCCCCCCCCCCCCATGTATATAAAAACCATTATTCTATCATATGGATATTTGTATTTCTTTATTTTTGTTTTCGGGGGGAGGGGGAAGATTTCGGCAATTCAAGGAAAGAATACAATTCATATTTGTAAATGTTTTTAAATTAATCGTTATCACTAGTGGTATAGAGTTTGGATTAATATCATTGCTTCTTTGTATGAGATTCCTTTTGTTCTCTTACTATCATCAAAATATGTTTGTAACATTTATTCTTTTCTTATACATGTTTGCATTTTGACGTATCGACTTGTGAAAATGTTATGTTTTGTGAATAACGTTTATGTCTTTTGAAGAAAGAAGACACATATACAAAATAAAGATTGAGCTTGTTTGTACTATATTGCGTACTGATATGTCTTCATTATTTTAACTGTAAGGAATCACTATATCGCAAATGATGTTACAGTGCTTGCACACGTTGAAATTATTAATAGATAAGCTGGGAAAGATATAATGAAGGAAATTAACTTTAATAATTCCACTGTACGTACCAACGGAACTTAATGACACCACCACACAAAAAGTTTGCAAAACTTTCTCCTGTGCTCCTCTCTTTCTCTCTCTCTAACTATATCTTCATTCAATTTAAGGACGAAACTGTCATCTTTTTCAACATGTTTTAACAATTCCTCGATCAATGTGGTATCAAACCACTTTCCCTGAATATTTTCTTTCCTTTCATCCTCGAATTCTATTAAATTCTTTAACACACCTCCTGCAAACATATACATACTTGCCACTATAAAATTGGATATAATTACAGTTTTAAAACTATGCAGTATTATCTAGCAAATCATTTTCTTTCTTAATTTTAAAATATGACTTATGTTAAAGAGGGAAAACAAAAATCACAGAATTATCATGTTATTTCTATAAATATCTCATACACCAGCAGGTGTATTGTACTACAGAGGAAAAAGACGAGATAGAATCAAATAAATGCCAATTGTAATAAACAATAGTTTATCTTCTTTGAATTTCTGTAAAATATACTTTATTTCGATACAATTATTTGACAGTCTTCAAAGGCACATGCAAATCATGAAATTTACAAGAGACAAGTTAAACACGTCCAGCGATGATATGCAATTAGGAGTTAAGTCCGAACGTGTACATAAAAAGGGCATTAGTACCAATCAATACAATTGAACCACAGGCATTGCACCACATTTGCAAAAATCTACAGATTAAACATGCATGTAGTAGAAAAATGTCTTATAATTGTGATTACGAATAAAGAATTATTTCTAACATCACCTGGGTAAAAGAATGGTGCAATATTGTGAAGTTGACATTGCCACAGAAAATGAGGTTAGAATACAAACGAAGGCAAAATAGATGATATTGATATCATTTACTTGGAGAATTGATCAACTCAGCCTACGCATATTTCATGATTTCTTTGAGGTCTTGTTAAAATAACAGATCATATTACTGTTCATTCTTGGCCGGCCATCCTTAATTTATACACATGTATAGTATATTTGTGTGTTTGGAATGATATGAAAGGTTGAGGCATAAAATGAATTCTGCCACTTAAATAAATGGGGTTTATTACCGCAAAATCCCCAGGGATTCTAAAAAAAATCTAGAATTCTAAAACCTAAAAACAAAACCCACCTCAAACCATAACAAGAAATTAAGCAACCAATTAATGAAAACAAAAGATAACATCTGTAACAACTTTGAACAACATAACTCATAACTAGAAATGAAGAAAAAAAGAGCCCACTGCTGTAAACACACAGCAAGAAAGCCAAAAGCCCTCTCTTGGATCCAGGCAAACAAAGTCTCCTTGAATATTAAACAAAAAAAATAATTAAATGTTATTTAGCAATACTCCCATCAGCCATAATTGAACGCTTTACAAAAAAATGATGCTTTACACACATACCAAACACGACATGCAACACGTACAAACTATCATCCTCCCTAACCAGGGCAGTTTTCGCCATAAAAACTATTTCATACACAGGACCAAACTACTGAAGCACCATTGATCCGAATCTCAAATAGCTTAAGAACTGTTGCAGCTTTAAAAAACATATCAAATTGTTAGTATTAAATTTGTACATGTAATGCACAAGTATACTATTTTTTTCTGGACTGTGACTCCCGACCTTGAATATTCTATTCTAAAAACTTCCTTTTCTCTCTCCTCATTCTTCTCCTGACCCCCATGCTTTACCTTCCCTTCCTAGTTCTCTTCTTTCTTACATCCATCATCCATATCATTTCATTGTTTTATCTGTATACTCTGATTTTGTATCATCATACTTCTACCTTATAATGAATGACACTGTGTCAACATTATTTTGAGGAACTTAAATTCTACAAGCTATATGCTTTTGATTAAGTTCCTTTTTTCACATGTAATTTCGAAATTATTTAGTGTGAAATAAATGAAACTAAACTGAAACTGAAGGTCAAGAGTCACTACTGCTCTCTAAGAAAATAGCAGCCCCTAGGTAGAGTACTAGCACACCACACAGTTTGCTAGAAAGTCCTGATTTATATACCATTTTATTTTCTTTTGTTGTAAAATCATGTGATACATATAAATATGAATGCGTTAGTATTTGAGGGATAATTCCCTTTTCAGTCTGACAAAATTAATAATATCCATTTTTCCAAGTTTCTCAAATATTATATATGAATATTTGTCAGTGGTAACAATAGTACATTCCAAAGATACCATTTAACATGATGGAGTTTGATTTGGGGGCAAAATGGATGTAAAAGATTCCAGATATTAGTTTGATGAACATAATTACGTAGAGTTTAACAGTACCTAAGGTTAAAAAAGCTACACAGCATATCTGTTTTTTACATTCCTCATTAGTTGTGTGCTATACATTTAACACAAATCTGACGCAATACAAATTTGTTGGAGAAGCCAACTTTTGAACAATGATGAAGAATGAAGGAGACCTCACTGACATCACAAATCCCCCCCCCCCAAAAAAAGGGACCAGGGATGAAATTGAATCAGCAAGAAGTAAGGTGAATCATATTAATATTGTAGGTTTATATGATTATACTGGAACCAACCCTTTATTATAGCCCTTTTTATTTGTTTTGTTGCAAAGGTATTACAAAAAAAAAAGGTTTTGGGTCCCCGACCCCCATCACAACTAATTATTCACATTACAACCATCATCTATAGTCTAGTGCTTAAACACTAAATTGACATATTTTATGCATGTGGGAAATCTGAGAATAATATTCAGATCTGTTCTTATTAATTCACAACAAACATACATTCGGTTTACTTTTTAAAGGGGGCACTGATCATTGACTCCCCCTCTATTTTTTGCCACAATTATACTAAATCTGCAGAAACTACTGCATTGCTAATTAAACAAAAGTGTACAAATTCTATCTCTACACTATCCCATATTAATGGCTTGTACTAAACACTCAGGTCGCGGCTCGTTTGGCCATTTAAACAAAATGGTGTCTTCAAATCGGTTTTTAAGGGGGAAAATATTATTTCAAATTAGTGACTGTTTTTACACTCAGGTCGCGGCTCGCTGGGCCATTTATTCAATGATGTCTTCAAAGGGGATGCGTGGGGAAATTTTCTTAAAAAAGAAGTTGGAAGTTGTGATTATTATTTTTTAATGATAGACAAATAAGAAGATTAGAATTAAGGCTGGCATTGGGAAAGACAAAATACTAGGTGATTAAAGTGGATTTTAGAGAAAGTGTAATACTACAAGGGAAATGAACTGTATACATGGTATTTGATAGAAAGAAGGAATAATGGATACAGTGAGAAGATGAATTGTGGGAAATTAAGAACTAACAAGAGAGGATTACATAAACAAAGAATGAAAGAAAACAAATATTTAATAAAAAGGGAATTGAAAGAATTCTTTGGCCAGATTTAACAGTGATAAAGATATAAAGAAAAGAGTGGAGGAAATAAAGATTTACATGATAGAAAAAAGATGAGAAATAAAGGGGTAGAATAAAATTTAGAAAGAATATTTTTTAAAGACTGACAAATATGAAAATAAAGCGAGGAATAAAACTTGATAGGATATTACAAGGAATGATGGAAATATTCATTTATTCTTTCATTCTTTGTTTTTGTATTCCTCTCTTGGTAGTTCTTAATTTCCCACAATTCATCTTCTCACTGTATCCATTCTTCCTTGTTTCTATCATATTAATAGATCATATACCCATGTACTATTACACTTTATCTAAAATCCACTTTACCCACCTAGTATATTTGTCTTTCCCGATGTCAGCCTTAATTATAATCTTCTTATTTGTCTATCATTGAACAAAAAACAATCACAACTTACAACTTCGTTTTTAAAGTAAATTTCCCCACGCATCCCCTTTGAAGACATCATTGAAAAAATGGCCCAGCGAGCCGCGACCTGAGTGTAAAAACAGTCGCTAATTTGAAATAAGATTTCCCCCTTATATTAAAAAGCCGATTTGAAGACACTTAAAAAAAGATGGCCAAATGAGCCGTGACCCGAGTGTTTTTCAGCGCGCTGCGACCCGAGTGTTTAGTACAACCCCATAATAATATCAGAAACAACACAAGTTCTGTCCAAAATGAAAAGGGGCACCCTTTACACATAATAAGGGCACTCTCCCTTGATGATGATATTAATACACTATACTGAACGTGTTCTCATAATAAATGTTGTTTAAGTTTTAATTGTGTCACAAATGTACAAGCATTACACTAGTCAATTCCCCTACTGCCTTCTTATGCTGCCATTATGGTATGTAAATACAAATACTTGACTGTTTGATTACAACTTCCACTGATTTATTTCGTTAAAAAATCTATGGGTTTTTTTCTTGTTCAAATAGGATATTTCCAACTCATGCTGCAAAATTCTCATTGTAATCAGTACATGTTGCCTAAACGATATGCTCCCTGTCATTGATATCTGGGAGTGGCCAAGCATAGGTCCACTAAGACCCTAACACAATTACAAATTGCCGGATGCCTACAAAAATGATAATAAAACCTCAAAATAACAAATCCTTTGCCAGTAGAGTGGGTAAACATTTTATGAATACATGGAGAAACCAAATATAAAAGAATACACATTTTAGACTGTAATAACAAGAACATGCCTTATAATTTATGAGCATTTTCAGCAGTTTGGTGACTCAAAACAAAAGCATGTGTGTATTCAATATAAAAAAGGTGATTTGATATTAAAGGGAATGTTTTTACCAAGGCTGTGTTTTTCTGCTTTTGGTAACCTTCGAGTTTCTTACGTAGTCTTTGATGTTGACCCACGTTCTGTGTTTCAGCACAGCTTCAGCTTTCAAGCATTCGTCTATCGCTCTCTTGCCAGGTAGCTTAGAATGAACAGTCATAAAGGCTCCTAAACGTCTCTGGACAGCCGACTTTTCCGCATCGCTCCATGCTGTCTTTCGTTTCTTCCTTATTGGCTGTTCATCAACCTCTTCCAGTACATGTTGCGTTTTCCTTTGCCTTTTGGTACCTAATGAAAGAAAATAACAAAAAAATGTTGCAATTATACTATGCAGAATAATAAATGCAGTATCACATACTGTTTCTCTGAGTCTCTGACCCATGAACTTGAAGAGTGCATTACTGTTATGAGGATGGAAGGAGAGGAAGAATATTTAAATCCTCTTTTGCAGTGATGCAGAATAGAGTGTGATCCTGGGAGGAATACACTTAAACGATTTTTTTTTGCGGGAAGAAAGCCATCATATAATTTTGTAAAGCTCATATTTCGTGAAATTATGGGCATCTACCGTTTAGGGGAGTCGGGCACAAACAAGTCTTTAAATTATCTGACAGTGTCATGACAGATGGGGTTATGTTTCACATATTCTACCCGGTTTCTATTGGTCATTTATTTTGCTAATCTAGCTCAGTTTTGGGTTTATTTGGGAGGGGCTCCTGGCTGCCTCCATTTTCATCCATTTCCTAGTATATTGTAGTGATTGCT
The DNA here is from genome assembly GCF_000002235.5 of Strongylocentrotus purpuratus. Lineage (NCBI taxonomy): Eukaryota > Metazoa > Echinodermata > Echinoidea > Camarodonta > Strongylocentrotidae > Strongylocentrotus > Strongylocentrotus purpuratus. Next base: position 28,410,588 of record NW_022145598.1, read on the forward strand.
GTGTGCATGAAAAAAAGTACATTTTGTATTACCTTGACAACCCCTGACTCCCAGTCTAGAACAAAAGGGCCACGATCACATAATACTTTCTGAGTCTATATTATTGTATGTACACAATTTTTTTTTAGTTTAGAGAAGTTTAGATATAGAGACCAATTAAATTCACAAATAGATTTTCTCCGTCACTGGCAACAGCCTTTTTGTGAGGCTACATTACAATTATAATTGTGCTATAATTTTTAACAATTCAAAATGCACAAATATTGGTACGTGGTGATTTCAACAGGAAAAAGTTTGGTTTCACTTTGGCTTTTGAGGATGATTGAGAGTGCGGTACAATAGGCAAAATTAACATTTAGGTTTGCAAAAAGAATTTTTTTAGATGCTCTCATTGGACTTAAAGTCATACCTTTTTGGGAGCATCCAGGTAGCTGACGTTCGACATCATGATCACCAGAATCAACATCGCTGTCACAATTGTCATCACATGATTCAGGTCCCTGTTCTCCAGTGTCGATCTCTGTACATAAAATAATAATCAATAATATTCACCAAAAAGAAAATCTGGGTCAACTGCAAAGAAAACATACTTGTAATTTAAAACAAAAGAATATAATCAATTATTTCTAAATACAACATGGTAGAATTGGCACCAGGTATATGCCACATGTGTGGATCGAGTCAAACAAATGCCTTAATTACCCCTAATCTAAATAAATTGAAACAAACAAGTGAACAATATAGTGAGGAATATTTAACTGCATGGTTCATTTGAAAACAACACTTTTCATTAATTCAATAATGTTGCAGCATGTTTATCAATTTACATATTTTGTATTTGATAATTGTCAAGTTGAGTGGAAATCAGAAATACTTGATTCTTAAAATTAGTACATGCTACATGGTTTGTTATTCATCCCACTCATCCCTCGCCATGATGTTTCTCATCTCATTAGGGTTTGGATTGAGATCCCCACTGTATAATTCTACCCTCATCACAAATTTACCTTCATCTAACTTGATTTGAAGCTCATCCAGACTTTTTGCAGTGCCAATCAGCTGGACCGGGTTCCCAGCTTTTCCCTCCATGGCGAACAGGATCTTTGATATTTTGGCCACCTGCATAGCAGCATCTGGCAGTCTATAATACTCCCTATGTATCCTAATATCGTGGCCCATGAAGTTTGCTAAGGCGTCCATCTCATGGTCCCTCAAGCTCATTAGTTGTGACATGGTAGCTACATGCTTCCGTAATTTTGTGGATCGAAGTGTTGAAGGATTTTGTGCTCCACATGCTTCTGACAGCTCACGGAGAGCATCTGACCCTCGAACATGAGATGTAGTGTCACTATTGGCTACAGCGAACAGGTATTTGTTGCTTGGGTTTACACCTGCTTCCTCCCTGTGGGATACAAGGGTGTCTACACATGATTTCATGGAGTCTGTCACAAGGATCGGCACTGTCCTGCCACGTTTTCCTACTACCTCAACTCTCCAGAGAAACTTTACAAGATTTTTTTCCCAGTCTTTCAGCATCTCTAGTTGTCCTTCCACCATATGAGATTCACCTTTCTTGATTTTATTGTAGTCATCAAGAGTCATCTTGCTGATTTCCCCTTGTCTCCTCCTATTAAACACAATGAGATGAGCCAGCATGGTCTTGTTGAGTTCTCTCCATGTGCTATGGTTTTCGATTGCGGTCCCAGATGACAGTTTGTCTACACAAAGTTCAGCCTGTACCTCTAGGTGTCTTGACAAAGCCACAACATCACTCGTTAGGGGTAGGAGTTTGGGCTGGTTTCGTTTCCTCTGGTACAAAGTTCGTAGAGCATGAGTAGAGATTTCAGATCCCCAACAAGTGTCCAGCAGCTTGATGAACTTTTCTACAAGTTTCTGCATGTCATCCCCATCTCTGTCCATCAAAGCCTTACTCAGGAGCACAAAGGCAGCCTTTCTTAAGGTATGTCCCAGCTTAAGTGCTAGACTTGGTGTATTGAACAAGTGGTTCTCCTCATCAAAGCCTGCCACTTTCTTGACAGCACTCAAGACAGTCATAAAACCATTTGGTGATATCAGGGAAGTCAGACTTGCCTTGCCATTGCAGCTGCAACGTCTAAACTGAAGTACAAGTCTTCCTAGTTCTCGTAACTTGCATCTGATGTGGTTGTGCTGTTCTTCGTCATGGCCCAATTTCTTAGAGTACACCTTGGCCAATTCTAGAATCAACTGATCATTTAGAATGCAGGCCTTGATTTCATCATCGCTGAGACCACTCAGTACTTTGTGTGTTATAGAATCTCTTGATGTGCAGGGCACTGGTGGAAGCAAGAGTCGACCTTGTGCTAATAGTCTTCTTCGTTTTTTCTTTTGCTCCTTAGCCGGCTCTTCTTGCTTCAAAATGCAGCGGTGTTTCCACAATTCGGCTTTCGCAAACCATCCCAAACAATCTTTGCAAGGCTGATAATCACGGGGCTTTGCTTCACAAGAAGGTCTATATACGACCACAAGCTCTCCATGACCCTTTTCGAAGACCCTGTAGTTGTGCATGTGATTTCCTTTATTTCTTATCAATGTCAATAGCTTATCCTTTTCTTTTCGATTCGTTGCTGCCATGTATTGAGCCACCTTTATTTCATTGGAATGTTGTGACCGCAGGTGATCAGGAAGTTTTTTGTGGGGCTTCTCACACATCATGCAATAAGCTACCTTGTCATATTTTCGCCCTCCTTGATTGTTGGTCTTCATCACAGTTATCCCCTCATGGTCAGCATCAATGCCTCCATATCTTGATGATGCCTCCAATGACTGATCTGATGACAGAGATTTCAGTGATCGAGTGATGCCATTTATTGATGTACATTTAGCCTTAGGCAATGATGCTTGAGAATTATTTAATGAAGTCTTCCCTGAAGAGTCAGAATCTCCTTGAGAATCACAGACATAGTCTGGATCATCATCACTATCATCATTATGGTCAGATAATGTGTCCTCATTATCACTTGAAAAAATATTTTGTGAAAGGGTTCCATCTGGTACCATCAATGCTTGTATGGCAGGCTCAGGGAATGGTTCCCAGTGCTCTCGGTTATTAGGGGGGTTTCTGCATAGATCATCAGATGTGTCATCATTATCAGCAAGAAAATTGGACAGTGAAAGGTTTCTATCTGGTTCCATTAAAGGTTGTGTGGCAAGCTCAGTAAATGGTTCCCAATGCACTTGGTTATTAGGGGGGTTTATGCATGGATCATCACATGTGTCATCATTATCAGCTGAAACATTAAACTGTGAAATCTTTCCATCTGATTCCATTAAAGCTTGTGTGGCAGGCTCAGGGGATGGTTCCCAATTTGTTTCGTTATTAGGGGGGTTTCTGCATAGATCATCAGATGTTTCAGCATCATCAGTTAGAACATTGGAGAGTGGAAGGTTTCCATCTGGTTCTATTAAAGGTTGTGTGGCAAGCTCAGTAAATGATTCCCAATGCACTTGGTTATTAGGGGGGTTTATGCATGGATCATCACATGTGTCATCATTATCAACTGGAACATCAAACTGGGAGAGCTTTCCATCTGATTCCATTAACGCTTGTGTGGCAGGCTCAGGGGATGGTTCCCAATGTTCTTGGTTATTAGAGGGGTTCCGGCATGGATCATCACATGTGTCATCATTATCAGCTGAAACACTGAACTGTGAAATCTTACCATCTGATTCCATTAAAGCTTGTGTGGCAGGCTTAGGGGATGGTTCCCAATTTGTTTCGTTATTAGGGGGGTTTCTGCATCGATCTTCAGATGTTTCATCATCATCAGCTCGAACATTGGACTGTGAAAAGTTTCCATCTGGTTCCACTAGTTCTTGTGTGGCAGGCTCGGAGAATGGTGAACAAACTTTTTCTGGGTCTGGTGGGAGGTTTGCAGAATTTTGCAGAATTTCAGGTTTTTCATCTTGGACTCCACTGTGTAATTGAGTAGGACTTGGGAATACAAAATTATCTCCCACCCCATAATCATATAACACTTCTTCACCTTCTTTGATTTTCTTCAATGAGAAGAGAACCAGTTCTGGTTCATTGTGAGGGTTCTCTCTAATCTTCATTCTGCTGTTGACTTCACCCCTCCAACCATGGTTGACGAGTCGTCCCAGTTGTTGTTTAGTTGGTTCGACTGATGCATCCCTACTGGAAATGAAATTGAAAAAAAATGAAAACATTAGATTCATCAATGTTTAAAATTACAATGAATCACTGAAACATACAAGTATATGTGGGTTACAATTTGTGATTTCACTTTAGGTTTTCTCTGTTGTCAGATATTATTTGATTAACTGTTACTTTTCAAGTAGGGTATCACTCAAAGAAGAATCGTTACAGTCATGATTTTTGTTAACGCATGGTTAATTTTAGGAGGAAATTTGAAATACAAGTAACATAGGAAACAAATAGGTAACATTACATGTAGGCATTGGAAATCATAACCAATATCATGAACATTAAACATGCATATGTTTACTTTTCATAAAACAAGATTTGCCTTAAAATTGTAATGCTACAAAATGTCACCGTGCATCAGACAAGAGTACCGAGGCGAAAAAAGACGACGAACTAACCGTGGAAGATTTTTTTCAATATAAATACAAATAACAAAAAAAAAAAAAAAACACACAAAGGTCGAATAACGACACGCCCTACAAGCAACGGGCAACAGCATTGCGAACAAAATATATCCTCACAAGACCCTCTGAAATACGAGAGCCAAAGACATTACATGGTATAAAAAAAATAACAAAAAAGAGAGAGAAGCGACCAAATTGGGGAAAGGGCAAGGAGAGGCAACAGACTAAAGGGAAAATGTACAATTTCGGACATATCTATCCACAAGATGTTTACACCGGGTGGGAGAGATGGAAGAAGGCTTCGGCAGGGGAGAAGGAACATGCGGAGAAGAAAGATGAGTCCAAGGAGAAGAAGGGAGGGAGAGATGAGGAAAGATTAAAAAATAGCATGGGAAAAAGGAAAAAAAGCATTATGATAAACAAGAACAGACGTGTAGAATGAGGGGGGAAAGAAGAAAATAATCTATCTAATCTTTAAAAGTGGAACGTAGCTCCAAAAAGCAAATAAAGAATACAATATAAAAAGTGGCTACTAGCACAAACCTGAATTCATATCAAACGGACCAAACATGTATGCAGTGTTATATTATTCTAGAATGAGCAAAGAAAGCAGGAAATCCAATGCAGGGTTTGAATTGTGCATTGAAAACTACATCCTCAATGAAGATTATGTTTACCAACTGTATGATTTTTGTTCTCAAGTTTTCAAATGATTTTTCAATAAATCTTACCATTTGACATATGTTGGCCCATCTCAGATCATCTTCCCAGATTATAAAGAAGAGGAAATTTGGGAAATTACAAAATGAATGATGAACATTTAACAAAGAAGGATAACAGAAATTAAAAGCAGAAGATGTATAAAGACAACAAGCAGGAGTAGCGAAATGAGAAATCCAGCTACAATGCGAGGATGACGCTGGACAACAGACATTGAAAGAAATGAATTAGGAGGATGGGAAGGGAGAGGAGGAGACAAAGCAGATGAAGAAGTTGAATGAGGAGTTGATGAGCGAGGGGTTAGGAGAGGGGTTGAGGGAGGGGTTGGGAGAGGGGTTGGGAGAGGGGTTAGGAGAGGGGTTGAGGGAGGGGTTGTGTGAGGGGTTGATTGGGGGGTGCGGGGAGGTGTTAGGGGAAGTAATGAATGAACAGATGAAGTAATATCAGACTGAAGTGAAGATGAGGTGTAGAAGAAAGGGGGAGTAGAAAAAGAGTCTTCCGATGACATATTGCAGGGAACTGATGAACCAGCATCATTTAAAACTTCACTGGAGGGAGAGGGAGGTGGTGCAAGCTGCGTAGAAATTTCCGAATCTGTTTCATCATTTAAAACTTCACTGGAGGGAGAGGGAGGTGGTGCAAGTTGCATAGAAATTTCCGAATCTGTTTCATCTGTAAGATGAAATGTGGAGTGTACAAAAAAAACATGGACTTTTCAGTGTAATGCACCTTTCTTTTATATCCAATATTTGTACCAAATATTGTTTTATATTCTCATTTTATGCTCTCCAAAATGGAATATGATCTGTTGGACTGACAAGGTTGAATAATTGTCATTGGTAAGATTGTGTGTTTTTTGTATGATAGCTAAAACAGGTTTGAATAGATAGAGAAGAATATAAGTTGCATATTTGTTCTATGCTGTCCTTGCCGTATTGATACTTTCTGCAGAAAAATGTATGTGTACTGTATGTGGTCAGTCCACGGGTTTATTCAAAAGCACGGAATAGAATTTGACAGATATGACTAGCTTTCGATCTTTCTCTAGTGAAAAAACAAAAACCACTGGTAGAAAATATGTTGCCCTGTCAACCCACATGTTTACGACTACGTCATAAGCATATACCCTTAGGTTTGTTTTCAACACCTATCATTACAAAATATACTTTTCAATAAATCAAGTCGTCATAGTATGTAGACTTACCACCATTTCGTCCCTTTCCATGTGAAAAAGTATCTGAAGCAAGTTTCACAGTCTGCATCTCTTTGTTCCCCCACATCTCTGGTTACCAGATCTCCTCTGTACCACAAAAGGAATTCTCCCTCTTCAAACGTTTTGGTGGTAAAGACTGCTCTACCTGTGATTGAAGAAATACATAATCTTCATGAGATCAATCATGCGAGTTTGAACATTGTGAATATGATGTTACAAGTATATTTGTCTGTCATTTAAGATAATGCTCAGGTGTGATAAGTAACTCGGACTCGTACTTGTAAGAAGGCACTTATTTTCAAAATTGGTTGAGTTTTAAATAACATTTGTGTGTCTTTTTGGTCACATTGCCATCAAGCAGACTTGTAAGCAACACATTGTATTTAATATTAGTATGCTGCAGATATTAAATTACAATGTCATGCATGTCATGATGAACATGACGTTTTCTCTAGATTTTCTAAAAACTTTTTGACATTCAACCCCATGAGGAGGCATTAAAATTCATTTCAAGGTCTAACCTTTAAACACTTAACCAAATCAAGTTTAATACCTCCTGCTTTACAAAAGAGCCCTGTACATACAAATATTTACAAAAAAAATAGAATACATTGTAGAAAACATTTAAAAAAAAGCTTTAAAAAAATAAAAACTAGATCAAAATGAACAGAAGGCCTTAAATATTAAACATTTAAGATATTATTGATACAAAGAAAAATGACCAAAAAAATATTTTAAAAAATACACATGCCGTAAAAATTGACTACACAACTGCAAACAGACAAACAAACAAAACTAACTTATGGTAAAAGTCATGATATAACATTAGGTACCAGTGATAGAGGGAGTGACTTAATTTGGTTTTTTAACATTTGGAGTGAAGTTGCCGTGCGAATATGAGTCGGTAGATTGTTATAGATGCTTGGAGCAGTGAAAGAAAAAGAACGTTTTTTAAATTCAGTCTTTGGTTTCAGGATAAATAAGGGATTTAAGGTAGAATGACAAGTAACAAAGTAAACTGGACGATTATGACCAAAAGATTCTAAATAAGGGGCTAGATTATTGAGTATTTTGTAGACGAAAATGCAGTAGTGGTAATTGATTCTATTTTCAACACTTTGCCATTGAAGACTGCTTCACGCAATTAAGTGTTGAATTAAGATTATAAAAACAGAAAAATATGAGGGAAAGCATATCAAATATTCTACTGCATGAAATTAATGAAATATACAGAAAGGGTATAGATTTTACTAAAGAAGTTGACCTGTTTAACTGCGAAGGGTATCAAAGTTACTCTGAAAAGAGCTGGTGATTTTCAGACAATAGGCGATGAGGTGTGATCAAAGAACCATACCAGGCGTTCCTTGCATAGTCTAGCTCTGAATCAATATTTTATTGAGCATATTAATGTTAGATATCTATGCTACAGTGAATTTTCACTATTAATACAATCTACATGTACATGTATGTAACCTCACTCACCTTTGTCAGGCAGCTGTTTCACTGTAAATCCTTCAGGATCAACTTCACTAAAAATATCTGGAACTGTCTGTCTGGTTTGACTTCTGAGAATCCGATTCTGAAACAGGTCAAGTAAATATTAGTAATATTATGCAGAAACACAGCTGTGAGCAAGCTGGAAGAAAATATCTAAATATTACACCCCCCCCCCCACATCCTCCCCCTTATCATACTGGAATTTGCCAAAATATTGCTACTCATATCCATGCTCAATTTTATTATATTATTTGTTAAAATCATGAGGTATTATGAAACACATCCATTATGATGTACATCAAGGGGGTCATGTAAATACATGGCTCCACATTTCCCATGCACACATCTTATCATATTTGACTCATTTGCAATAGATATAGATTGCTCCACATTTCCTATGCACACATTTATACATATCTAGCCCATATGCAATAATAAATGTGGCTCCACATTTCCCATGCACACATTTATACATATCTGGCTGATGTGTAATATATATAGATATGGCTCCACATTTCCCATGCACACATTTATACATCTTCAATCCACCTTAAATAGTTGAGATAAACATGGCTCCACATTTCCCATGCACCCATTTATACACATCTGGCCTATATGTAATATATAAATGGCTCCACATTTCCCATGCACAAATGTATAGACATCTGGCCCATGTGTAATATATATATATATATATATGGCTCCACATTTCCCATGCATAAATTTATACATATCTGGGTCATGTGTAATATATATATAGATATGGCTCCACATTTCCCATGCACACATTTATACACATCTGGCCCATTTGTAATATATATATATATATGGCTCCACATTTTCCATGCACACATTTATACACATCTGGCCCATGTATAATATATATAGATATGGCTCCACATTTCCCATGCACACATTTATACAAATCTGGCCCATGTATATATATATATATATATATATATGGCTCCACATTTCCCATGCACACATTTATACACATCTGGCCTATGTGTAATATATATATATATATGGCTCCACATTTCCCATGCACACATTTATACACATCTGGCCCATGTGTAATATATATATGGCTCCACATTTCCCATGCACACATTTATACATCTGGTCCATGTGTAATATATATATGGCTCCACATTTCCCATGCACACATTTATACACATCTGGCCCATGTGTAATATATATATGGCTCCACATTTCCCATGCACACATTTATACACATCTGGCCCATTTGTAATATATATATATGGCTCCACATTTCCCATGCACACATTTATACACATCTGGCCCATGTGTAATATATATATGGCTCCACATTTCCCATGCACACATTTATACATCTGGTCCATGTGTAATATATATATGGCTCCACATTTCCCATGCACACATTTATACACATCTGGCCCATGTGTAATATATATATGGCTCCACATTTCCCATGCACACATTTATACACATCTGGCCCATTTGTAATATATATATATGGCTCCACATTTTCCATGCACACATTTATACACATCTGGCCCATGTATAATATATATAGATATGGCTCCACATTTCCCATGCACACATTTATACAAATCTGGCCCATGTATAATATATATATATATATATATATATATGGCTCCACATTTCCCATGCACACATTTATACACATCTGGCCCATGTGTAATATATATATGTGGCTCCACATTTCCCATGCACACATTTATACACATCTGGCCCATGTATAATATATATATGGCTCCACATTTCCCATGCACACATTTATACACATCTGGCCCATGTGTAATATATATATATGGCTCCACATTTCCCATGCACACATTTGTACATCTTCAATCCACCTTAAATAGTTCAGATAAACATGGTTCCACATTTTCCATGCACACATTTATACATATCTGGGTCATGTGTAATATATATATAGATATGGCTCCACATTTCCTATGCACACATTTATACACGTCTGGCCCATTATATATATATATATAGATATATATGGCTCCACATTTCCCATGCACACAGTTATACAAATCTGGCCCATGTATAATGGCTCCACAGTTCCCATGCACATATTTATAAGTCTTCAATCCACCTTAAATAGTTCAGTTAAACATGGCTCCACATTTTCCATGCACACATTTATACATATCTGGGTCATATGTATATATATATATATATATATAGATATGGCTCCACATTTCCCATGCACACATTTATACACGTCTGGCCCATTATATATAAATATATATATGGCTCCACATTTCCAATGCACACATTTATACAAATCTGACCCATGTATAATGGCTCCACAGTTCCCATGCACACATTTATAAATCTTCAATCCACCTTAAATAGTTCAGTTAAACATGGCTCCACATTTTCCATGCACACATTTATACATATCTGGGTCATGTGTAATGTATATATATGTATATAGAGATATGGCTCCACATTTTCCATGCACACATTTATACACGTCTGGCCCATTTTATATATATATATATATATATGGCTCCACATTTCCCATGCACACATTTATACACATCTGGCCTATGTATAAAATATATAGATATGGCTCCACATTTCCAATGCACACATTTATACAAATCTGGCCCATGTATAATAGCTCCACAATTCCCATGCACACATTTATAAATCTTCAATCCACCCTAAATAGTTGAGATAAACATAGGACCACATTTCCCATGCACATAATTATACACATCTGGCCCATGTGTAATATATATATATATATATATATATATATGGCTCCACATTTCCCATGCACACATTTATACACATCTGGCCCATGTGTAATATATATATATATGGCTCCACATTTCCCATGCACACATTTAAACACATATTGCCCATGTAGATCTATATCTAGTTATGGCTCCACATTTCCCGTGCACACATTTATACACATCTGACCCAGATTATTATGGCTCCACATTTCCCACGCACACATTTATACACATCTGGCCCATGTGAGTTATATACAGATAGGCCTAGACCTATGGCTCCACATTTCCCATGCACACATTTAGGCTAAATCTGGCTGATGTGAAATAGACCTTCGAATCTAACGTTACTAGATATTCCTTTAGTTTAACTCTAAAGTTAGGCCTAAGAAGAACTTATACTAGACCTAGATCTACTACTACTAGTAGCCTAGACTAGTAGTACTAGTCTAGGTCTAGGCCTAACGTTAGGCCTAGATCTACATCTTACTTAGATCTAGATTAGATCTATGTAGAGGTCTATGAGTTTTTTTGTACCCAATATCATGAATAGAACTAGATCTATAGGCCTAAGGAATTCTTTAAAAAGTTGATAGAATATTAATGGGCCTAGACTGGATTAAAAATGAAAGTAAACTTTCTAGATCTAGACTAGTTCTACTTACTTTTGCCAGTTGTGGCTGTACTAATCCCGCCATGACATGTCCATATACGTTAACAGGCACGTCGCAAGGTGCACTGCACCAGCACTGCGCATGCGCTGCATCTAATAAGATACAGACTGTGCAGTGTGTATCCTCATGCTGGCGCTCTTCACTTGATATTATTCTTGAGATCGGAAAATAATACACATATTCAGGCTGCAAGCTATGACTCCAAAGTGGGAAACCGGGGATGGAGTTAAATCGCAGCCAAACGTTGATGGGGTACTACTGAGATGTCCCAAAGCTGATTTAAATCTCGTTTTAATGATTCTGCAACTGTGGAGCTCCACGGTTTGCTGTGTCTCCACAGTTGGAAGTTGTGTATTCATATGAACCTCCCCGATTGACGGTCATTACAAGTGCACACACACACAAACAAACACAAACACGCACGCACGCACTACACACGCACGCATTAATGTATACACGCCGTGTATACACACACGTACACATGTCATACGCATGTATACACATTATACAGGGCCCTTGGAACGATTTTTTTTCACCGGGGGTGCTGAGCGTATCAGGACACTTACCCCCTGGGCAATCACCCCCTGGGCAATCACCCTCGATGTTGTTCATCATATTATCCCGACTAAAACTTTCTTCAAAATAAACAAACAAATAATTATCTTGCTTACAAGGAGAGAAATGCAAATGAAATTTCTCATTTAACACCTGAATGTTAAATTTTGAGACATTAAGGAATTATCAAAATGTTGAATACCTATCGGCACAATGGTTTTTAGAGAAGTGGGTTTTGTTTTGTTTTGTTTTGTTTTTTTTTTTTTGGGGGGGGGGGAGGGGGGCACACGTTACCTTAGAAATATGTTGAGTGGAGCGAAATTATGGGATAGCATGACAGGATTTATATTTATAGCATCAACCGTTTGTGTTGTTGAAATGGACGTTACGATAGAAACAAGTTGATTAAATTGATAGGTATGATACAAGAAAAAAGGGAACCCAACCGTTATGCACAATCAGTCAATTTGATATCGAGCCTCATCACATTACCTGCCCAACACATAATAATAACGCGTCACACTTTAATGCTCTCGCCTTGGTGGAATAATGGATGACACTGTTTCCTCCCGAAGGTTGGTACTTTCAAAGGTTTGTTTATTCGAATTATGAGAATGAAATAGGGTTCACGTACTCTGAACCAGGTTTGCAATTGTGAAAATGAAAATTCTCTCTTCGTTTCAGGAGTAAAAACCCTATCACATCTTTCGACTTATCATTAAAAGCCTTTGAAATGACGAGCGTTAGGATAAACAAACATCAGAATTATGAACTGTTGGAATAAAGAATCTTTCTGGTTAATAAACCTTTGGAATCATGAGCCTTCGGAATTATGTTCTTCGAGGTAATGAACTTTTGGAATTATAAAACTTCGACAAAAAAATAAAAATAAATAAACTCGGTGTAGAACATTACTTTGTCCGACAAGGTTACATTCAGCTTAACCAAATTAATAAGTAATTTTAAACATCAAGTTGGTCATCATATTGTCCCGACTAAAATGGCCCCAATGGTTTTTGGAGAGGTGGGGTTGTATTTTGTTTGTTTGGGGGAGGGGGGAAACACATGTTACCTTAAAAACATGTTGAGTGAATCTAAATTATGGGATAGCAGTATTGGATAGATACTGATAGCATCGACCATTGTGTTATGTTGTTGAAATGCACGTTGCGATAGAAACGAGCTAGTATTAAGAGGCATGATATATATATTTAACAGACCGTTATGCACTGTCAGATAATTTAATATCAAACTTCATCACATTGGCTTCATGTATATTTCCGGCATGAAAGAGTTTGAATAATGCATGGATACATGTATAATTGAATTGTAATAATGCGTCAAGCTTAGATGTTCTTGCTTTGGTAGGATCATGGATGGCATCGTCTCTCTCTCTCTCTCTCACACACACACACACGCACACACACACAAACAAAGACAAACACGCACGCACGCACTACACACGGACGCATTTATGTATACACGCCGTGTATACACACACGTACACATGTCATACGCATGTATACACATTATACAGGGTCCTGGGAACGATTTTTGGTAGTGTTTTTGGAGTGTATCAGGACAATTACCCCCTGGGCAATCACCCTCGGAAAATTACCCCCCGGAAAACTACCCCCAAAGACAATTACCCCCCGGTGAATCGACCCCCGGGGACAATTACCCCCCCCCCCCCCCCCCAGTACAATTGGCGCTTATTCAGAAACGTATCCAAAATTTGACCCGTAACTCCGGCGTGGAGATAACGTACTAAAACATACCCAAAATGACGTAAATATTCATAAAATGTCCAAATAAAGATCATGAGCTAAAAGTCGTTTATTATCTGTTTCGTGTCATTTTTTTTGGTTATTTTTGGAGTATTTTCCGGAAAAACGATGATATTACACTGTTAGAAAAAAAAATAAACAAGTTGTTTAAAATTTTAAACAACCCCGAGTTAACCGGTGAATCGCTCAACGTTGTTTAAAAATTAAACAAATTAAGGTTGTTTACATTTTGAACACTTAGTTGTTTAAAAATTAGGAAACCTTTTAAACAACAGTTGTTTAGTAATAAAATTGCACAACTCGGTTGTTTAAAGCAAGTTGTTTAAATTTTAAACAATAATGTTTAAATTACTAAGCAACTGTTGTTTATTCAGTATTACTGCACAACTGGGTTGTTTAAAAGGAGTTGCTTAAATTTTAAACAGAACTGTTTAATGGTTATTATCTGGTTGTTTGAATTTGTGAAATGACCTACTGGAACCACTCCTGCAATAATCACAACGATTTATACACTGTAACATGCAGAGCTTGTTGCCAATTTACTTCAACATTTGTTCATCATATTCATGGCAGTGACAGACAACATTATTATTTGTCTCTATAACTTCACCTAAACCCCATCGGCGAAGCCGAGAACTGAGAACCAAGTCGTCGCCTTGACCTTGTTCCGCCATTTTCGTATGCACTTGCACTGCACACTAGCACTGCATGCTTGCATGCATGTATTATGTACGTACTTTGTGCATATCGCATGTGTGTGCGCAAATTGTAATCGCGTATCGAGAAATATCAACGACGCCCCCGGGACTTTTTAAACAACTCTGTTTAATTAAATATTTTTGTCTTTTAATACATAGTTGTTTAAGTCAATCGAGCACTGATTTTTCGATTTTGAACAACGTTGTTTACTTTTTAAAACAACATTCTTTTAAACAGTGATATTTTAAACACCGTTCTAACAGTGTAGTATACACCTTTTCTCCGGATTTCATGGCAAACCGCTGCACATTATCTAGCCCCTTCTTTACCTTTATTCCGACGTTTTTCAACATTAAATGTGTATGAATCTAACAAATTGTCGACCGCTTCTTTGATGCACAAGTTTTTTACCAAACGCCTCCCTCCTTATCTTATTCAAATGTTTTGTTTAAACGAAAAGGTCCATGCTTACTCTACTCGACAGTTAGCCAAATTCTATCTCTGGAAAACAGAAACTAATATACTTTCAAAATCAGTTCGTTACCTTGGCCCCATTATCTGGAATTCCTTGCCTTCTGACATTCAACACACACAATTCAATGCACTCTTTAAAACACGAATAAAAAGATTCCTTCTCTCTAAATGATCAACTTAGATAATGTCAATTTACCTTGCCACTTAGCTTTGTAGAGTGATGGAGTGTGGCGTCGCAACGGCCACACCCCTCCGGCTGCCGTTAGCATTATTCATGATTCATTTGTATACAATTATTTAAAATTTTTTTTTTTTTTTACTCTGGTGATCCCCTCCTTACAAGCCCTTGAGGCTTTTTCGGGACACTCTTTCTTTCATTTATTTGTATTACTACACAGTAAAAACGCTGTTTAAAAAAGTGATGTTCACTTACAGTTGTACACTATCTTAAACAACAGTTGATCAAATTGTAAACAATGTTGCTCGAAACAGAAGTAATTTTGTTAAACATTCGTTGTTTAAAATTTAATGACTGCTATATTTACTATACGAGAGCTTTTAGACAGTGTTGTTTACATATGACGTCATGTGTCTCGTGCCAGTAAAGTGCGTGTTGGCTAAAGGCTTTATTTCACATTGTTATGTTTAGAAACAGGTTCCTTGAAACTAACATGCAATTGAAATTGAAATGCCACTTAGAAATGCAGTGCAGCTGTTAAAACACAGCTCATTGTTATTCATATTAGATGCATACACACAATGCAAGTGTATGCAAGGGTCTTCTGTTGACTACACAGATTGATACATATGTAAAAGCACATGGACATTGAGTCTGGATTAATCTACCAAAGCAACCACACGTGTTTCTGCAGGCTCCATTTTGTTTGTCTCTATACTTACATTTATTTAGCTTAATAGTTATTACTTTCCAACCCACAACACAACACACATCATGGCCGACCAAGCTACCGACGCGCTTCTAAGTGACTGGGGATTCAATGGCTTAATTGAAATCACTTTTCTATTAACCAATTTGAAGTTTTTAACTTATAGCGTAAGTTCACATTTAAAATTTTCGGTATCTGTACGCAAATGTCAGAATATAGGTAGACTTAAAATCGTCGCGTCATGCAGTGCGGCGCTGATCGCGCACTTGGTTATAACGTGTGCTAAATTCCTTGCCATAGAGATTGCATGCATCCCCATATATGCAGTTTATACGTGCGTGCATGCGCGCTCATGCAAAATGGGCACTGTTTTGGCGCTAATTCATGAATTGCAGAATTACCCTAGTCTTCATATACCTATATAGAGACCCAGAAGTAGTGGTGCACTTATTCAGAGTATCAAACCCAAATTATACCCCATTATACAACCCTTTTGTTGTAAACAACCCCCACTGAACAACAGCTTCTTTTTAAACAACTTTCTTTAAACAACCCAGTTGGTTTAAACAACCCCCACTGAACAACAGCTCCATTTTAAACAACTTTCTTTAAGCAACCCAGTTGGTGTAAACAACCCCCACTGAACAACAGCTCCTTTTTAAACAACTTTCTTTAAACAACCCAGTTGGTGTAAACAACCCCCACTGAACAACAGCTCCGTTTTAAACAACTTTCTTTAAACAACCCAGTTGGTGTAAACAACCCCCACTGAACAACAGCTCCTTTTTAAACAACTTTCTTTAAACAACCCAGTTGGTGTAAACAACCTCCACTGAACAACAGCTCCGTTTTAAACAACCGTCTTTAAACAACACCGGTTGTTTAAATTGTGATTTTAAACAAGTTGTTCAAAATGTTGATCAACTAAGTGTTTAAACTTTAAACAACTCAAGTTGCTTAACATTTTAAACAACTCTTAGATCAGGTCACCCGTTAATCAAGAGTTGTTTAAAATTTTAAACAACTTGTTCACAAAAATTTTAACTGTGTAGCTCTTATGTATGTATTACTCTGTTATCTTGATGTAAACATGAAATTATGCATGACATACTGTTAACTTGTTTGTTTTTAAATTGTACATATTGGAAGAAATAAATGAGAGCTATATGCTCTCTCTATCAATCAACAATACAAATGCATATCGATGGTGGGTTGCGGCCGGGCGCGCGCTGTGTGAAGTTATCTACCGTAATGAGGATCTGAGACATTACGGTAGATAACTTCAGTAAGACATCATGGACCAGATGTTTGGAACTCCTTACAAAATTCAATAAGGCATTGTTCATCTCTCTTTTCTTTTAAAGCATCTCTCAAAAAAGTCTTATATCGAAGTATCTACATAACTGATTTCAACATGCAGTAGGCAATTGTCAAATTTTGGTCACATTGCAACTCAGTTTTTCAAATTTTGTTTTCTATTTCGTATTCTTAGTTACCTTTATTGTAAAGGCTATATTTGTTTCCACTGCAATATACCACACAGAGCTACGTGCACTTACACTATTCATTACAAACACATACAAACAAGCACGCTCGCGTGCACATGCACACACACACACACACACACGCACGCACACACACATACGCACACACTCAAAATACACTTGCACAACACACTCACCAACTCATACACAAAGATCGTTTAAACACTTTTTCATATAAGGTTTACCTTAAGATTTGTTTGCTTTTGTTTTTTTGAGGCCGCCATCCTTGTCAAGCTTTGCTTATGATTGCGGTCTCTTGCACTTTTCCAACAGAATAGTTCGGATAATACTTTAAATTTATGATTATATGTTATGGAAATATTAAGTTTCGTTATTATATGTACATATATTATGTAAAAAAAACATTTTGACAAGAAGAAAATATTGTTTGTTTATGTTGTATTATACCTTACATTTATATGTTCTTTGTTATTCAGTTATATTTTATATGGAAAAAAATGCAGAAATAAAATCAAATAAAATCAAATAACTTCACACAAGCGCCCCCCCCCCCCCCGAGAACGGTGGTCCGGTACTTTACCAGTAGTACTTGCAAAAATATCTCGAGTGTATAAACTGTGTTGTTATCAGTGCCGTCGATCGCTCGACGTTTCATTAAATTATTAGAGAAAGAAGACGATTCGTTGTACTGTTTTCGACTCTTAATCCTTGTCTGAATACAGTTTCCCCCCTCCCGCGTGAAACGCGGAAGCTTTGGCGTTTCATTTGATTAATACCATTAACCCTTGTCTGAGGTCATTTTTCGCCGATCCCGTGCAAAGCGCGGAAGCTTTCACGTTTCATTGAATTATTAAGGAAAGAAGACGATTTGTTGTATCGTGTCCTTGTCTGAATTCAGTTTCCAGCAATCTGGTTTCCATTGTCAACACAAACTTACAATCATCACTGTACACACAGTTTGGCATATTGCAAGCTTTGCATGGCACGCACACGCATGAGCTGACTAGCCATCCGGGTAAGTTCAAAGTCCGACCAGACCCATGTACTATCAGCTGGTTACCACGCACCGCGCCGGTATCGAGTGTCGCGAGTATTATTGGGTCGCGTGCCAGCTAGGAATCCATGGATTTTGTGAAAGAAAGTTTAAAAATAACACTAACAAGCGTCATTTGTGGCTGTCGGCTGTGTGACAATTTCGTAAAAGAAGCATAATGATATACATCAAATATATCATACACAAAAAATTGCAGAGGGTGCAACCCCTCTTCCCATGCAGGGCCATGCACATACATATATAAACATACATATTAATGTCCAGATATCTCCTCGGAGATCGAGGAAAATACACAAGAATATAAGAAATAATAATGTTCCGTACACGCAGAAATTGTTTTAAAAATGTTCGCTCTTAGGGCTTTGTCAAGTAATGATTTTATTTAACTTTCAAAGATATTATCATTATGCATCAAAATATGCGCAGCCTATCCCCATAAATGCGCCAAGGTGCAAGGAGAGGGGACACGAATAATTACGTCACAAAGAAATATGAAGGAGTTTCCAATGAAAAGGAGTTTGATGTGATTTCTGTTATAAAAAATATATAAATAAAATTAATGATTGTTTGTGTACAAGTCAATATGTATTATGCTGCGGGACTTCGCCACTAGGAGGCGCTGTCCAGTGAGACTAATCGCAGGTATAAGCTTCTTTCCTCTGTTCTTTTCGTTCATAGTAGAAAATACTAATCATCCTATCCCGATGCTGGGTTGTATATAACGTGATAACAGAAGTTCTCTAATTTCATTTTTATATCCGCACATTCTCTCAGTCTATATGTTTATCACGTCTATTCAAATTCTCTCAATCATGTATACCGCTTATTATCATTTTTTAGATACATCATTTAAAATGTCTCTGCCTTTATCAGCTTTTTACAATCTGTTTCTTTTTATTTCTTCCATTCAAATCCATTTACCTTTTGTATTTTTATGTCTTAAAAGTCTGTCACTTTATTATCTTCTCATATTCTCTCACTCTTTTGTGTTTCTCTCTTTCTAATTATCTCACTCCCTTTCATTAAGCAATTTGCTCCATTTACCACCTTCGCTTATTCTTGTAATCTTTATCTGAGTCTTCCTTTCAAATTATATCACTCTATCATACATCTCTTTCATGACAAGTTTCTCTCACTTTACATCAATATCTTCTCACATTCTCTCACTCTTTGTCGCTTCCTTTCGAGTTCTCTCACTAAATTATACATCTCTTTCATTGCAACTTCTCTCAATTTCTCCTTTCCACACGTTCTTATGTACCGTGTATCTCTCTTCTTCTTACTCAAACAAACACAATTGACAGGATAGTAATTGAAACTAATTTTTGCACGTCAAACAAACATTTAATCACTAATGCTACTATTTCAATGACTTTAGAAAATGAATCATCCTGTAACGTGGCAACTCCCATCGTATCAAGTTTGCATATTTACATCGGCTTTACTTACAATAAGTATAATGATTAACTTGTAAAATAATAGTTATAGTCACAGCAAAAGTAATAATAATGTTAATGACAATAATAATAATAATTATAATAATAACAGCAATACTGATACAATAAATATTCTTATCAAAATGTAAGGCACCCATCAATTTGATTCTTGTTTTTTAAATATCTTTTAACTTGCTCTTTTTTCAATTGCAGACCCATTCACTAACTAAAGTTTGCCCTTTTACCCTCACCATTAACAATATTTCCACGATGCATTATTTCATGATAAAGATGGTATATATTCATCTTGCCTTCATTATTAATAAAGCTCTATTTTATTTTTTTTATTTATTTATTTATTTATTCGGTTTAAAAACATCAACACGTAAAGTTCAGGAACTCATAATGGTTGATTTACAATGAAATTGAATAGTGTAAACAAAATTGAACCAACAAATATACACTTAAGAAGAACATATTGTTTCACACACATGAAAATATGGTTACAATACAATATACAACGGCTGGCTAGATGTGGCTAGACCAAGGCGAGATATGACAAGGAAATCGAAAAGAAGATAAATGACTAAAGAGAGAGAGAGAGAGAGAGAGAGAGAGAGAAGAAGAAGTGGTGAGAGAGAAAGAGAGGGACAAGAAAGGGGAGGGTAGAAAGAAAAAGAGAGAGGTAGAGGGAAAGAGAGGGGAGGGGAGATACGGAGGGGAAGTGAGGGAGAGAGAAGGAAGAGAGAGGAAGAGAGAGGAAGGTAGAAAGAGAGAGAGAAGAGAGAGGGAGAGAGTGAGGTATAGAAAGAGAGAGCGAGAAAGAGGAGAGAGGAGAGAGAGAAGAGAGAGAAAAGAGGGGAGAGAGAAGGGGAAAGAAGAGAAAGAGAGAGAGAGAGAGGGAGGAGAGAAAAAGAGAGACATGGAGAGGGAGGGAGGGAGAGAGAGAGAGAGAGAGAGAGAGAGAGGAGATATTTAGGCTAAAAGGCAAATTAAGAAACAAGGTAGATAAACGTAGCATTAAAACATTAATACATTTCTTATACACATCTACAGAAGGCGCACCGGAGCGTTCAGAGAAGACAACAATGGATTGGCCTGCAACGCATCGTCGCGTCCGCTCCGAAGGCCACGGTACGTGCGGCTGCACATGATGGTCAACATTTCAGCATTTTCAAGAAATTTAGAGTAGCTAGAATGTACAGGCAATTTGGCAGTAAATAGCAAAATATAATCAATACCCTTCCCGTCAATGTTGTGCAAAACATGTAAAGCTAATTGTTAAAGAGTTGACACCTCTATTTATTAATGGAAAAACCCGCATTTCTTCAATATTCTGGATCAGAAAAATACAGCTATAATAAAGTATTGCACCTTGTAGTGGTTCTAAAGAGTCACAACTAGGATGTGAAGCTAATCGCTGAGTTGACACCTCTATTAATGGAAAATCCGCATATCTTCAATTTAACGAATCAGAACATACGGCTATAATAAAGTATTGCACCTTGTACATGTATCAGGTCTAAAGATTCTATAAAATAATCTTCGCATTCGCTTTTAAAATGTGTGTTTCTTCCAGGTCATGATCGGTCATGTTCACGTTTGATATTTTGATAATAACGGTTTTACTCTTTTACACAAATCCGGCACAAGTGGATGTTGACATGGCATTTCAAAAACAATGTTGCTCAGTGAAGCGTGTATAGATTAATGTTATCAATGTATCATTGGAAAGCATATTACTTTTACTCTATGAAAGCAAAGCATCTTATTATACACCTATATTTATTCACAATATCTATTTGTTTTCGAGTTTCATCTTTTCTGGGACGCGGTGTATAGTTAATAATTTATAAACAGAGCATATTACTTTAGATTATCTCATATTTTACACTACATCCATATTCATTTTACCTAAAGTTTGGAAGATAAAATATTGACTTTTGTCTTTCGTTATTCGTTTGCCTTGTCTTGAAATACTTATATGACACGATGTCATGTATTGTATATAGTTTTAATGGAAACAATGCATTTATTCATTGTATTCTATTTATTTAGGTTATGATTGTATATTATAGAATAAAATTAACTTGAAACTTAAAACAAGTAAATAAAGTCATAAACTGCCGTGTGTTTTGACACATTGACGTTACAATATTTGTTTTCGTTATCCACTAGTTCTAGTCATATCTGAAGTATAAGCTCATTACTCGAGACCACAGACAGATATGCATATGCATATGTATATGTGTATGTGTATTTACATGTACATGTATAAGTAAGTATATGTATACAGGTATGTATATTTGTATCATGGACCCTATAAATACTTTACTACACAAACTGCGCTTTTATGTTGTAATCAAATATTTGTTGACGTCTCATCATTTCGTGAAGCCCTAACTATTATTATACAATGAAGTTTGAACAAAGTCTCTTGGTAATAAAAATGAGATTCTATAAAACACAAAAAGAACAAACCGCCACTGATTCTAGTCATTAATATGATTATTTTCGAATTGCTTGAATGTAAAGATGAAAAGTGCTCCGTCTTTTAAACACCATAAATCAACACCTTTAACAATGGTTTCAGTGCTCTTTGTGTGAAAAATTAGTGCATGGAACGGCAAATACCACAAACTCGAACATTCCTAAAGCTCCGATAGACTTATGCAAACAATGACAAAAGAACGAAAACCCGATTTTTTTTCTTTCTGGGAGGGGGGGGGGGGTATTCCCTTGCCCCCAACCAATCCCCATGTAGGTGTTCAGATGCAATCAGTGGTGCAACAAGGTGGTGTGGAAAATTGAAATAAACACATCCAATTTTTATATCCCCACTTCTTTCTCGCATATGAATCTAAATCGTCTGGAGCAATCCCTATCAAGCCAAGTACTATATTGACCCTGACACTTAATACGAAAACAGCTTACATTCTCATTGAACGATATACTGTTAAAATTGCTATATGTAAGACTTGATCCGTCTAGCCACCTTGCCTCACTGGGACTCAAGCCGGTCAGCCCGATCCAGAAGTAAGTAATGTTCCGGTCACTGAGGTACTGAACACGCCCCGCGATGAAGTCCTCTTCCTCTTGCGACTCGATGAAGACCAGATGGGATCCGTATTGGGAACAAGCTGAAACCGCAGAAGAATGATTCACCCAGCAAGTGCTGAAATTGTAGAAGGACCCGCCGAATTCACAATCCACCGGAGGGGATGAGCATGCTGAAAAGATGAAAATACAATATGTAAATTACTCAATTTTAAGAAAGTAGACAAAGTGGTTATTTGGGTAGAAACTGAAATATTTAAAGAAAAATAGATAATGATGATGATGATGACGAAAATAATAATAATAATAAAAGTCGATGCAAAGACATGAACAAAATTACAGCTATAAAAATCAATACCTACAGGAACTTTGCTCACCATCGCAGATAGTAATGGTATTTCAAACAGTTGTTTTTGTTTTTATGAATGAAACATAGGAGAGGAGGAGGGAAGGGAGAGAGCGAGAGCGAGAGAAAGAGAGAGTGAGATAGAGAGAAGGGGAAAGTGGTAGTGGCAAGACCAATTATAATGATGATCAAATGCATGACGTCAATGTATTGTTTCTATTACTCAGACTCGTATAAAGACTAAAAGAGTGACAATATTAATAGGCATTTATAAAGCATCTATCTAGACAACTATATTCCGAGGCGCACTAATAATTAACCCGGCTTTAGCCTTGCTGCCATTACGGTGCTCCAGTATTTCAAGAAATTAATTCCTATATATACCAAGTACCGATTAACCTCACATGGGTCGAGTGTGGCAAATGAAGATTAGCTGCTATTACGGCGCTCTAGTATTTCAAGGAATTAATTCCGATAGGTTCCCATTTATCTCATCTGGGTCGAGTGTGGCAAATGGAGATTAATGCCTTGCCAAAGGACATTAATGCCGTGTCGGGGGTCGAACCACGACCTTTGAGTTCCAAGTCAAGTGCTTAAATCACTCGACTGAGAAACTACAAAGATGAAGAGAGGGCGAAAGAGGGATGGAGGGGTGGTCGGTGCATAGGGAGGGGAGAAAGAAAGGGAGAGAGAGAGGGGGAGAGAGAAAGAGAGGGAAGGGGGTAGTGGCTTGACACATTATAATAATGATTTTTTTTTTTAAAGCATGACATCATTTCATTGTTTCTCTTACTTACTAGAGGCGGGGGTTTCGTGTGATGTCGTTGTGTCTGGCATCGTGGTCGAAGGGCTCGTCGTGGACTTGCTCGTCGCGTCCGTAGTCGATACTTCTGCTGTCTCTGAAACGTTTGAAGGTTGTTGCAAATGAAACCATACTTCGAAATTTCGAAAAGAGGACCACGAGGTACTTTCTTTTTAATCATTATCATCATCATCATCTTCATCTTCTTCTTCTTCTTCTTCTTCTTCTTCTTCTTCTTCTTCTTCTTCTTCTTCTTCTTCTTCTTCTTCTTCTTCTTCTTCTTCTTCAGTTGCAGTACCGGCCACCGTCTTGTATTGTCGTTCTGGTAAAATTACCGGCAAAATTTGTATCATCACGTATTAGTCAAAACACAATCTTTCACATGATTGTTAATAAGAGCTTTCATTTCATTTTTTGAGAGAGGGCGTTTCCAAAACTGGTATATACCTTTAACATTGCAAATTTTAAGAAATTCACAATGTTATTTCTTATACTTATTTTTTGTTGTTTATGAATAAAAGAGGGGAGGAAAGGAGGGAGGGAGATAGAGAGAGAGACAGAGAGAGAGTGGAGAGTAATAGTTGCTAGACCTACCACTGAATTCATTGTTTCTCTTACTCAGAGTCAGATAAGACTAAAAGTAAAAGAGAGATGAAGAGAGACGGGTGGTGAAGGGGACGGGATAGAGAGAGGAAGGGAGAGAGAGAGAGAGAGAAGGAGAGAGAAAAAAGAGAGAAGGGGGTAGTGGCTAGACAAATTATATTAATGATCAAAAGCATACTTACTGGAGGTAATGGTGTCTTGCGATGTTGTTGTGTCTGACGACGTGGTCGTAGAGCTTATCGTAGATTTGGTCGTCGCGTCCGTAGTCGATAATTCTGCTGACTCTGAAACGTTCGAGGGTTGTAACAAATGAAACCACACTTAAAAAAGCAATGAGATTAGGAATGACAACCTAAACATGATTATAGAAGGCCAAAACAAAGAAAATTCTGCTACATGACAACATATAAATTGTATCAGTCTATTTATTTCATGTGGTATTATTTGTGTTTGTAGATTTAGTGATGCTTTGTCAAAGCCCCCTGAATTTTACCAAATAATTTATCTAAATGTGTTTGTTGCTATTAAACTCGTGGGCGTACGAATGAGACGGGAACCTTCCCCTTAAAAAGGGTCTTAACGGCGCCCGTGACAGGAAAGGGATAAAGACTGAGAGAGAGAGAAAGAAAAAGAGAGAGAGAGAGAGAGAGAGAGAGAGAGAGAGAGAGAGGGGAAAGTTTCTCTTACTTGAGGTTGTGGTTTCTTGCTCTTGTAATGTCGTTGCGTCTAATCGTTCCGGCATAGTGGCCGTAGGGCTCGTCGCGGGCTTGGTTTTCGCTTTCGTTGTCACCGACTCTGAACGTAATAAAAAACAAAGTGGGAGTGGGAGAAAAAAGGAGCCGGAGTCAGGTATTGATAGGGGAACAGACAGAGAGAGACAAAGAACATGCGAAGAGGGGAGAAGAATAAGAAGAAGAAGAACAACAACCACATGGTCGTTAAACTTATAGACAAAATTCAAATTAAGAAATTTGACGGGCACTAGCTTCCTCCTTATAAAGTGTTTGAGCGACGCTCATGAAAGAATGATCACAAAAATAAATAAGACTAGAACAAAAAAGAATTAGACGGTCACTTCCCCCCCCCCCCCTTAAAAAGTGTTTTAGCGACGCCCAGAAAGGAGTGAAAAATAGAGTCAGATATAGACCAAGAGAGTGGGAGAAAGAGAGAGAGAGAGAGACAGAGAGAGAGAAAGAGAGAGAGAGAGAGAGAGAGAAGAGGAGAGTGGTAGTGGCAAGACCCATTATAATGATGATCAAATGCATGACGTCAATGTATTGTTTCTATTACTCAGACTCGTATAAAGACTAAAAGAGTGACAATATTAATAGGCATTTATAAAGCATCTATCTAGACAACTATATTCCGAGGCGCACTAATAATTAACCCGGCTTTAGCCTTGCTGCCATTACGGCGCTCCAGTATTTCAAGGAATTAATTCCTACCAGGTACCCATTTATCTCACCTAGGTCGAGTGCGGCAAAGGAAGATTAGTTGCCATTAGGCATTACGGCGCTCTATTATTTCAAGGAATTAATTCTTACTAGGTTCCCATTTATCTCATCTGGGTCGGGTGTGGCAAATGGAGATTGATGCCTTGCCAAAGGACATTAATGCCGTGTCGGGGATTGAACCACGACCTTTGAATTTCGAGTCAAATGCTTAAACCACTCGACTGACACACAAAGATGAAGAGAGAGCGAAAGAGGGATGGAGGGGGTGGTCGGTGAATAGGGAGGGGAGAAAGAGGGAGAGGGGGAGATAGGTAAGAGAGGGAAGGTGTAGTTGCTTGACACATTATAATAATGATCGAAAGCATGACATCATTTCATTGTTTATCTTACTTACTGGTAGCGGTGGTTTCTTGCGATGTCGTTGTGGCTGACACCGTGATCATAGGCCTCGTAGCTGTCTTGGTCGCCACGTCCGTAGTCGATAATTCTGCTGACTCTAAAACGTTTGAAGGTTGTTGCAAATGAAACCACACTTACAAAGCAATATGATTAGGAATGACAACCTGAACATGATTACAGAAGGCCAAAACGAAGACAATTGTGCTCCCTGACAACATATAAATTGTATTAGTTTATTTATTTTATAAGGTATTATTTTGTGTCAGCTAATTTAGTGGTGCTTTGTCAAAGCCCAAGTTAATTTTGTCCAAATAATATATCTAAATGTGTTTCTATGGCGTGTTTGTTGTCATTAAACTCGTGGGCAAACAAACGAGACGGGTACCTCCTCCTTTTAGCGAAGCCCGTGACAAGAAAAACATAAAGGCTGAGGGGGGGGGGGGGGAGAAAGAGAGGGGAAAGCATTTTCTTAGTCAGGGTACGGGGATAGGATCAAGTGGGGGGAATAGAAATCAGAAAATGCTTTTCCTGTGGAAATCCCAATTCTATCAAAAAGTTCGAAAAGAGGACCGCGAGTTACTTTCTTTTTAATCATTATCATCATCATCATCATCTTCTTCTTCTTCTTCCTTCAGTTGCAGTACCGGCCACTGTCTTGTATTGTCGTACTGGTAAAATTACCGGCACAATTTGTATCATCACGTACTTAGTCAAAAATTATTCTTTCACATGATTGGTAATAAGAGCTTCCATTACATTTTTTTTAGAGGGGGCGTTTCCAAAACTGGTTATACCTTACATTGCAAATTTTAGGAAATTCACAATGTTATTTCTTATATATTTTTTTGTTTGTTTATGAATGAAAGAGGGGAGGAGAGGAGGGAGGGAGGGAGGGAGATAGAGAGAGAGAGAGAGAGAAAGAGAAAGAGAGAGAGAGAGAGAGAGAGAGAGAGAGAGAGAGAGGGGGAGGGAGATAGAGAGAGAGAGAGAGAGAGAGAGAGAGAGAGAGAGAGAGAGAGTGGAGAGTAGTAGTTGCTAGACCTACCACTGAATTTATTGCATTGTTTCTCTTACTCAGAGTCAGATAAAGACTAAAAGAGAGATGAAGAGAGAGAAAAGGGGAGGGTGGAGGTTAGGTGCCAGTAGAAGGAGACGGGTGGTGAAGGGGACGGGATAGAGAGAGGAAGAGAGAGAGAGAGAGAGAAGAAGAGAGAAAGAGAGAGAAGGGGGTAGTGGCTAGACAAATTATATTAATGATCAAAAGCATACTTACTGGAGGTAATGGTGTCTTGCGATGTTGTTGTGTCTGATATCGTGGTCGTAGGACTCGTCATCGGCTTGCTCGTCGCGTCCGTAGTCGATAATTCTGCTGACTCTGAAACGTTTGAAGGTTGTAACAAATAAAAACCAAAAATACAAAGCACTGAGATTATGAATGACAACCTGTACATGATTGTAGAGGACCAAAACGAAGAAAATTCTGCTCCCTGACAAAAAATAAATTGTGTTTGTAGATTAAGTGGTGCTTTGTCAAAGCCCAAGTAAATTTTTACCGAATAATTTATCTAAATGTGTTTGTTGTCATTAAACTCGTGGGCGAACGAATGAGACGGTTACCTGCCCCTAAATAAGGTTTTAGCGACGCCCGTGACAGGATAGAGATAAAGACTGAGAGAGAGATAGAGAGAGAGAGAGAGAGAGAGAGAGAGGGGTGGAGTGAGAGAGAGAGAGAGAGAGAGAGAGAGAGAGAGAGAGAGAGAGAGGGGAAAGTTGTTTCTCTTACTGGAGGTTGTGGTTACTTGCGATGTCGTTGCCTCTGATCGTTCCGGCATCGTGATCGTAGGGCTCGGCTCGGACTTGGTTTTGGCTTCCGTTTTCACCGAATCTGAACGGAATAAAAAACAAAGAAAAAATTGTTCAATGAGTGGGGGGAGCCAGAGTCAGGGAATGATTTGGAAATAGATAGACAGAGACAAAGAACGCACGAAGAGGATAGAAGAAGATAAAGACTGAAAGAGAGAAGAAGAAAGAGAGAAAGGGGGAGGGGTGGAGGGAGTGGTCGATGAAGGGGGAGGGGTGGAGGGAGTGGTCGATGAAGGGTGAGGGTGGTGAAGGGGGAGTGGAAAGAGAGAAAGGGGGAGTGGAAAGAGAGAAAGGGAGAGAGAGA
Organism: Strongylocentrotus purpuratus; assembly: GCF_000002235.5. Taxonomy (NCBI): domain Eukaryota; kingdom Metazoa; phylum Echinodermata; class Echinoidea; order Camarodonta; family Strongylocentrotidae; genus Strongylocentrotus; species Strongylocentrotus purpuratus. The sequence goes on from NW_022145598.1 coordinate 28,439,293, forward strand.
GAGAGAGAGAGAGAGAGAGAGAGAGAGAGGGAAGGGGTAGTGGCTTGACACATTATAATAATGATCAAAAGCATGACGTCATTTCATTGTTTCTCTTACTTACTGGAGGCGGTGGTTTCTGGCGATGTCGTTGTGTCTGACACCGTGGTCATAGGCCTCGTAGATGTCTTAGTCGCCACGTCCGTAGTCGATGATTCCACTGACTCTGAAACGTTTATACAAAATGAAGCCACACGTTTTAAGTAATAACATTAGGAATGACACCTCAACAGGAATAGAAGGCCAAAACGAAGAACATTTTTCAAAAATAAACTTTTACAGTTTATTTATTTTATGAGGACTGTATAGTTTGTGTCAGGACATTGGGTTTAGTGGGTCTAAGTCAAAGGGTCTTATTTTGCCAAATCATTTATCTAAATGTATTGATATGGCGTGTCTAATTGTTGATAAACGCGTGGACAAAATAATTAGACGGTCACTTACCCCTTAAACAAATGTTTTACCGACGCCCGAGATAGGAAAGGACTTTTAAAAAATCAGATAAAGACTGAGATATACAGATATAAAGAGAGAGAGAGAGAGAGAGAGAGAGAGAGAGATAGAGAGAGAGACGGACAGAGAGAGAGGGAAAGGAGAGAGAGAGAGAGACTATAGTGGCTAAACCTAGAGGCCCGAATTCACAAAGGAGGTTTGTCGACAAACCTCCTTGAATTCGGGCCATATTGATATTAATCACATGACGTCATTTTAATGTTTCTCTTACTGGAAGTTGTGGTTTCTTGCGATGACGTTGCGTCTGATCGTTCCGGCATTGTGACCGTTGGGCTCGTCGCGGACTTGGTTTTCGCTTCCCATTGTGAACGAAATGGAAACAAATGTATTAAATTGAGTGGGGAAAAGGGAGCCGGAGTCAGGAAATGATAACAAATCAGCATCAAGAACGTTGTCGTTAAACTTATAGGCAAAATATATATTTAAATAATTAACGTACACTGTCCCCTTCTAAAGTGTTTTAGCGACGCTCCTGAAAGAAGGACAAATACAAATAAGACTATAAAAATAAGAATTAGACGGTCACTCCCCCCCCCCCCTCCTTAAAAAGATGTTTTAGTGACGCTCGGAAAGGACCGAAAAAAGTATAGAGATATCGACTGCTTCAGTCGTTAAACTGGCTGTTAAATAGGCTCAAGATGTGCAAGCTCTCGAGAGCCTATACATCAGCCAGACCTCGAATATTAAAGCAGTCGTTATGTCGTTATGTCTTTTATGCTGAATTAAAACAAAAATCTACCACGAATTCTTACCTTATTCTTTTATTGAGTAAAGATCGGTTAAAACATCACAGAAAATCTGAGAAGCTTTCTGTTTATCTTTGTTTAGCTGTGTCCGTGTCGCACAAAGGAAATTTTAACACTTAAACTACAGTGGGTATGGCAGCAAAATTTTACTATTTTCATGGTAACTGGAATTTTGAGGGATCTCACACTTGGACTATAACCGGTATTGGCATTTTTTTTGTTTCTTTACGGGAATGGCTAAAATCACGACTCCAATTTCGACCAATCAGATGGCTGGATTTTTAAAGTGAGGTATATAAAATCAGATAAAGACCGAGAGATAGGGAGAGAGAAAAAAGGGGATATAGTGGCTAGACCCATTATGATAAAAATCAAATGCATGACGTCATTTCCATGAAGCTATTGCCTAGACATACCAGAGGTAGTGGTGCTTTGAGAAGTCGTTGTGTCCGAGCGTTCCGTCATCGTAGTCGAAGGGCTCGTCGTAGGTTTGTTCGTCGCTTCCTCCGTTGACTCTGTGAAGAAGAAAAAGCCCATGGGGTAGATGACGAGGCATAATATTTACTCTGAAATTATCTTCCCGCCGGATGTCTCCAGGCGCTCTTAGTCAGGGTACGGGGATAGGATCAAAGCGAGGGGGGGGGGGGGCAAATAGAAATCGGAAAACATTTTTCCTGTGGGAATCCCAATTCTATCAACAAATTCCGAAAGAGGACCCTGAGGTATTTTCTTCTTAAACATCATCTTTTCCTTCTTCTTCTTCTTCTTCAGTTGCAACTACTGAATTTTCGTTTACCCCCTGTAGAAAGTCTCTTCATGCTCATTGTTCATTAATTAGCCACCCCTCCCCCTCCCCCGATACGCCTACGTTGATATTACACCTACGTTCATCGCAGTGTCTCCCTTGAAACCCACTTGAGCAGTGACAGTTGTAGCCTACCATAGTCTCCTCACACCAGCCATTTTTACAGAGGTTTTTGCCACAATCTGCGATATAAGTTATAAAAGGGATAAAACTCAATATTGATCAACAAGGTTTATGGTTAGGGTAAGAGTTACAATTGGCTGCAAGGTTAGGATTAGATTTAGGGTCAGGTATAGTGTTTGTTACAGTTACAGACAAAACCCAATCATTAACAACAAAAAACTACTCTAAAAGAAAGCAGTAATATCAGAGAAGCAGACTAGTGAAAGTTCGAATGGAATCGGATAAAAAATAAGAAATTTTGTTTAACACACAAAATGACTAAAATGTCAATTTTTCCAAAAGTTTGACTCTGGAGGGCCTTTCCATTTGAGCGAACCGATGATAATATGCTATCCGAAATATATTTTGCCTACTGCCCCAAGGGAGATTGCAATTAAAATATACAGAAATTAACCATTTTTATCGACGACGAACGGAAAAGTTGTCTATGACTATGTCACAATCAATTGGAGATTGGCATATATTTAGTGATCTCATATTTCAATCATTCATAACTCCCTTGAAGTTAATTCGATTTATTTTTCTAATCTTTTTCTCTTGCTTTTCTACTTTCATACAAATGAATATTCAACAAGAATTGGATTCCCCTTCAAGAATGCGGTTAGTGTCTAATAGAAATTAACGTGGAGCAATTTTCGTCAGAAACAAGTGTCGTACAGCCTTGGCCTTTTTTAAATCTTCCTACATACCTGTACTGTAATAAAATAAATCGTGATATAGAAAAAGCGGCCTAAAAATGAAGAAATTATTTGGAACCGAGACCGCGAAGTTTGCCACTGGTTTTTCTAGCACTTAACAATTACTTAAGCCCATCCATTTAGGCCTTAATTCAAGTGAGAAAACGATAATTATTTCACACTGTTTTCAAATTCTGGTACTTGATAGCGAAGGGGAAAACGAGAATATTATTTGGTGAATACTAATTCACAAATACTGTTGCTCGTCTCGCATCAGAATATATTGTGATGCTAGATAATTTGATGTTCCTTTCATTATTTTCGATAGATTTTACTAAACATCTAGAGAGGAATTTCAAATAGTAGTAGTAGTAGTAGAAGTCGTAGAAGTCGAAGTAGTAGTAGTAGTTGTAGTAGTAGTAGTAGTAGTAGTAGTAAAAGTAGTAGTAGAAGTAGTAGTAGTTGCAGTGGTAGTAGTAATAGTAGTGGTAGTAGTAGTAGTAAACAATTAGTAGTAGTAGTAGTCGTAGTAGTTGTAGTAGTCAGGGGCGTAGACAACGGGGGGGATGAGGGGGATGCATCCCCCCACCTCACAAGGTGGGGGGGGGATGGCATGTACAATCATCCCCCCCCCCCAGGTTTGGGGGAATGATATTTGCTTACTTAATAAGTCATAATGATGATAATAATAGTAATAATAATAATGATAACAATTATAATATTAATAATAATAATAATTATGATGATGATAATAATAATCCTCATCATTATTGTAATTGTGTTTATTGTTATTAGCCGCATTCACACGGTGAAAGCCAATTCAGACGGTAAAAAAAAGAAAATCTTACAAGTATTTTGTGGTTATCTTGTGGTTTGGAAACCACAAGATAACCACAATATTAAACAGGCGCGGATCTACGGGGGGGGGGGGTTAGGGGGTTTAAACCCCCCCCCCCCTTTGGCGGCCCAAAAAACAAACAAAAAAAAAGGGGGGAAAAAGAAGGAAAAAAAAATAAAAGAAAGAAAAAAGAACGCACGCGGGGGAGAAACCCTTTCAAGTGCAAATATTGTGAGAAGATATTCAACTCATCTGGTAACTTAACCAAACACATGATAACTCTGGATATAACTGTGTATTTAACTGTTACTTGATTTAAAAAGACGTTATCATGCACTGCTTTTTATGGTCTCCATTGTGTTACTAGATGCCAGGAAAACATCACTTACGGGGTTCAAATAAACACCCCCAAAAAAAATCGGCTCGCCGCTTCGCGGCTCGTGGACGATGCTCCGCATCGTCATTATTGGTCAACCCCCCCTTAGCAAAAAGCTAGATCCACCCCTGAGTCATCCCCCAGGTGTAAAAACCTGCCTACGCCACTGGTAGTAGTGGTGGTAGACCTCTAGTAGTATTCGTATAGTATTGTTAGTAGTTTTAATGATAGTGGGATCGGATATTTATAATGTCAATTAAAAATGTATGATCTGTACTATTATTGATTGATAAGTTTTTTTTTAAGGGATTTGATATTTTATAACAAAATTGAAACCAAGGAAGCATAAGATTTACCCGGGATTCTGCATATTATGTGTTGGCCAGGAATTTTTCCAGCGAAGACCGCAGGGGTAGAGAAGAGTTTTGGGACGGTCTGCAACATGGTGCCATCGGGCAGTCGCACCATCTTACAATTAAAGGATGTCGGCAAGGTGCTTTGCTTGCTGAACTCGCCTGGACAAGATGTTTTCGTCAGCTTCGACGAATCCGATAAAGCGGGCAAGGCTGTGTGGAATTAAAAAATCGCTAGTGAGCTCTTCCTCCTACTGCTCTCCCTCCTTCTATTCCCCTCCCCAATCCTTCCTCTTCCTCCCTTGCCTCCCCTCCTCCTCTTCTTCCCACTGTTCCTCCTCTTCTGGCAGCCCTCCCTCCTCCTCACCGCCTCCCCTCCCCCCCACCGCCTCCCCTCCTCCTCACCGCCTTCCCTCCTCCCACTCCCCTCCCCAATCCACCCTCTTCCTCCCTTGCCTCCCCTCCTCCTCCTCTTCCCGCTGTTCCTCCTCTTCTACCTCCCCCTTTCTCAGCCCTCCCTCCTCCTCACCGCCTCCCCTCCCCCTCACCGCCTCCCCTCCTCACCGCCCTCCCTCCTCCTCACCACCTCCCCTCCTCCTCACCGCCTTCCCTCCTCCCACTCCCCTCCCCAATCCACCCTCTTCCTCCCTTGCCTTCCCTCCTCCTCCTCCTCCTCTTCCCGCTGTTCCTCCTCTTCTACCTCCCCTTTCTCAGCCATCCCTCCTCCTCATCGCCTCCCCTCCTCCTCGGCCCTCTCTCTTCCTCCCTTTTCCTCCTCCTCTTCCCGCTGTTCCTCCTCTTCTACCTCCCCCTTCCTCAGCCCTCCCTCCTCCTCATCGCCTTCCCTCCTCCTCAGCCCTCCCTCCTCCTCCTCTTGCCTCCCCTCCTCCTCCTTCTCCCGCTGCCCCTCCACTTTAACCTCCCCTTCCCTTCCTCAGCCCTCCCTCCTCCTCACCACCTCCCCTCCTGCTCCCCCATTTTCTTCCTCTTCTACCTCATCCGCTTATAGCTCTTCCTCTCCCCCGTTAGTATCATTCCCTTTCTCCCCTATTCCTCCTCATCCTCCTCCTCAATCTCCTCCTCTTCCTTCTCATCCTCCTCATAAATATCCTCCTCTTCCTCCTCATCCTCCTCCTCAATCTCCTTCTCTTCCTCCCCGTCACCTCTTAACATTTCTCCTTCCTTTCCCCTTCCCCATCTCCTATTAATCATTTCCCTCCCCTACCCCTTATGATTGAAATTTCCCTTTAAATAGTTTGAAACATTCATTAGGTGGAATTTTCCAAACGTCCAACTATTTATTTGAGATTCCACGTAGATTTTACACCTCGTTCCTATTTCGTTTTATGGTAATTTTACAAGCCAACCTTTTTTCAGTAACATTCGTAAAATCATGAAGATATGACGCATATAATTATAAAATCACAATTATTCTCACCAAAGGACAAACAGATTACGGTACCAAACAGCAACTTCCACATTACACCGATATTTTGGTCTTTAGGCTGTATTTAGAAAAAAATGTTAACATGGCATAAACAAATGAGAACAAGAACAAAAATAACAACAACAGAAAGGTTAATGATGCTAATGGAATTATTGAAGATAGTAATAATGACAATTGTGATTATGATTATGGTGATGATAATGATTATATTTTTATAAATTTTTTGATAAGAGCAATTACGGTTACGTGTAGCACATGTCACTAACGTGACATAAACTGGATCGTTTTTAATATATAAATTGAATCGCATCATTCCAACAGACCATAAACAAATAATACTAGATAATGTAATATCTAAAATTGTGCATGTGTCACATGGATTTCGTCAATGGTCACGTCTCGGCCCCCTCCTTTTTACACTCTTTACAATTAATCTGATCAACATCATTCAAAGGCGTTTCCCAAATGTTTCTTCTCATTTTTTTTTATACCGATTACACAAAATTATAAATTTCTTTCAGTTCTGATGATGGAGTTTCTCATTAGTGAAAAATCCATACAAGTTACAAACTAGGTAATTACACAATTATATTAACAGTTAGAGAATCAGAAGTAAAACCGTCAAGCTCTGTGAGAAATCTTGGTGTATGGCTTGATTCTCGCTTACATTATAGCACACATCTTACACATGCAAATCTGCCTTTTATACAATCTCCATCACATTCGTATAGAAACTTAAACAGAAGCACAGAAAGTCTTGGTTATTGTAATGGATTATTGTTTGGCTTGCCATATTCACGAATAATCAAGGTGCAGCGTGTTCAGAATGCATGTGCAAGACTTGTGACTAATTTCTCAAAAATTTTGTTTCGGAAGCAGAATAAGATTCCATGGCGTGTAAATATATCAAAATATCAATAAATGTCAACAAAGGTTAAACTGATGATAATTTCTCATTGCGGATATAGTATCGAAAATAATAATATCGTTAGTGACATTCGTTTGTCTCGCAATGACAACTGACAACTCAGTCGTAGCCGAACATGCTTGGGATAACCAGCGTCAGCCAGACTGGGACGAGGTTCAATGCCTTTCCCAAGAACGACATCGGTACCCACGGAGGGTTATAGAAGCTATCAATTTCCGTCTCAATCCCATTATTAGGGACGTTTAGATTTACACGACGGCAGTGCCTTATTAAGGACGTCGCATTAACGGGATACCACACGTAGAGGTCCACGTTCTCGTCGTGTAAATCTATAAGTCCCTAATTTCAACAGAGACAACGGGATCGACATCCGCGAATTTTGGATGCGTACGATACGCCGCCATGACATTCCCGAGCCAGTGGACCGTTGATTGGTTGAGCACGCTATTGTTCTCGACCGGCAGAAAAAAGATTATATAGAATTGGGTGTTAAATTCAGTGGCGGATCCACGGGGTGGGGGCACTGGGAGCACGTGCCCCCCGACCAAAAAAAATATGTAGAAATCAGCCCCAAATTCGCCAAAAATTTACTGGCAAACAGGGACGTGCCCCCCCCCCCCGGCCAAATTTTTTTAAAAAATGTGCTTACCCACCCCCCCCCCCCTACCATCCCCGCTTATTCTGCGGCTGGCTGAGTCGTTGCGATTTTGGGGCGACCAAACAAATATATATATATATATATATATATGTCCTCTTACCCCCCGTGTGCCCCCCCCCCTCCCACGGAAGTAATTCCTGGATCCGCCCCTGAAATTGTATGAAGGTGTCTCTATCAAGTAGTATTTTTTCAGATAATACAGAGAAGTTCTAAAAATATTAGGCCTATTTGTTCTACTTAGACGTCATTTGACACATATTTACGAGACACACTTTAAACAAGAATTACACATGTAATACGAGATGATTATTACGAAAGATGAGAACAGTTAAAGAAATTGAAGTAATTTCAATGAACTAAATGCTAAATTAGATGCTCAAAATTAGTTTGAATGTAAAAAGGGCAGGATTACGTGATCATGTCATTCTAAATTGTATGCAAGCTTGACGAAAAGCGTACATAAACCATGAATTTGAATGAGAAACATGTTAATTTGATTGAATCAAACGCGAATCTAAATGCACAGATAATGATTTTGTACTTTCGAATAGCAAGACTGGTACAAATTAATTTCGATTGAATGGATTTGAAATGTTGCGAAATTGGCCTGGAAAATCTATGTCTTCTCTTCTTTTCTGCTCTTTAACATTTTTCTATTCTATTTTCCTCATCCTTATTCTTTTTTCTTCTTTTAGGCCTGATGTAGATCAAATATGGAAGTTCAACTTAAAAGAGCATGAAATTTGCCCAATAGATCAGTTTGTAGTTAGCACATATTAAACATATTTTGATTCGAATGATTACTATAGGATTTTCCGGCCAAATTTATCATTTAAATTAATTTGTCTTAGTATTTGTGTATCCCTACTTTTCCGGGGTATATGAACACAGTCCGTGCAGAAATGCCATATCCCTTGATTTCGCCCCTCCTTTACCTAATGTCTGACTACACAAATATGCATTGTCCTCAAAATTAATAAATTGAATAACAGAAAAGATCCTAATTATGGCAAATCATGCATTTAATTGCATTTTTTTAAAACTGTAAACGTGTGTTGCATTTCTTCCCTCTTAAACATTCCTAACTTGAATAAACATAATTCGAATACGAATGACAGGTGTTAATTTGAATGATAAAAATGACGCCTCGACAAGTGACGATTAATTTGAATGCTAGTTGAGCAGTTTCTAAATTAAATGACAGACCTATGAAACCCTTCGACCAAAATCCTAAATTAAATACAAAAACTGGAAAATTGAATGATAATTGGCATGGCAAAGCCCAACTGCGCTAATTTAAATGCAAAGTAAATGAATTCGAATGACAACTCGCGAATTTCGCCGGGAAATCCTATAATAATCAGGCACGTAGCCAGAGTTTAATGTTGGGGGGGGGGGGCACATACATGTAATCGATCGAGGTAAAAAAAAAAGAGTGTTAAAAAAGTTCAACCGATCTTGGAAAAAATTTGGGTGGTATGTGCCCCCCCCCCCTTGCCCCCCCCCCCCCCCCCCCCCCCCCCCCCCCCCCCCCCCCCCCCGTGGCTACGTGCCTGCTAATAAACAGACTCCAGTCTAATTCAAGCTTTTGCTTTCTTAGGCTGAAGTCTCATGTACAATCAGGGGTGTCGATTTGTATCCGTGGTTGGGGGGATGATAGGTGCCGAAATATTTTCGGCAATGGATCAAAACAACCAAGAGGTAGAAGCGTGTGGCAGGTTGCACCCCTCTCTTCCAAGTTATTAACTTTTTCAAGTCACCCTCAATAAAGATAACATTTCAGAGAAAATGGGACCCATGTGAGTCCCACATTGGCTGGCTACCTGGGTTATTACCCTCTCAAGCGCATAGCCAGGATTTTATTTTAGGGGGCGGTAGTGAGCACGCGAAGCGCGCTCCCTAGGGAGGGGGGGGGGGGGTGGGTGCAGGGAGGGGGAGTTTTCCCCTCCCGCGCGAACCGCGAAAGCTTTGCGGAAGCTTTGATGTTTCATTAAATTATTAGAGAAAGAAGACGATTCATTGTACCGTTCTCGACTCTTAATCCTTGCTTGAATCAAGTTCCCCTTCCTTCGCGCGTAGCGCGGAAGCTCTGACGTTTCATTAAATTATTTAAGAAAGAAGACGATTCGTTGTACCGTTCTTGACTCTTAATCCTTGTCTAAATTCAGTTCCCCACCCCCTCCCGCGCAAAGCGCGGGAGCTTTGACGTTTCATTAAATTATTAGAGAAAGAAGGCGATTCGTTTTACAGTTCTCGACTCTTAACCCTTGTTTGAATCAAGTTTCCCTTCCTTCGCGCGTAGCGCTGAAGCTCTGACGTTTCATTAAATTATTAAAGAAAGAAGACTATTCGTTGTACCATTTTTTACTCTTAATCCTTGTCTGAATTCAGTTCCCCCCTCCCGCGCAAAGCGCAGAAGCTTTGACGTTTCATTAAATTATTAGAGAAAGAAGACGATTCGTTGTACCATTCTCGTCTCTTAATCGTTGTCCGAATTCAGTTCCCCCTTCCCCCGCTCCCGCGCAAAGCGTGGAAGCTTTGACGTTTCATTAAATTATTAGAGAAACAAGACGATTCGTTGTACCGTTTTCGACTCGTCCTCTTCCTTTCTTTTTTCTCTCTCTCCCGTTTTTTTTAGTATTATTTTCTTTACCAACACATTCATAGTTGAAAAAAACAATTTTAGCAACGACTTGAATTAAAATAACAAATTGCGGGTAAATAACAGAACTATTTACAATTTTTTTAACGTAACATTTATAAATTGCATATTGCGCACAATTTAAAATAATATTCAGGAGAGTATATTTCTTGTTTCTATATTTCCTTACCTACACAACTAATATCTTTTGGCTGACTTGAAGTTCTACTTTGAATAAATAGAATATCAAATGATAAATTATTTTCCAAAACACAATCACATCTTTGCAATTCAACAAAAGTGAAACCTTGAATCAACTTTTTCACAAGTGCATAAATTATTATTCACCATTTGCGATTTAAAAAATTATTTTGAGACAATAATCTTGTGAATCATCTTGAAGTTAAATTGTTTAACTTTAGTTTAGGATTTCCCGGCCAAATTCGCGTGTTTGTCATTCGAACTCATTTACTTTGCATTTAAGTTAGCGCAGATCGGCTTTGCCATGCCAATTATCATTCCATTTTCCGGTTTTTGTATTTAATTTAGTATTTTGGTCGAAGGGTTTCAAAGATCTTATTGTAAATAGTAGACATCATTCACTGTTTTGAATTACTTCATGCACTGTCACTATGCCAGCAAGTTGCACGGACATCCCAGTTTAGCTTTATGATAGCTGCCATCGGGATTATCGCCACAAGTAACAAGATCTGTCATTCAACTTAGAAACTGCTCAACTAGCATTCAAATTAATATTTACTTGTCGAAGCGTAATTGTTATCATTCAAATTAACACCTGTCATTCCTATTCATTATATTTTTATTCAAGTTAGGAATGTTAGGGGGAAGAATTGCAACAAACGTTTACAGTTTTTGAATAATGCAGTTAAAATGCATGATTTGCCATTGGGGTCAAAGCTGTTGTTCCATTTATTTATTTTCAGGACAATGGAGATGGGTGTAGTCAGACATAAAGTAAAGAAGGGGCGAAATCAAGGGACATGGCATTTCTGCACGGACATGTTCATATACCCGGGAAAGGTGGGGGTACCCTTAATCGCCCCTTTTCCCTACAGACTCGGAATTTTACAAAAGTAATGCACATCGTCTCTTATACCCAGCACACCCCTCTGTTTTTCTTAAAGAGTTTCACAGTTTACTTGCCCGCCAGCAGATCGATGGCTAAAGACATGGCTAAATAATGATCAAACAACTTCCTTACATGAACATTAACAACTATACTGAGACCATCAGGTCCGTAGATGCAAGTCTTTTTTTCTTCACAACAATCAGACTGAAATGCTGATGAATATCAGACAAATCTAATAAGTATAAGTCTATAAATGCAAGAAAATGAAATATGATGAAATACACATGAAAAAACAATCTTGAAGTATAAGAATGAGCTATAAAAAGTGTGTAATAAGCAAGAAATGTCTATTGACCATCAATTTAAGTGCACAAAGTGCTAATTTGAATGCTACAAATGAATTAGAATGCTAGAAGAACACCGTCGCGTTGTCTGAAAATCGTGTTGCGCCGAATCGAATGACCAAATAGCGAAAGAAGCACATTGTTCATTAATTTGAATGAAACATACGTAGATTCTAACGAAAATTCTATAGATTTGAAAACTAGAAAAGGGAATATAAAACCAAGATGTACCTGACTGCACTAAAACCGTCGAATTTGAACGCAAGACAAATTAATTTCAATGACAAACTCGCGAATTTGGACGGGAAATCCTGTATTACGAATTTGCTTTAAATGAAAATACATATTTTCAAACAAAGTAATTATCTTAATCTAGAAAGGAATCATGTATATATATGCTTATAATGAAACGGGCATTTAGTAAAACGGCAATGAAATCAAATCAGGCTCATGATGGCCATTTCACTATGATTGAAACAAAAACATAAAATACTTACCATTTTACAAATCAATCTTCAAGGGCTTCCAAAAGTGATCTAACAGCACGATGATAACCTGACGTCTTTCTCGGATAAAAATGAACAAATTTGGCAACGAAGAAAACAGCTGCTTGAATACAGAAAGGCGGGAAATATTAACTGTAAGATTCAAACTGTAGGCTAATGCTACTGATCAACGGAGATCAATTAAAATCGCAGAAGAAATTATGACTTGATACCTTCCGTCGACCAATTGTAAATGGTAAATGGTACGTGTTTCCTTCTCTGTAGGCGGTAAGCTCATATGAGAACGGGATTGATATGAACAGATAGATTAAAAAGGAAATACCGTCGATTGGTCGATCAAAATTATGATGATGATTGGTGGATTGATATTAATGGGACAGATGATTGGATAGCTCTGCAAGGGATGGAGCTAATGTGATGATGGTTTGGTTTTAGTTTTTGTTTGTAAAGTCACCCATTACTTAAGCAGCTTGTTGTATTGTGAACAGAATTCATGAGATAGCTTTTAACGCCGATTATTGTTGTTTCTTTGTTTTTTGTTTATTGCTTTTGTTTGAAAAAACACTCGTTATCTCAGAAACATTATACCTTTGAATTAAGTTGGGGGATAGCTCCTTGAAATAGCTATCAGCGCAGATAATATGTGTTAGTCTTTTTGGGGGGCTTTTGTTTATACACGTTATCTCAGAAACATCCAAATTTTGGATCGAATTTAGGGGTTAGCTCTATTAGATAGGTATTAGCACCGATGAACTTGTTCTGAGGGTTGGGACGTACATAATTTTGCTCGTGAAAATAATTGTTACGCTAATAACATGCTAAAAGTGAGAAAATTATGAGTCAGCTTTATGGAATACTTTTCAGCGCCAATGATTTTTAGAGGGGTGGAGTTGTATATTTTGTTTGGGGAAAACACAAGTTACTTAGCAACATGTTGAGTGGATCGTAACTATGGGACAGCATTAAGGGATAGCATCGACCATTTTTGTTGATGACGTTACGATAGAAACAGGCTGATTAAATTGTGAAAACAGATGTTGAAATGCACGTTACGATAGGAAAAAGCTGATTAAATTGATAGCTACGATACAAGAAGAAGAAAAAATCGACCGTTATGCACAATCAGTCGATTGGATATCGAGCCTCATCACAATCAATAACACCGCCGCGTCACATTTTAATGCTTTAATGCTTTCACTGGGTGACATCGTTTTTCTCCCAAACGTTAGTACTTTCAAAGTTTTGTTTATTCGAAATTTGAGAATAAAATAGGGTTCATTACCCTGGACGAGGTTTGCAATTGTGAAATAGAAAAACTCTCCCTTTTTCGGAAGAAAGAACCCTATTTCATCTCCCGACTTATCATTATTAACCTTTGAAATGATGAGCATCCGGAGAAACGCACCTTGGAATTGTGAACCGTAGGAATAAAGAATCTTTCTGATTATTAAATCTTGGGAATTATTTATATCCGAGATAATGAACTTTCGGAATCATAAAACTTCGACAAAAAACCAAATAAACTCGGTTTAGTAGGTTAATTTACCGAGAATGTTACATCTAGGCTAGCAAGTTAATGAGTCATTTTAAACATCATGTTGGTCATCATATTGTCCCGACTAAAACTTTCTTCTTGGGGGGGGGGGGGGTTGACACACGTTACCTTAGAAACATGTTGAGTGGAGTTAATTAATGGTATAGTAGGACAGGATGTATATTTATAGCATCAACCATTTGTGTTGTTGAGATGGACGCTACGATAGAAACAAGCTGATTAAATTGAAGGCATGATACAAGAAAAAAAGGGAACCCAACCGTCATGCATAATCAGACAATTGGATATCGAGCCCCATCACATTAACTGCCCAACACATATTAATAACGCGTCACACTTTAATGCTCTCGCTTAACCCTAATAAGGCCGGGCTATTTGAAGTCTTAGTAGGGTCGGGGGGGGGCATTATGGCCCCCCCCTTAAGATCTCGGCCGCGAAGCGGCCGATCGCACACATGTCAAGTGAAGTGTAAAGAATAATATGATAATTTCAATTTTTTGAAAAATTCACTCATTTGCATATTTATGGTAATTTATGCAAATAAAGTCATAAAAATCACATTTTTACCCATAAATCATATATTATTCATATTTAAGCATTCTTTTTCACTAGATATATTCATTAGGCCATTCTGAATAATAATACGACAAAAAAATTGGAAGAGCCAGCTTATTTCTTATGCTATCCCTTGTTTTGATAATTTCTTATGTATTTCATTGTTTTTTTAACTTATGTATTTCATTGTTTTTGTTGTTTTATTTCATATTTTACTACATTTCAACTATTTTGATTCCCAAAACAACCACCTAAACTTTAATCAAGACCCAATAACCCATGTTTGATCTGTTTTTAGGAAAAAATGACTTTGCCATACGTTTTGTACACAAATCACGAAAATGAGCGATTTTCAGGCTGACATGCAAGGACAAAAGGTCACGTGACCTTGTAACCGTAGGTCCGATTTTCAAAAAAATTATTTTAAAAGTTGCGCAAGGCTTAAAAGAAAAAAGTCAGCGAGCGGCGGGGTGCCATCCATATGCGTTCCCGAGCAATCAGAAAAATTGTGGAGGGGGGGGGGCCATAATGGCCCCCCCCCCGGCCTTATTAGGGTTAAGTAGAATAATGGATGGCACCGTTTCCTCCCGAACGTTGGTACTGTCAAAGGTTCGTTTATTCGAATTCTGAGAATGAAATAGGGTTCACTACTCTAAACCAGGTTTGCAATTGTGAAAATGAAAATTCTCTCTTCGTTTCGGGAGTAAAAACCCTATTTCATCTTTCGACTTATCATTATAAGCCTTTGAAATGACGAGCGTTAGGATAAACAAACATCAGAATTATGAACTGTTGGAATAAAGAATCTTTCTGATTAATAAACCTTTGAAATTATGAACCTTCGGAATTATGTTCTTCGAGATAATGAACTTTTGGAATTATAAACCTTCGACAAAAAGAGAAAGAAATAAACTCGGTGTAGAAGATTAATTGTCCGACAAGGTTATATCCAGCTTAACCAAATTAATGAGTAATTTTAAACATCATTTATTGTCCCGACCGAAACTCTCTTTAAAATAAACAAACAAATAATTATCATGCTCACAAGAAGACTAATGGAAATGAAATTTCTCATTATACACCCAAATGTTGAATTTTGAGACATTTAGAAATCATGAGATTTGGAATACCTATCGGCGCCAATGGTTTTTTGGAGAGGTGGGGTTTAATCTTTTTTGTTTGGGGGAGGGGGGAACACATGTTACCTTAAAAACATGTTGAGTGGATCTAAATTATGGGATAGCAGTATTGGATAGATACTGATAGCGTCGACCATTTTGTTATGTTGTTGAAATGCACGTTGCGATAGAAACGAGCTGGTATTAAGAGGCATGATATGTATATTAAACGGACCGTTATGCACTGTCAGATATTTAATATCAAACTTCATCACATAACCTTCATGTATATTTCCGACATGAAAAAAATTCATGAATACATGTGTCACGTGAGCGACTGTTTTTTAATTATTTACACTGCTACCTCATCAGAAAACCACACCAGAACACAATTGTATAAGTTTAAATAAAAGTTTAATATTCAGCCTACAAATCGTGGCGTCAAAAAATCATCAACAGCACATAAACAATTTAATGGAACATAACTTTATAACAGGGCAGCTTCCATCTCGTGAGTCCCTCCTGGTCCTTGTCGCTTGGCCAGTCTCTAGACTGCGTAGAATCCCCGACGTAAAAAGTCTTTCTCAAGAATAATGTTTCTCCCACTAATATAAATAAAAACTACCTCGTGCATTAAACGTCTGCACCGTAGCACTGACTTGAAGGGTTCTGCCCATTATTCTACAGCAACTTCCCTTTCCCCTTTCTTTGCCAGGTCCTTAACATTCAAAACCTCCTGGGTATGCAAGCTATTTCTATTTCTATCTACAATCAATAGCCAACCCCAAATCATGCATAACAAAACCCCATATACTATACATGTTAAATGCAAATGTATGCAATAATGCATCCTACGCTTGGCTACCTCTATTTGACCCTTGAGTAGTACATTTCCTTTGAGTAGTACATTTCCCTCCTCGCCTGGAAAAAAAAATCCTTTCATGACAATATCCCTCACCTTAAGATATAACTAAGGGTACACGATTATATCACAAAATCATGAATTTTTTTTTCTTAGATATTATTTCTTTTCTCTCTTTTGTTTGTTTTACATATACAATTTTATACAACAAATAATCACAAGACATGTTGTGACAGTGGTCTTGTCTATCGACTGACAATATTGTCAAACTATTCATAGTACAACAAGCATAAAACTCCTATTTTATCATTGTGTAATTACTCTCATGAAGAGGAATATGAACAGTAATAAATCAACTTAAAACCTGTGAGTTATACATAATTTCAGCACTTTGCAAACTTTTGGAACAGCTTGATACAACATAAATGACAAATTTGTAATTGGATTTGTCTTTTTCTGTCTAATGAAACTTCGAGCAACATGTTTATCAACATTCTTGTATTTTTAACAATTAATATTCATACATGTATTAACGTTTTCTTTTCTATTGTCAGCACTCGAAAACTCAAATGACTTGATATGTTTATCAACAACTAGCAAGTGTCTCACAAAATGAGCAAGACAACTGAATTGATACGTACAGGCTTACATATTTACGCTTATACAATTTTCTACCTTAAGAAGTCCTAATTACATTAAAGTACACATACTCTACTTCTTAACTAAGCCCTATAACCGCGAAGACGAGTCGAGTCGGTAGACCGGGTTCCTGAAAGAAAAGAGATGATACTTTCAGTAGTTTTTGCAATAAAACCACACAATAGTCATAACAAATCTAATTATGTGTACAATGTAATAACTTCTTGGTTGTTAGATGTTTTGTTCTTGTCAATAGTATTATATCTTTAACAAAATAATAATACGGGTAATCCATTCTTGAATAGGATTAAAACAAACATCCATCACAACATCATAAATTACAGCAATCTGCTCATTAGGTCAGCAGCCTTATTTTCTGATCCTTTCACAGACACAAGACGGAACCTATGCTCTTGGAGACTTAGACTCCATCTCATAATGCGCTTGTTTGTCATCTTATTGGTTTGTATGTACAACAAGGGTTTATGATCAGTGTGAATTTCAAACTCCCTACCGTACAAAAAGTACTCGAACTTGCGGACAGCCCACACAATCGCCAAACATTCCTTTTCGACTGTGGAGTATCTAGTTTCCCTAGGCAACAACTTTTTGCTTGCATATGCAATAGGAAAATCTTCATCATCGCTCTCTTGCATGAGCACCGCGCCTAATCCGGTATCGGATGCGTCAACTTTCAACATGAACAGTTTGTCAAAATCGGGTAACCGTAAGACCGGAGGTTTCGCAAGACTTTCCTTAAGCTTAATGAAAGCTTCTTCTTCTTTCGGCCCCCATTCTACCTTCCCGGGGCTACCCTTACGAGTGAGATTCGTTAGCGGTAATGCTACGTCGGCATACTCAGGAATATAATCCCTGTAGTATCCGGTCAAACCTAGAAACGAACGGACTTGTTTCTTAGTTTCTGGTCTAGGTGCTTCTACAGCCTTCTGAGTTAGTCTACTACTAGTGAGAATCGTTCCATTTCCTAGCTCGTGTCCTAAGAAGTCTATTGAACTAAACCCTATGAAACACTTCGAGGGACGCGCAGCCAAATTGGCCTCTCGCAACCTACACAAGACTATCTCTACTGTTTTGACATGCTCTTCCCACGTCTCCGTATGGACTAGAATGTCATCTATGTAATTCACTACGTTGGGAATGCTCTTCAAAACTCTCCTCATCATTCTAGTGAACTGCGCTCCTGCAGTCATTAAACCAAACGGCATGTATCTGAATTGGTATTGACCAACCGGTGTAAGGAATGCAGTTTTGGCTTTATCCGACTCTCTCATTGGTATTTGCCAATACCCTTTGGTAAGATCGATTTTACTGAAGTATTTACTCTTTGCAAGAGAGGCAAATAGATCTTGCTGGTTAGGCATTGGTTCGGGGTCGAATACGGTTATCTTGTTCAGGCGTCGGAAATCGATACAAAACCGGTTCGTACCATCCGGCTTTCTCACCATCACAATCGGATGTGCATAGGGAGAGTCTGACTGCTCGATTACCCCTAACTTCAACATCGACTCAACCTCTTTCCCTATCTCACTCTCTACAGCTTGAGGTACCCTATATGGAGGAGAACGAACAGGTTCGTCACTAGTCAAATGAATCTTGCATTCAGCCACTGAAGTTTTCTTAGGAACATCCGTGAAAACATCTTGATATTCACACAACAATTTCCTGACCTTAGCCTGGGATTCCTTACTCAATTTCTCATCAACCTGAACATGACTTACAAACTCCTTCTGTACAGAACATGGCATGTCAGGTAGACCTCTCAAACACTCATCGACCTTCTCAATTTCTACTTCTCCTTCTCCAACTTCTCCCTCACAAGCACCAACCTCAAAACAACTAGAAGCAATCTCTTCATCTCGTCTAACATATCGTGTAAGCAGATTGATATGACAAGTCTTCTCGACACCATTGACATCGACAACATAGTCATAGTCGAACTTGGTACCAACAACCTTAAATGGCCCCTGCCATTTGACAAGCAACTTGTTTTGAATAGTAGGTAACAATATCAAAACCTCATCTCCTACATTCAACTTTCGCTTCTTGGCCTTCCGGTCATAATAACCCTTGTACCTCTTCGCCGAAGACTTCAACGTCTCTTTCGCCAACTGCCATGACTCTACCAATCTCTTTCGCAAGTCAATCACATACTCATACTCGCTTTTCAACTCAGCTTCTATGTTCTCATTCGTCCACAACTCTCTCAAAATGTCCATGGGACCTCTCACATGTCTGCCATAGAGCAACTCGAATGGAGAAAACCCAAGGCTAGAACTGGGTGCTTCTCGCAGAGCAAATAGCAAAGCAGGTAAGTACCTATCCCACTGACGTGGCTCTTCCGAACAAAGACGCTTCAAAGCTGTCTTGACTACTGCGTTGTATCTTTCTACGAGACCATTACATATAGGATGGTATCTAGAGCTTGTTATTTGTTTAACAGACAATAACTGTGACACCTTTCTCATCAAGTCAGACACAAATTGTGTACCTAAGTCTGACATGACTTCGCATGGAACACCTACCCTACTGTATACGGTTACCAGCGCCTCGGCAACATCGATTGTTGATATTGATTTCAGAGGTATTGCCTCTACATACCTAGTTGCATAATCCACTATTGTTAAGATATGTGTATGTCCTCGCGCAGATGGGAGTAACGGACCCATCAGATCTATAGCAATGCGCTGAAACGGAACGCCAACCAACGGTAACCTACCCAGAGTAGTCTTGGGGACTCTCCCCTTATTGACAGTCTTCTGACACACATCACACGATCGACAAAAATTGGCAACATCCTCAGACATACCTGGCCAGAAAAACTGAGCTTTGACCTTTGACAATGTATTGTTAATGCCGAGATGACCACCAAACAACGAATCATGGGCTATGCGCATGACCTCTGACCTGTGTGCCTTAGGAACAGCAACCAACTTCGGACCAACTCCTATCCGGGAATCTTTCTTATCCCTATCCTGCCGATATAGGCAATTCTTTTCCACCACGAACAAAAATCTTGATTTAGACTCTGTATCATTCACCTTTTTCCATAAGGGTTGAAGTGAAAGATCATCCTTCTGCTCTCGCAAAAATTCTCCTGACTGCACAATCACACCAGAGTCTCTCACTTTTAAAGATTGATTAGGTTTCGCTTTCAACTTCTTTTGTGCCCTAGTCTCAACAGCCATCGCTTCCTCCAAACTTGGAGAATCAACCTCCGAAACCGGAACCTCGACTTCCAAAACCGGAACATCAGAAACCGGAACCTCAACTTCCGAAACCGGGACTTCAACATCGGAATTTCATTACTGTATTCTCAACACGACAAGGCACCCATTGCAAGTCAGGATCTTTGGGCTCACGTGCCCCCTTCACATCATTACCGATAATGACGTCACACAGACAGTTCGGCATACACAATGCACTGATTTCTCCAGTGAAATAAGGACTATCAACTAACACCTTCGCCCTGGGAAACCGCCTTAGAGTACCATCGATCAGTCTAACTAACTGGACTACTCCCGTGAACTGATCGTCCATCATCAAACTCGTTCTCACCACACTTGTACTACACCCAGAGTCTCTCAATACGGACACGGGCGTACTCAGAGGAAACAATCTACCCGAAACCACTGGCATATCATTCAACATCGCTCCAACCTCATCATATGCCATACCAAGTGTTTCCACATCCAAATCACTCTCTGACTCAATCAATGGCACACCAACCAGAGCACAACCCGCAGAATTCTCGACATGCCCGAGAGATTTTGACTGACTATTGGGGTGCTTATTGTCTGAACGTAAAGTTCCTATCGACCCTGAATAATCTACCCCATTTGATGGCAAACCCGACACATCACGCTTCACACTCTCAGATGGAATAGTGTCCTCCACACTCATGGCTTGAGCAGAATGAGCTATGGGCATCATCGGACAATTCCGCTTGAAATGATTGGGGCTACCACACTTGTAACAGCCACGCTCTACTCCTGTACCACCACCACTACTACCATATCTCACTGAACTAGCAGACTTGGTTTTCTTGTCTGTTTGTGTGACAGAGACTGATTTAGGTTCAGGTCTTTGGTTTTGTTTCTGGTTTTGACTTGGATGGAATCTATCGCTTCTAGGATTACTCGAGAAAGTGTGCAATCCATGTGCATGCACGTATACTTCAGCACTTTCAATCATTTCATCCAACTTTCCACACTTCCTCTCTTTCAAGAATCCGACTACCTCTCTGGGACAACAATTTACAAATTGCTCTCGCATTACCAAATCAACCAAAGACTCGTAATTCTCCTGGATATTCGACATTTCCAGCCACTTGTCAAAATACCCCTTCATCCTCACAGCAAACTGTTTGGGGCGTTCATCCTTACTCGGCCTAGCCGACCTAAACTTCTTCTTATACCCCTCCTCAGTCAAATGGAAATATTCCATAATCTCTCGCTTTACCTTTCCATAGTTAGTGCGATCAACACCACTCATCCTATTGACAACATCAAGTGATTTGCCAGTCAAATTGGCAATCAAATGCAAACACTTCAAATGATCAGGAACACGTTGACTCTCCATCATCAATTCAAATTTCGTAATATACGAATCAAAATTATCAGTGTTTTCATCGAATTTGCCAACTTTCAATCTTAGCCCACCAAACTCTGGAAGGCGCTCTTCCGTTTTCGCTTGCTCTGCCTTTAGTTGAGCTAAGCGCAATTCATGAGCCTCTTTCTCCCGCTCTCTCTCATGTTCATGAGCCTCTTTCTCCCGCTCTCTCTTACGTTCAAGAGCCTCTTTCTCGCGTTCAGTAACCTCATTACAACGAGCCGACACGAAACTATTCAACTCACTTCCAGTGAGCCCGATCTCTCTACCTAGAGAAGAAAATTCTTTGATTTTCTCAATACTAGCCATCGTGCTAATCAACCAGTTATACCAGAATAGACAGTAATTATGTTAGAACTAAGAACAATAGTTCTTCCCGACACATTCGCTATCCCGTCGACCAACAGCCCTGTAAAGCTTTTTGTATATTAGCCTTTACCTAAACGCTGTCTTTTCGGGCGACAAACGACCTATGTCCCAATCCTCGCAGCGCGACAAATCCGTCAATAATTAACTGTCCTATCCTAACTGCAATAGCTTAAAGCCATGCCTGACTTAACGTCCATGCTTTAATGTGCAAGTATAGAGAGCACAATAATGTACCAAGGCTTGAACCATGCTTCAATGCACACCTTGGGAGAACCACTTCACATAAATCACAATATGAACTGAGGGTAATATTTCCCAATCCTTTCCAATAAAGTAGCAGTTGGGTCTCGGTGGGACCTCCAAATTGTCACGTGAGCGACTGTTTTTTAATTATTTACACTGCTACCTCATCAGAAAACCACACCAGAACACAATTGTATAAGTTTAAATAAAAGTTTAATATTCAGCCTACAAATCGTGGCGTCAAAAAATCATCAACAGCACATAAACAATTTAATGGAACATAACTTTATAACAGGGCAGCTTCCATCTCGTGAGTCCCTCCTGGTCCTTGTCGCTTGGCCAGTCTCTAGACTGCGTAGAATCCCCGACGTAAAAAGTCTTTCTCAAGAATAATGTTTCTCCCACTAATATAAATAAAAACTACCTCGTGCATTAAACGTCTGCACCGTAGCACTGACTTGAAGGGTTCTGCCCATTATTCTACAGCAACTTCCCTTTCCCCTTTCTTTGCCAGGTCCTTAACATTCAAAACCTCCTGGGTATGCAAGCTATTTCTATTTCTATCTACAATCAATAGCCAACCCCAAATCATGCATAACAAAACCCCATATACTATACATGTTAAATGCAAATGTATGCAATAATGCATCCTACGCTTGGCTACCTCTATTTGACCCTTGAGTAGTACATTTCCTTTGAGTAGTACATTTCCCTCCTCGCCTGGAAAAAAAAATCCTTTCATGACAACATGTATAATTGAATTGTAATAATGCGTCAAGCTTAGATGCTCTTGATTTGGGAGGATCATGGATGGCATCGTTTCTCTCTCTCTCCCTCTCTCTCTCTCTCTCTCACACATACACACACACAAACACACACGCGCGCGCGCACGCACGTACGCACGCACGCACTCATGTATACACGCCGTGTATACACACACGTACGCATACGCATGTATACACATCATACAGGGCCCTGGGAACGATTTTTTTACCTTCAAAATTATTTGGGGGGGGGGGTACGAGGCCACGCCCCCACCCCACGCCCTTATATGATATTTTTGCCAGGGGCTCCCACCCTAATATCGTCCAGTAGGTCCTAAGAAAGCCCTGTACCAAAAATGGCATTTGTACAACAACAAATCAATGTTATAAAATTATTTCGGGCTCCAAAAAGAAGCCCCCGCCACCACACCCATAAATTGAATTTTTTCCGGGGGCTCCTAGCCTAATATCGTTTAGTAAGTCCTAAGGAAGCCCTGTACCAAAAATGGTGCTTTTATCCGGCAAGTAACGATAATCGATAAATTTGCCGCTAAGCCACCTGACTATTACGTTGAAATTCCAATTTTTTGACGTTATGGTAAAAATGTCATTTCGTCATTAAAGAATACGTCATACAAGATGTATTCAAGCACTTAGCCGCATACATACTCGGATATATTACTGTTATTGTGACAACTTGCTGCCTGGATATGAGGTGGCGGTTGCACAAAATATCGATACGTTCAAAATAATCAGGGGAGCTGAGCGCCAAGCCCACTGCATCTTACTGATATGGGTGCGGGAGGCGTTCTGGTTCCAACTGTCAAGTATCTAGTTTTTATAGAGTGATACTAGTCTATCATTGTAATCCAGGTCTTTTATTATCTGACACATAGCTGGTTCAATAAAGTATTATACAAAACAAATAATTTGCGCCTAAATTTTCGAGGTAGGGGAGGAAAAAGGAAATGCATTGACAATCATGTTTCCATGCCGTTTAGACAAGTATTGAGAAGATTCCGTGGGAAAAGAGACTATTTCTGGATTACAATGAATGTACTATATAAATATTGCATTGCATGAAATTTTGTTCTAGATGAGAGAGAGAGAGAGAGAGAGAGAGAGAGAGAAAGAAAGAGAGAGGGAAAGAGAGAGAGAGAGAGAGAGAGAGATAGAAAGAGATAGAGAAAGGGGGAGGGGTGGACACAGATGAGATACCTCTGCAAGGGATGGAGCTAATGTGATGATTGTTTGGTTTTAGTTTTTGTTTGTAATCTATGGGATAGCTATTAACGCCGATGATTGTTCTTTTTTTGTTTTTTTAGCTTTTGCTTTTATTTGAGAAAACGCTAGATATCTCAGAAACATTATACCTTTGGATCGAAGTAGTGGATAGCTCCTTGAGATAGCTTTTAGCCCCGATAATATTTGTTTGTCTATTTGTTTTAGCTTTTGTTTAAGAAAACGCACGTTTTTATCTTAAAAACATCAATATTTTGGATCGAATTTAGGGGATAGCTCTATTAGATAGGTATTAGCGCCGACAAACTTGTTCTGAGGGTTGGGATGTAAATAATTTCGCTGGTTGAAATACATGTTACGCTTATAACTTGCTAAAAGTGAATAGAAAATTATGAGTCAGCGTCATGGAAAACCTTTCAGCGCCAATGATTTTTAGAGGGGCGGAGTTTTATGTTTTGTTTTGGGGAAAACACATGTTACCTTAGAAACATGTTGAGTGGATCGAAGCTATGGGATAGCATTAAGGGATAGCATCGACCATGTTTGTTGTTGAAGTTACCTTAGAAACAAGCTCGTTAAATTGTAAAAATAAATTGTTGAAATGCACATTACGATAGAAAGAAGCTAATTAAATTGATAGGTTTGATACAAGAAAAAAAACCCGATTGTTATGAACAATCAGTCGATTGGATATCGAGCCTCCTCATAATCAATAACGCAGCAAGTTAACACTTTATTAATAATGGATGACATCGTGTTTATTCCGAATGTTAGTACTTTCAAAGGATCGTTTATTCGAATTTTTAGAATAAAATAGGGTTCATTACTCAGGACAAGGAAAAAGAACTCTATTTCATCTCCCGACTTATCATTATAAACCTTTGAAATGACGAGTATCCGGAGAAACGAACCTCGGAGTTATGAACTGTCGGAATAAAGAATCTTTCTGATTATTAAACCTTCGGAATTATGCATCTTTAAGACAATGAATTTTCGGAATTATAAGCCTTCAACAAAAAACTAAATAAACTCGGTTTAGTAGGTTAATTAATACCGAGAAGGTTACATTCAGGCTAACCAAGTTAATGAGTTATTTTAAACATCATGTTGGTCATCATATTATCCCGACTAAAACTTTCTTCAAAAGAAACAAACAAATAATTATATTGCTTACAAAGAGAGAAATGCAAATGAAATTTCTAATTTTACACCTGAATGTTGAATTTTGAGACATTTAGGAATTATCAAAATGTTGAATACCTATCGGCACAATGGTTTTTAGAGAAGTGGGGTTGTATTTTTTAAAAAAAATTTTGTTGTGGGGGGGGGGGGGCACACGTTACCTTAAAAATATGTTGAGTGGAGCTAATGTATGGGATAGCATGACAGGATGTGTATTTATAGCATCAACCATTTGTGTTGTTGAGATGGACGTTACGATAGAAACAAGCTGATTAAATCGGTAGGCATGATACAAGAAAAAAAGGGAACCCAACCGTTATGCACAATCAGACAATTTGATATCGAGCCTCATCACATTAACCGCCCAACACATACTAATAACGCGTCACACTTTATTGCTCTCGCTTTGGTAGAATAATGGATGACATCGTTTTCTCCCGAGTGTTAGTACTTTCAAAAGTTTGTTTATTCGAATTCTGAGAATAAAATAGGGTCCACGTACTCTGAACGAGGTTTGCAATTGTGAAAAAGAAAAACTCTCCCTTTTTCGGAAGAGAGAACCCTATTTCATCTCCCGACTTATCATTATAAACCTTTGAAATGATGAGCGTTAGGATAAACAAACATCAGAATTATGAACTGTTGGAATAAAGAATCTTTCTGGTTAATAAACCTTGGGAATCATGAACTTTCGGAATTATGTTCTTCGAGGTAATGAACTTTTGGAATTATAAACCTTCGACAAAAAAGAAAGAAATAAACTCGGTGTAGAAGATTAATTGTCCGACAAGATTACATTCAGCTTAACCAAATCAATGAGTAATTTTAAACATCATGTTGGTCATCATATTGTCCCGACCGAAACTTTCTTCAAAATAAACAAACAAATAATCATCATGCTTACAAGAAGACTAATGGAAATGAAATTTCTCATTCTACACCCAAATGTTGAATTTTGAGACATTTAGAAATTATGAGATTTGGAATACTTATCGGCCCCAATGGTTTTTGGAGAGGTGGGGTTGCATTTTGTTTGTTTGGGGGAGGGAGGGGGAACACATGTTACCTTAAAAACATGTTGAGTGAATCTAAATTATGGGATAGCAGTATTGGATAGATACTGATAGCATCGACCATTGTGTTATGTTGTTAAAATGCACGTTGCGATAGAAACGAGCTAGAATTAAGAGGCATGATATATACATTAAACAAACCGTTATGCACTGTCAGATAATTTAATATCAAAATTCATCACATTGGCTCCGTGTATATTTCCGGCATGAAAAAGTTTGAATAATGCATGGATACATGTATAATTGAATTGTAATAATGCGTAAAGCTTAGATGTTCTTGCTTTGGTAGGATCATGGATGGCATCGTTTCTCTCTCTCTCTCTCACACACACACACACACACACGCACGCACACACACACACATTCACAATACACTTGCACAACACACTCACCAACTCATACACAAAGATCGTTTAAACACTTTTTCACTTTAAGGTTTACCTTGTTTTGCTTGTTTTGCTTTTGTATTTTTGAGGCCGCCATCCTTGTCAAGCTTTGCTTATGATTGCGGTTTCCTGCACTTTTCCAACAGAATAGTTCGGATAATACTTTAAATTTATGATTATATGTTATGGAAATATTAATTTTCGTTATTATATGTACATATATATTATGTAAAAAAAAACATTTTGACAAGAAGAAAATATTGTTTGTTTATGTTGTGTTATACCTTACATCTATATGTTCTTTGTTATTCAGTTAAATTTTAGATGGAAAAAATGCAGAAATAAAATCAAATAAAATCAAATAACTTCACACAGGCGCCCCCCGCCCCCCGAGAACGGTGGTCCGGTACTTTACCTGTAGTACTTGCAAAAATATCTCGAGTGTATAAACTGTGTTGTTATCAGTGGCGTCGATCGCTCGACGTTTCATTAACTTATTAGAGAAAGAAGACGATTCGTTGTACTGTTTTCGACTCTTAATCCTTGTCTGAATACAGTTTCCTCCCTCCCGCGCGAAACGCGGAAGCTTTGGCGTTTCATTTGATTATTACTCCTCGGAGTTATGAACTGTCGGAATAAAGAATCTTTCTGATTATTAAACCTTCGGAATTATGCATCTTTAAGACAATGAATTTTCGGAATTATAAGCCTTCAACAAAAAACTAAATAAACTCGGTTTAGTAGGTTAATTAATACCGAGAAGGTTACATTCAGGCTAACCAAGTTAATGAGTTATTTTAAACATCATGTTGGTCATCATATTATCCCGACTAAAACTTTCTTCAAAAGAAACAAACAAATAATTTTATTGCTTACAAAGAGAGAAATGCAAATGAAATTTCTAATTTTACACCTGAATGTTGAATTTTGAGACATTTAGGAGTTATCAAAATGTTGAATACCTATCGGCACAATGGTTTTTAGAGAAGTGGGGTTGTATTTTTTTTAATTTTTTTGTTGTGGGGGGGGGGGGGCACACGTTACCTTAAAAATATGTTGAGTGGAGCTAATGTATGGGATAGCATGACAGGATGTGTATTTATAGCATCAACCATTTGTGTTGTTGAGATGGACGTTACGATAGAAACAAGCTGATTAAATTGATAGGCATGATACAAGAAAAAAAGGGAACCCAACCGTTATGCACAATCAGACAATTTGATATCGAGCCTCATCACATTAACCGCCCAACACATACTAATAACGCGTCACACTTTATTGCTCTCGCTTTGGTAGAATAATGGATGACATCGTTTTCTCCCGAGTGTTAGTACTTTCAAAAGTTTGTTTATTCGAATTCTGAGAATAAAATAGGGTCCACGTACTCTGAACGAGGTTTGCAATTGTGAAAAAGAAAAACTCTCCCTTTTTCGGAAGAGAGAACCCTATTTCATCTCCCGACTTATCATTATAAACCTTTGAAATGATGAGCGTTAGGATAAACAAACATCAGAATTATGAACTGTTGGAATAAAGAATCTTTCTGGTTAATAAACCTTGGGAATCATGAACTTTCGGAATTATGTTCTTCGAGGTAATGAACTTTTGGAATTATAAACCTTCGACAAAAAAGAAAGAAATAAACTCGGTGTAGAAGATTAATTGTCCGACAAGATTACATTCAGCTTAACCAAATCAATGAGTAATTTTAAACATCATGTTGGTCATCATATTGTCCCGACCGAAACTTTCTTCAAAATAAACAAACAAATAATCATCATGCTTACAAGAAGACTAATGGAAATGAAATTTCTCATTCTACACCCAAATGTTGAATTTTGAGACATTTAGAAATTATGAGATTTGGAATACTTATCGGCCCCAATGGTTTTTGGAGAGGTGGGGTTGCATTTTGTTTGTTTGAGGGAGGGGGAACACATGTTACCTTAAAAACATGTTGAGTGAATCTAAATTATGGGATAGCAGTATTGGATAGATACTGATGGCATCGACCATTCAGAAGCCTCGTTGTTTCATTAAATTAATACTCTTAACCCTTGTCTGAGTTCATTTTTCGCCGATCCCGTGCAAAGCGCGGAAGCTTCCACGTTTCATTAAATTATTAGAGAAAGAAGACGATTTGTTGTATCGTGTCCTTGTCTGAATTTAGTTTCCAGCAATCTGGTTTCCATTGTCAACACAAAAACCTTACAATCATCACTGTACACATAGATTGGCATATTGCAAGCTTTGCATGGCACGCACACACATGAGCTGACTAGCCATCCGGGTAAGTTCAAAGTCCGACCAGACCCATGTACTATCAGCTGGTTACCACGCACCGCGCCGGTATCGAGTGTCGCGAGTATTATTGGGTCGCGTGCCAGCTAGGAATACATGGATTTTGTGAAAGAAAGTTTAAAAATAACACTAACAAGCGTCATTTGTGGCTGTCGGCTGTGTGACAATTTCGTAAAAGAAGCATAATGATATACATCAAATATATCATACAAAAAAAATTGCAGTGGGTGCAACCCCTCTTCCCATGCAGGGCCATGCACATACATATATAAACATACATATTAATGTCCAGATATCTCCTCGGAGATCGAGGAAAATACACAAGAATATAAGAAATAATAATGTTCCGTACACGCAGAAATTGTTTTAAAAATGTTCGCTCTTAGGGCTATATGTCAAGTAATGATTTTATTTAACTTTCAAAAATATTATCATTATGCATCAAAATATGCGCAGCCTATCCCCATAAATGCGCCAAGGTGCAAGGAGAGGGGACAAGATTAATTACGTCACAAAGAAATATGAAGGAGTTTCCAACGAAAAGGAGGTTGATGTGATTTCTGTTATAAAAAATATATAAATAAAATTGATGATTGTTTGTGTACAAGTCAATATGTATTATGCTGCGGGACTTCGCCACTAGGAGGCGCTGTCCAGTGAGACTAATCGTAGGTATAAGCTTCTTTCCTCCGTTCTTTCCGTTCGTAGTAGAAAATACTAATCACCCTTTCCCGATGCTGGGTTGTCTAAAACGTGATACAAGAAGTTCTCTAATTTTATATTCTATATCCGCACATTCTCTTAGTCTGTATGTACATCACGTCTATTCAAATTCTCTCAATCATTTATACCACTTATTATCATTTTAAAATTAATCATTTAAAATGTCTCTCCCTTTATCATCTTCTTACAATCTGTTTACAATCTTTATTTCTTCCATTCAAATCCGTTTACCTTTTAAAATGTCTATGTATTAAAAATCTCTTACTTTATTATCTTCTCACATTCTGTCACTCTTTTGTTCTCCTCTCTTTTAAATCATCTCACTCCCTTTCATTCACAAATGATCTCTCTTCATCACCTTCTCATATTCTTGTAATTTTTTATCTGAGTCTTCCTTTCAAATTAAATCACTCTATCATACATCTCTTTCATTACAAATTTTTTTCTCACTTTAAATCAATATCTTCTCACATTCTCTCACTCTTTATCTCTTCCTTTCGAGTTCTCTCACTAAATTATACATCTCTTTCATTACAACTTGTCTCAATTTCTCCTTTCCACACGTTTTTATGTACCGTGTATCTTTCTCCTTCTTACTCAAACAAACACAATTGACAGGATAGTAATTGAAACTAATTATTGCACGTCAAACAAATATTTAATCACTAATGGTACTATTTTAATGACTTTACAAAATGAATCATCCTGTAAAATTGACAACTCCCATTGTTTCAAGTTTGCCTAGTTACATCAGCTTTACTTATAGTAAATACTATTATTAGCTTAGAAATAATGGTTATGGTCAAAACAGTAATCTTTAAAAAAAACTTCAGGCAGTTCTGAAAATGCAAAAGCACTGTTCATTAAATCATCTCACTCCCTTTAATTAAACGATTCGCTCCCTTTACCACCTTCGCTTATTCTTGCAATCTTTATCTGAGTCTTCCTTTAAAATTATATCACTCTATCATACATCTCTTTCACGACAAATTTTTTCTCAATTTATATCAATATCTTCTCACATTCTCTCACTCTTTATCTCTTTTTTCGAGTTCTCCCACTAAATTATATATCTCTTTCATTGCAACTATTCTCAATTTCTCCTCTCCACTCTTTCTTATGTGCTGTGTATCTCTCTTCTTCTTACTCAAACAAACACAATTGACAGAATAGTAATTGAAACTAGATTATTACACGTCAAAGAAACATTTAATCACTAATACTACTTTTTCAATTACTTTAGAAAATGAATCATCCTGTAACATGGCAACTCCCATCGTATCAAGTTTGCATATTTACATCGGCTTTACTTACAATAAGTATAATTATTAACTTGTAAAATAATGGTTATATTCACAGCAAAAGTAATAATAATGTATATGATAATAATAATAATAATAGTAATAATAACAGCAATACTGATACAATAAATATTATTATCAATATGTAAGGCACCCATCAATTTGATTCTTGTGTTTTAAATATCTTTTAACTTGCTCTTTTTTCAATTGCAGACCCATTCACTAACTAAAGTATGCCCTTTTACCCTCACCATTAACAATATTTCCACGATGCATTATTTCATGATAAAGATGGTATATATTAATCTTGCCTTCATTATTAATGAAGCTCTATTTTATTTATTTATTTATTTATTTATTTATTTATTCGGTTTAAAAACATCAACACGTCAAGTTCAGGAACTCATAATGGCTGATTTACAATGAAATTGAATAGTGTAAACAAAATTGAACCAACAAATATACACTTAAGAAAAACATATTGTTTCACACACATGAAAATATGGTTACAATACAATTTACAACGGCTGGCTGGATGTGGCTAGACCAAGGCGAGATATGACAAGGAAATCGAAAAGAAGATAAATGACTAAAGAGAGAGAGAGAGAGAGAGAGAGAGAAGAAGAAGTGGTGAGAGAGAAAGAGAGGGACAAGAAAGGGGAGGGTAGAAAGAAAAAGAGAGAAGGTAGAGGGAAAGAGAGGGGAGGGGAGATACGGAGGGGAAGTGAGGGAGAGAGAAGGAAGAGAGAGGAAGAGAGAGGAAGGTAGAAAGAGAGAGAAGAGAGAGGGAGAGAGTGAGGTATAGAAAGAGAGAGCGAGAGAGAGGAGAGAGGAGAGAGAGAAGAGAGAGAAAAGAGGCGAGAGAGAAGGGGATAGAAGAGAAAGAGAGAGACATGGAGAGGGAGGGAGAGAGAGAGAGAGAGAGAGAGAGAGAGAGAGAGAGGAGATCTTTAAAAGGCAAATTAAGAAACAAGGTAGATAAACGTAGCATTAAAACATTAATACATTTCTTATACACATCTACACAGGAGAAGGCGCACCGGAGCGTTCAGAGAAGACAACAATGGATTGGCCTGCAACTCATCGTCGCGTCCGCTCCGAAGGCCACGGTGCGCCTGCACATGATGGTCAACATTTCAGCATTTTCAAGAAATTTAGAGTAGCTAGAATGTACAGGCAATTTGGCAGTAAATAGCAAAATATAATCAATACCCTTCCCGTCAATATTGTGCAAAACATGTAAAGCTAATTGTTAAAGAGTTGACACCTCTATTAATAAATGGAAAAACCCGCATTTCTTCAATATTCTCGATCAGAAAAATACAGCTATAGTAAAGTATTGCACCTTGTAGTGGTTCTAAAGAGTCACAACTAGGATATGAAGCTAATCGCTAAGTTGACACCTCTATTAATGGAAAACCCGCATATCTTCAATTTAACGAATCAGAACATACGGCTATAATAAAGTATTGCACCTTGTACATGTATCAGGTCTAAAGATTCTATAAAATAATATTCGCAGTCGCTTTTAAAATGTGTGTTTCTTCCAGGTCATGATCGGTCATGTTCACGTTTGATATTTTGATAATAACGGTTTTACTCTTTTACACAAATCCGGCACAAGTGGATGTTGACATGGCATTGCAAAAGCAATGTTGCTCAGTGAAGCGTGTATAGATTAATGTAATCAATGTATCATTGGAAAGCATATTACTTTTACTCTATGAAAGCAAAGCATCTTATTATACACCTATATTTATTCACAATATCTATTTGTTTTCGAGTTTCATCTTTTCTGGGACGCGGTGTATAGTTAATAATTTATAAACCGAGCATATTACTTTAGATTATCTCATATTTTACACTACATCCATATTCATTTTACCTTAAGTTTGGAAGATAAAATATTGACTTTTGTCTTTCGTTATTCGTTTGCCTTGTCTTGAAATACTTATATGACACGATGTCATGTATTGTATATAGTTTTAATGGAAAAAATGCATTTATTCATTGTATTCTATTTATTTATGTTATGATTGTATATTATAGAATAAAATTAACTTGAAACTTAAAACAAGTAAATAAAGTCATAAACTGCCGTGTGTTTTGACACATTGACGTTACAATATTTGTTTTCGTTATCCACTAGTTCTAGTCATATCTGAAGTATAAGCTCATTACTCGAGACCACAGACAGATATGCATATGCATATGTATATGTGTATGTGTATTTACATGTACATGTATATATGTATACAGGTATGTATACTTGTATCATGGACCTTATAAATACTTTACTACACAAACTGCGCTTTTATGTTGTAATCTTTTTTTGTAATTTTTTGACGTCTCATCATTTCGTGAAGCCCTAACTATTATTATACAATGAAGTTTGAACAAAGTCTCTTGGTAATAAAAATGAGATTCTATAAAACACAAAAAGAACAAACCGCCACTGATTCTAGTCATTAATATGATTATTTTCGAATTGCTTGAATGTAAAGATGAAAAGTGCTCCGTCTTTTAAACACCATAAATCAACACCTTTAACAATGGTTTCAGTGCTCTTTGTGTGAAAAATTAGTGCATGGAACGGCAAATACCACAAACTCGAACATTCCTAAAGCTCCGATAGACTTATGCAAACAATGACAAAAGAACGAAAACCCGATTTTTGTTTCTTTCTGGGAGGGGGGGGGGGGGTATTCCCTTGCCCCCAACCAATCCCCATGTAGGTGTTCAGATGCAATCAGTGGTGCAACCAGGTGGTATGAAAAATTGAAATAAACTAATCCAATTTTTATATCCCCACTTCTTTCTCACATATGAATCTAAATCGTCTGGAGCAATCCCTATCAAGCCAAGTACTATATTGACCCTGACGCTTAATACGAAAACAGCTTACATTCTCATTGAACGAATCCTGGTTAAAATTGCTATATGTAAGACTTGATCCGTCTAGCCACCTTGCCTCACTGAGACTTGAGCCGGTCAGCCCGATCCAGTAGTCCTCACTAGCAAGCCCCGCGATGAAGTCCTCTTCCTCTTGCGACTCGATGAAGACCAGATGGGATCCGTATTGGGAACAAGCTGAAACCGCAGAAGAATGAGTCATCTCCGAAGTGCTGAAATTGTAGAACGACCCGCCGAATTCACAATCCACCGGGGATGAGCATGCTGAAAAGATGAAAATAAAATATGTAAATTACTCAATTTTAAGAAAGTAGACAAAAATAATTAGTTGGGTAGAATCTGAAATACTTAAAGAAAAATAGATAATGATGATGGTGATGACGAAAATAATAATAATAATAAAAGTCGATGCAAAGACGTGAACAAAATTACAGCTATAAAAATCAATACCTACAGGAACTTTGCTCACCATCGCAGATAGCGATGGTATATCATACAGTTATTTTTGTTTTTATGAATGAAACATAGGGGAGGAGGAGGGAAGGGAAAGAGCGAGAGAAAGAGAGAGTGAGAGAGAGAGACAGACAGAGAGATAGAGAGAAGAGGAGAGTGGTAGTGGCAAGACCCATTATAATGATGATCAAATGCATGACGTCACTGTATTGTTTCTATTACTCAGAGTCAGATAAAGACTGAAAGAGTGGCAATAATAATAGGCATTTATAAAGCGCCGTCTATCTATACAATTATTACCCTGGCTTTATAGCCTAGCTGACATCACGGCGCTCTAGTATTTCAAGGAATTAATTCATACCAGGTTCCCATTTAACTCACCTGGGTCGAGTGTGGCAAATGGAGATTAATATCTTGCCAAAGGATATTAATGCCGTGTCGGGGATCGAACCACGACCTATGGATTTTAAGTCAGTGCTTAAACCACTCGACTGAGACACGTCTTCTACAAAGATGAAGAGAGAGCGAAAGAGGGATGGAGGGGAGTGGTCGGTGAATAGGGAGGGGAGAAAGAAGGAGAGAGAGAGAGAGAGAGAGAGAGAGAAAGGGGAAGGGAGAGAGAGAAAGAGTGGGAGAGAGAGAGAGAAGGGGGTAGTGGCTAGACAAAATATAATGATGATCAAAAGCATGACATTATTTAATTGTTTCTCTTACTTACTGGAGGCGGTGGTTTCTTGCGATGTCGTTGTGTCTGACATCGTGGTCGTAGGGCTCGTCATCGGCTTGCTCGTCACGTCCACAGTTGATAATTCTGCTGACTCTGAAACGTTTGAGGGTTGT
This sequence comes from Strongylocentrotus purpuratus, assembly GCF_000002235.5. Classification (NCBI taxonomy): domain Eukaryota; kingdom Metazoa; phylum Echinodermata; class Echinoidea; order Camarodonta; family Strongylocentrotidae; genus Strongylocentrotus; species Strongylocentrotus purpuratus. Next base: position 28,474,585 of record NW_022145598.1, read on the forward strand.
AACAAATAAAACCACACTTACAAAGCAATGACAACCTAAACATGATTATAGAAGGCCAAAACAGAGAAAATTCTGCTACATGACAACATATAAATTTTATCAGTCTATTTATTTCATGTGGTATTATTTGTGTTTGTAGATTTAGTGGTGCTTTGTCAAAGCCCAAGTAAATTTTTACCAAATAATTTATCTAAATGTGTTTGTTGTCATTAAACTCGTGGGCGAACGAATAAGACGGAAACCCTCCCCTTAACAAAGATTTTAGCGACGCCCGTGGCAGGAAAGGGATAAAGAGAGAGAGAGATAGAGAGAGAGAGAAAGAGAGAGAGAGGGAGAGAGAGAGAGAGAGAGAGAGAGAGAGAAAGAAAGAGAGAGAGAGAGAGAACAAAAAAAGAGGGGGAAGTGGGAGAGAGAGGGGAAAGTTGTTTCTCTTACTGGAAATTGTGGTTTCTTGCGATGTCGTTGCCTCTGATCGTTCCGGCATCGTGGTCGAAGGGCTTGCCGCGGATTTGGTTTTCGCTTCCGTTGTCACCGACTCTGAACGGAATATTAAAAAAATATCAAATGAGTGGGGGAAAAAGGAGCCGGAGCCAGTGAATGATATAGGGAAACAGACAGACACAGACAAAGAAAGTGCGAAGAGGGAAGAAGAAGAACAACAACAGCAAGAACGTTGTCGTTAAACTTATAGGCAAAAAGGCGAAATATTATTTTTTCATTATTATTTATAAAAACTAATGGGCATTAGCTGCCCCCTCTTTAAAGTCTTCTAGCGACGCTCATAAAAGAAGGACAAAGAAAAATGAGACTATATATATATATATATAAAAATTAGATGGTCACTTCCTCCTTTAAAAAAAGTGTTTTAGCGACGCCCGGATAGACCGAGAGAGAGAGAGAGAGAGAGAGAGAGAGAGAGGGAGAGAAGGGGTATACAGTTGCCAGACTCATTGATAATTATCAAATGCATGACATAATTTCCATGATACTATGCCTAGACATACCAGAGGTAGTGATGTTTTGGGAAGTCGTTGTGTATGAGCGTTCCGAAATCGTAGTCGTAATGTTCGTCGTAGGCTTGGTTGTCAGTTCCGTCGTTGACTGTATGATCATTAAAAATATCAGCAACAGACAAACATAGCTGAGGTAAATGACGATGTATAACATTATTTTCCTTTCAAATTATGTCCCTGCCGGCTGTCTTCAGGCGCTCTTAGTCAGGGAAGGGGGATACGATCAAGAGGGGGAGGGGGAGGGGGGGGGGGCTGATAGAAATCAGAGAAATACTTTTCCTGTGGGAATCCCAATTCTATCAAAAAGTTCCGAAAGAGGGCAGTGATGTACTTCTTTGTAATCATCATCATCATCATCTTCTTCTTCTTCTTTTTCTTCTTCTTCTTCTCCTTCTTCTTCTTCTTCTCTTTCTTCTCCTTCTTCTTCTTCTTCTTCTTCTTCTTCTTCTTCTTCTTCTTCTTCTTCTTCTTCTTCTTCTTCTTCTTCTTCTTCTTCTTCTTCTTCTTCTTCAGTACCGGCCAGCGTCTTGTATTGTCGAACTGGTGTATGTACAATGTCCCCATGTCTGATAAGATACAGCAAAAATGCGTATAAGTAAACAAATAACTGCGATTTTTTTGTTTTTTTTGTTACACCCTGTGGAAAGTCTTTTCATGCTGTTTGCTCATTAATTGGACACCCATTAATTGCTCATTAATTTGCCCGATACGCCTATTATATTACACCTACTTTCATCGCAGTGTCTCCCTTGAAACCCACTTGAGCAGGTACAGTTGTAGCCTACCATAGTCTCCTCACACCAGCCGTTGTTACAGAGGTTTTCGTCACAATCTGTGAAATAAGAAATAAACGGGATCAAACTAATTATTTTATAAATAAGGCTTCCAAGTGGTACAATAAATCAGTGTATTTAATATCTCTAGCGTAGTACCCGGAAGACAGATCAATATATGACAGATAATAATAATAATATTGTATTTTTTTTCTTTGTGTGAAACAAGAAATATATTGCTCTCGCTATTACAATATTGGACTCGTATGCGACTCATCGAATATTGCCATAGCGAAAGCAATATATCGACGAGTCCAATATTTTAAACTCGCCAGCCGTTCCATCGATACCAAACGAAATACCAACCAATTAAATAATAAAGCATCCATAATTAATACTCGAATCACCCAGTAGCCTGAAAATAATTATCAATGAATTTGCTATTAATGGATTACCAGTCAAGTCTTCTCGCTCTTTTGAACAGCTTTCTGATTAAACGATTGCTGTTACTTTTCGGCTGGAACGATTCAGTTTCACAATCTAAATAGGTTTTACAAATTAGGATGGCATTGTCACTGGGTCGAAAAGAGTTTTAGTTCCCTGAAATATCTTCGACATTCGATTGAGTTAAAACAGAACAAAAATATAAGATATTATTCTTGTCATGATGGGACAATAATTTTGTCATATACATTTTTTATTATCATTATCATAAGTACTATTATTGTTGTTCTTGATATCATTAATGTTAGCATAATAATCATTATCATTATTATATTATTTTATCATCATTGTTACTAATATTAATATATAATCATACGTATTCATATTATCATCATCTTCATTACTATTATCAAATTTTTTTCATCGTTATTATTACTATTACATATTATCATAATTGTTATTGTTAGTAGTAGTACTCATCGTAGGGTAAGTATTAATATACGTAGCAGTAGTAGTAGTAGTAGTAGTAGTAGCAGTAGTAGTAGTAGTAGAAGTAGTAGTAGAAGTAATAGTAGAAGTAGTAGTAATAGTAGTTGTAGTAATAATAGTAGTAGGAGTAGTAGCAGTAGTATAAGTAGTACAAGTAGTCAGTAGTAGTAGAAGTAGTAGTAGTAGTAGTAGTAGTAGTAGAAGTAATAGTAGAAGTAGTAGTAATAGTAGTTGTAGTAATAATAGTAGTAGGAGTAGTAGCAGTAGTATAAGTAGTACAAGTAGTCAGTAGTAGTAGAAGTAGTAGTAGTAGTAGTAGTAGTAGTAGGAGTAGTAGTAGTAGTAGTAGGAGTAGTAGTAGTAGTAGTAGTAGTAGTAGTAGTAGTAGTAGTGGTGGTGGTAGTAGTAGAAGTAGTAGTAGAAGTAGTAGTAGTAGTAGTAGTAGTAGTAGTAGTAGTAGTAGTAGTAATAGTAGTAGTAGTAGTAGTAGTAGTATTAGTAGTAGTAGTAGTAGTAGTAGAGGTAGTATTAGTAGTGGGGTAGAGGTACAATAACAGAAGTTGTAGTATATAGAAGTAGTAGTAGTAGTAATAGTAGTAGTAGTAGTAGTAGTAGTAGTAGTAGTAGTAGTAGTAGTAGTAGTAGAAGAAGTTAGGAGTTGATATCAAACTTTAATCATATCACTGAAGTCCGTGTTATCTGCATGTAGATTTATTGATTAAACAAAGAAACGAATTTGACATATGAGAATAAACATGAATACAAAATCAAACCTACACGGGATTCTGCATATTCTATGCCCGCCCGGGATCCCTTCTTTACTCTTCCTTTGGTGACACCCGCCGATGACAAAAGGGAAAGGGATGAGTTTGGGGATGCTCTGCACCCAGCTGCCATCGCGGAGTCTTATCATCTTACACTTTTGGAACATGGGCAAAGTGTAATTTAGGCCGTACCAGTCTGAACAAGATGTCCTATCCGATAACACAGGCAAGGCTGTGAAGAATATATAAGAACATTAATTGCTAATTGTTTTTTCCTCCTCCTCCTCCTCCTACGCGTCTTCTCCTCCTACCAGCCCTGCTACTTCTCTCCACCCCCTCTTCATACTCCTCTTCCTCCCCATTCCTCCTCTCCTGCTCATCCTCATGTAGCCCTCCTCGAGCCTAATCATCATTCCCTTCCCTCCCTTTACCGCTCCTCCTCGTCCTTGCCTTACACCCTCTTCTCAATCTTGATGATGCAGGTTTTTTTACATATATTTTGAAACATTTATTAGAGAGACTTTTTTTCGGATGTTTTTTTGGTTTGAGATGCCATGTTCATTAGGTCAAGTTTGAGGGCATAAATCCTTGTCAATGGTTGTGTCTGCAAAATGTGACTATACAATTGGCTGAGTATACTAAGCTGTTTGTTTTGAAACAACCAGAAGCAGGCAGATCTACGCTCTGCCCAATGAGTTAGGAATTGTGATAAAGTGTCAAATTACAGTCTGTGCTTGTAGACTAACGTAGTTTTTTTCACCTCGCTCTTATTTCGCTTCGTTGTGTGAATTTTGAAAGCCAACTATTTTCTAGCAATATTCAACAAAATAATACTTACCGAAGGACAAGCAGGTTACGGTACCAAACAGCAACTTCCAAAATACACCTATCTTTGAGTAGTTAGCCTGTGTTTAGAAGGAAAAAAAATATTGTTTAAATCAGCAAGAACAAGCACAATAACAACAACTGAAGAAAAAACTGTGATGAGCATATTGATACGGATGATAATGGTAGTGATGATGATGATTATCACGAAGGTATGTATACGGGCAAATACCGTTACTTAAACAACACATACATGTTTCACTAATGTAACCTAATTGTTGATACTTTCATATCTGTCAACGAGATTTTATAAAGGTTTTCATGGCCAACACATTTGGTAAAATGTTCATTCAATTTAGCGTAAACACTATTTTTGGTGGAGACTGTCACTAAAGTTAGTGGATCGGGCACATTTTTTAATATTTTTTTTTACAGATTTACCTATCGGGAAGCAAGTTTTGGGGACATGGAATGTTGTAAAAGGTCGATGGGTATCATCGTGTTCAGGGACCTCCCTGCACAAATCTTGATAATATGCTGCTGGAAACAAAAAGGCGGCCATTTTCCAAAATTACTGTTTATCTTTGAGATTACTTTTTACAGGCACAGCGGAGCACCCCAATTACCGTGCGATCGACTCTCGTCCAGTAAACATCATTAATTTGCATAAAATCAACAATTGTGTACCGATCGATGCGAAAAAAAGTAAACAAATTTCGAAGACAAATTCTTCATTAATGTGATGAATATCACCAATCAAAGCTACTAAATCGAGTATTTAATAAATTTGCAAGACACTCATGTGTATAAAAGGAGTTATTGATGCACAGAAAATGTGAAATTTAAGGGATAGTTTTGACGAACAAAAACGAAAAAAATGAGATACAAAATCACCGTAAAATTCACCATTTCTTTTAGAGCGAGAAAGAATTGCCTCGTATGAACAGAAAGAAAATTTAATAATCTCAATCCTTGTGAAATATCTCTTTTCATAGTTGCTTGATAGGGTCGTCTCAGAGAAAAACATACCCCAATGTCCGAATCTCATCGAACAAAAATAATCCTTCGTTGTCGCAAAATTGTTTGACCAGTCCCATACATTCAAATGTGTGTCATGTCTGAACCTCGCGTGTGCGTTGGCTATACATGTCTTGCCAGCCGACTGCACACGTGCACGCTAATGGCTCAGCTGTTTCGATCTGGCATGCACTGGGCCTAAGACGCATGCGCAGTACATCGCTGAGATCGATGACGTCATGTTCAATGAGTTCGCTGACTACAACTTTTTAAAATGAAGCCCCATGAAAAAGAACGTTATAACCAAAAAAAATACAGCGGAGAAGCGAAAATTTCGCCCATGTATGGATTTAACCCTAATGAATATTCATACCAAGTCTCTACTTCGTGCATTGCTTGATAGGGTCATCGCATTATAAAGTAGACGTCGTGTTTTTCGAGGGGCGAAGCTCAAAACACATTAATATCTCGAGTTTTATTCCATGGAATTTCGTATTTATTTCACTGACATAAAATTCATAATAATTTTAGTTAGTATGGAAAGTTTCATAGCGATATTGGCAGTAATAAAGGCGCAACGCGAATTTTAAGATTTGACATTCTAGCACACACATGTTCGGATTCACGCAGATGTCCGTTGGTTATTCAAATAGAACGGGCCGCTAATGATATGCAAATTGGGGTGCTCCGCTGTGCCTGTTTAGAGGAACATCATTTTACCATGATTAAATTTCATACGGGGTGATAATACATTTTATGATTTAAAAAAAAAAAAACACTTATCATCATATGTTTTCTTTCTTGCATTTGGGTTTCGTTACCTTTGAGTTTCAAAGGTTTCGAGATAAACACCTTAATTCGTCGGCCTTATGCCAAAAGGGCCTTAACCCGATTTTGGGGGATATTGAGTTATTAATATCACCTTGTAGATTTCATCATTCTCTTTAAAATAATGATGTGCTTCACTTGTTGAAATTCGATTTATTTATGAAGATAATCATGAATTTCAAAAGGGCCTTAACGCGTATCTAATCTTTTCCTTACGCCAAAAGGGCGTTAACCTACACGGCAAATCTTTTATCAATGACAGATTATTTTGTAATTTCCATTTAATTCAATAAATATCAGTATAAACACCATTAAAAACATGATTAGTCTACAATAGACACAATGTACTAAGAAAAATCTCTGAATGTATATGTCGTGAATTTAGATCATGAAATCTGAGTGAGTTTTTAATTAGGTGTGGATGCATGAAATGCGACCGACTCGTTGAAATACGCATATGTCAACGTATGGGACTGTGATGAAAATAAACGACGAAAAAGGTGTCCTAACTGTACGATCTCTAAAAAATAACTTTACCGAAAGCTGCACTATATTAATAAAAATATTCAGATATCAAAAATACTTTTTCAAACATTTTAATTAATCAGTTTTATCACTTTTCGTGATCCAGTAGCCGTAGGAGGGGCTTTCTGGCAAACCAAAGGTGTTGCGAAACAAGAAAATGTCCTTATGCCAGAAGGGCGGTAACTATGCGCGCGTACGATAACGGCAGGTTAAGGCCCTTTTGGCATAATGCCCAGTAGGTTACGGCCCTTCTGGCATAAATACGCTACATTCAAGCCTTATGCCAAAAAGGCCCTAACGTGTTTTTTGCACATAGCATGTAAAATTCTGAATATTTTATAACACATTTAACACATTTCATGTAAAACTTAATAACTTAACACATTTATCGAAATTGGCTTTAAAAAAAAAAAAAAAACGACCACAAACTTTTGATTATTAGAAAGGCCAAAACCTTTAAACGCGATTCTCGGAATGGCCAAAAGCAGTTAAGGCCCTTTTGGTTAAAGGCCGACGTTATGATCCTTACGCATGTTAAATGGCGCGGCGGACAAGTGAGCGGAGAGAACTTAGATATCGTGAGACAGGAACTTAGTAGACTGTTCAAAACAACAAAAAGGTTATCCTATACCGTGTGAGTCAAAAAAAAGTTTACACCCAGAAAAATCATCTATGAACAGTAAATTATTATACATCTTATGAAAGAGCGTTTTATCCCAAATCATTTGGTATCATTTTTGTGTGGTATGTGTTCACGCTTAGATGAACAGGTTGCATTGTTTGCGAGAGTGCAAAAATCGACTTGCGCCAAAGTGATGCCCACAGCATGTATTATGTGGGGATCAGCGGAGTGATCGAATGAATGTATCAAATGAAATGCATTGCATATGCTTTTTGCAGAAGCAAAGTCACACACGCACACACACACGCGCACAAATGTACCAAATCCCAATTGTTTTATTTAAACAACAGATAAGCAACTTTGGCGCAAGTCGATTTTTGCATCTCGCAAACAATGCCTCCTGTTCATTCAAGCGTGAACACATATCACACAAAAATTATACCAAATGATTTGGGAAAAAACACTCTTTCATAAGATGTATAATAATTTACTGTTTATAGATGATTTTTAAAATAATTAGCACTTTTCTAGGTGTAAACTTTTTTTTTGACTCACACTGTAGATTGAAACAAGATTCTGTGAAAGCCTAAATACATTGCACCATTTTAAGCAATGAAGCACCGAATCACGAGGCAAAATTTAACTGTTAAAAGAATTTAAGACCCAAATTCGTTCCATCAGCCAAAACTTGGTACTAGGCGATTTTGACCTCACGTTTAAAAGGCCCTGGTGCTCAATCGCCGTGACAGAAATAACTTACTTTTCATCATGAAATAAAAAAAAAAAATCATATTGGTTAGGAGCTACCAAAGTTGGGTACACTTGTTTTTAATACGCACTGTACACTAAAACGGGAGTTACAAAGAATTTCAGTCCTCGATGAGAAACACGGTTCAGGACTTTAATGTGATTATGTATTGATTGAATCCATACTATCAGTGATGCCCTGGAGAAGCTGAAGCCCGTTAGAGGTGATAATATTAGTTACAAGCTCCACACACTCCTGCAAACTCCAAAGATTCTTAAGCACATTGTGAAAAGTGGAAGAGGTAAATTCATGAGAAAATTTCAAATGCGATCCCCTTCACAACCGCCTACGACCACCTGCTAAATGACCAGATACCACAATAAAGTGGAAGTGAAAGAGACATTGTATAGGTAGCAGCAGAGGACTCTATCATCAGGTATCAGCAATGTCTATTTAATTTAGAAGAAAGAATAGGGCTGGAATACAAATTCAGAATCCAGGGCCCCGTCTTATAGACAGTTGCGATTTATCCAAACTGAGGAGCCTAATGCTCCCTGTCTAAACCAATTTTACATTGAAATCAATTCACAACTCTGTATAAACCGTGACGTATGTATGGATTATGGCGCCGAGAGCAATCTATGTACATAGGTTTTCTATTCATTCCTCATCAAGTGTTGAACACAATTAATGAAAACTGTTGAGTAATACAGTTGAGGGATTTAGCAAGGTAACTAAAATCTAAGATTGTTTTAAAAAGTTGAATCGTATTTAAGAAATTAAATTGTATTGATGTCAAATTTGGAACCATTTATATTGGGGCACAAACTATCCTGTGCAACCGAGTTGCGACCGAGCTTGAGAAAATGCTTTCAAAATTTCTAATGTATTTTACCTTGCGTATTGGGGCGCATGTATTATTAAGGATCAATAGTTTTCTTCCTTTTCGCCGCCCTCGTATCTCTCTTTTAATTTTTTGTTCACTTAAAATTCACGTGTCGCCTGCCCCCATAAAGATGCCACTGTATACCAAAGATATATTATTCTGTAGATTTGCGATTAATTGGAGGACTTTCGATTAAACTGTATTAAATACAACTTTTGATAAAGTCACTGTAAACTCAGTCATGTTACTGTATTTTCACTGATGATGTAAATAGCTTTGTTTGCAGAAAGCAATACTTGTAAATTTTAATTTGGGTCAAAGTTTATCTAGGGAAAGTGGGGGGACTCCGAGATAAATAAGCCGGGTAGGCCATTGGCGTGTATGTTCTCTTTTAATTAATCAAATATTTTGACAAGACTCCTTTCCCTCATTATGATGATATTCTAAGTTTTCGACGTTATGGTAAAAATGTCATTTCGTTTATAAAATTACCTCAGACCAGATGTATTCAATCAAGCATTTAGCGACATATAGACTCGGATATGACGTTATTCCGGCAACTTGCTGCCTGGATACGAGGTGACGGTTGCCCAAATGTCGATACGTTCAAAATAATCAGGGGAGCTGAGTATCTAGTTTTTATAGAGTGATACCGGTCTATTATTTTAATCCAGGTCTTTTATTATTGTCCACATGGCTGGTTCAATAATGTATTATACAAAACAAATAATTTACGCCCGTTTTCAAAGTAGGGGAAGGAAAGAGGAAATACATTGACAAACATGTTTCGAAGCCAGTTGGACAATTATATTTTAAATGTATTGATAAGATTCCGTGGGAAAAAAGACTAGTTTTGGATTGCAATGAATGTACTATAAACATAATGCTTTGCACGAAGAAATAATGTTCTAGATGAGAGAGAGAGAGAGACTGAGGGGATGGGTTAGTCACAGAAGGGGTGTAGGGTGTAAGTCTGAACTCCACCATCCATTATATTCATGTTTTAGACTAAAAAATAATGACTATCACCTGGATCCAGATCTTATCTATGAATCATTCAACTGATAGCCTGCATCATTTTTGAACCCACATCATGCCCTACACAACATATTGCCCCCCATCCCGAAATTTCTCTTGATGTTAGTGAGGGCGGGGGGGGGGGGGGGGCGTGTCAAAGGATGGCGGAGGTATACACTATGCCCATGTTTCAGAGAGCAAATCATGTCTGTCACTTTTAAAATTTTATTTATTATTTGACCAATAGCCTAATTTAGTTTCAGAGAACACATTTTTCGGTTGCTATGGAAATCATTGTCATATCAACAATATTACTCATCTGCTTAAAGATAGCGTCTACTCGCGATATATTCTATTTTCATCTATTTGACAAATGCTTAGGAGCAGACGGCCCTTAGCAAACAAAATGTCCATTTTAGCTCATATCAAAGTGAAAAAAAATAGAGCGCTATAACTTTTTGTTACAAAGCAATGAACTTGGATATGATATCCAAGGTTTTCAGAAAGTTCCAAGTCAGTAGTCATCATAATTATCTAAATATATACGGAAAAATAGGTATTAGGGGTATATGTTTGGTAAATTTGTAAAAACTCTTTTTTTTTTGGTCAAAATTATTATGCAAATCATCCCCGAACCTACTTAATATACTTAATATTATATCATCTTGTACGAAACTTATTTTGTTTCATATGACACCTCACACATAGAAAAATGAGTTTCCGTTAAAAAGTAATGTCTAAAATTGTTCTACAGTGCGTCCCAGAAAAAACGAAACCGAGAATTATCGATTTTTTATCATAACTTAGTCACATTTATAATTAATAAATGACACATATTTAGAAAGCTTAGATCCTCATCGTGCATTTGATACAACTCATATGATGCATATTTCACGCATGAGGGATTAAAAATAATAAATTTGAAGAGAGGCAACCAAAAAGTCATTTGGTGGACGGTATCTGAATTTGAAAGAGAAAATCACATTTCTAGAAAGTTGAGTTCCTGCCCTTTCATATGGCACCTCAATCAGGAAAAATGGGTAGGGAATGACAAAGTTCTGTTTGTTTAAAATAGTGCTTGCATTTCCATAATTTTGTCAAACGAATTCATTTTCACTGGCCCCCTGCCGTAGCAACACGCAGAATTGACAAAAGACTTAACTCCGTTTCGTTGACAATCAGCCAGGCATAAAGTCTTTCGTCTACAGCTGATTGTCAACGAAACGGAGTTAGGTCTTTCGTTAATTGCACATGTGCCATGCAAGATTCATTCAAATTCATCGAAGAAACTGAATAATTTCAATGAACGAAATGCTAAGTGTTAGTCGGTTGCTCAAAATGATTTTGAATGTATGAAAGACAGGATTACGTGATCATGTCATTCTAAAATGTATGTACGCCTGACGAAAAGCGTAAATCACCCACGAATTAGAATGAGAAAAAAGATAATTTGATTTAATCAAACGCGAATTTAAATGCACAGATCATAAATTTATACTTTCGAATAGCAAGACTGGGACAAATCATTTTTCTATTGAATGGATTTTAAAAGTTGCGAAATTGGCCGCGAAGATCTATACTTTCTCTTTTCTTCTGTTCTTTTAATTTGTTAAATTTTCTTCTGTTTGTATTCTTCTTCTCCTCATCTCTTTTTATTTTCTATTTTCTTCATCCTATATTCTTCTTTCTTCTTTTAGGGCTGATGTAGATCAAATATGGACGTTCAACTAAAAGGAGCATGAAATTTGCCCAATAGACCAGTTCGTAGTTAGTGCATAATAATCATTTATTCACGAAGACTCCAGTGTAACTCAAGCTTTTGTTTTCTTTGGCTGAAGTCTCATGTGCAATTACATTTCTTTAAATTTGAACCACACAGCTATTATTCATTTAGTCATGAGTCACTCTCATTTTCATCACACGAACATTGCTTCCTAAATCATGCCTCTCTGTTTAAGTCATTTAATTAAAGGAAAAAAATATATTCTCTTTCTCTTGTTTGTTTTAAACATTAATTAAATTCTATTATTTCGAAATGTATCATATTTTGTTTTTCTCTTTTCCTCAAGCGAGGTTATTATTTTCATAATTTTAATACATATTTACATTAGTTTCATAATTGAATGAAAAATAACATTGGCTAAAAATTAAAGTATGTACAACAATTCTTCCAGCTTAGTATTATTTTCTTTACCAAAACATTCATACCTTAAAACAATTTTAGCAACGACTTGAATTAAAATAACAAAGTATGCGGGTAAAAAAATTATCCATTTAAAATATTTGTAACGTAACATTTATAAATAGCATATTGCGTATAATTTAAGATAATATTCAGGAGAGTATATTTCTTGTTTCTTATGTCCTTACCTACAACTAATATCTTTGGCTGATTTGAAGTTCTACCTTGAATAGGTAGAATATCAAATTATATATTATTTTCCAAAACATAATCACATCGTTGCAATACAACAAAAAGTGAAACGTTGAATCAACTTTTTCACAAGTGCATAAATTATTATTCACCATTTGCGATTTAAAAAAAATCTTTTGAGGCAATAATCTTGTGAATCATCTTGAAGTTTAACTTTATTATTACGAATTTGCTTTACTTCAAATGAAAATACATCCTTTCAAACAAAGTAATTATCTTAATCTAGAAAGGAATCATGTATATATATGCTTATAATGAAACGGGCATTAAGTATTCCGGTAATGAAATCAAATCAGGCTCATGATGGCCATTTCACTATGATTGAAACAAAAACATAAAATACTTACCATTTTACAAATCAATCTTCAAGGGCTTCCAAAAGTGATCTAACAGCACGATGATAACCTGACGTCTTTCTCGGATAAAAATGAACAAATTTGGCAACGAAGAAAACAGCTGCTTGAATACAGAAAGGCGGGAAATATTAACTGTAAGATTCAAACTGTAGGCTAATGCTACTGATCAACGGAGATCAATTAAAATCGCAGAAGAAATTATGACTTGATACCTTCCGTCGACCAATTGTAAATGGTAAATGGTACGTGTTTCCTTCTCTGCAGGCGGTAAGCTCATATGAGAACGGGATTGATATGAACAGATAGATTAAAAAGGAAATACCGTCGATTGGTCGATCAAAATTATGATGATGATTGGTGGATTGATATTAATGGGACAGATGATTGGATAGCTCTGCAAGGGATGGAGCTAATGTGATGATGGTTTGGTTTTAGTTTTTGTTTGTAAAGTCACCCATTACTTAAGCAGCTTGTTGTATTGTGAACAGAATTCATGAGATAGCTTTTAACGCCGATTATTGTTGTTTGTTTTTTGTTTATTGCTTTTGTTTGAAAAAACACTCGTTATCTCAGAAACATTATACCTTTGAATTAAGTTGGGGGATAGCTCCTTGAAATAGCTATCAGCGCCGATAATATGTGTTAGTCTTTTTGGGGGGCTTTTGTTTATACACGTTATCTCAGAAACATCCAAATTTTGGATCGAATTTAGGGGTTAGCTCTATTAGATAGGTATTAGCGCCGATGAACTTGTTCTGAGGGTTGGGACGTACATAATTTTGCTCGTGAAAATAATTGTTACGCTAATAACATGCTAAAAGTGAGAAAATTATGAGTCAGCTTTATGGAATACTTTTCAGCGCCAATGATTTTTAGAGGGGTGGAGTTGTATATTTTGTTTGGGGAAAACACAAGTTACCTTAGCAACATGTTGAGTGGATCGTAACTATGGGACAGCATTAAGGGATAGCATCGACCATTTTTGTTGTTGACGTTACGATAGAAACAGGCTGATTAAATTGTGAAAACAGATGTTGAAATGCACGTTACGATAGGAAAAAGCTGATTAAATTGATAGCTACGATACAAGAAGAAGAAAAAATCGACCGTTATGCACAATCAGTCGATTGGATATCGAGCCTCATCACAATCAATAACACCGCCGCGTCACATTTTAATGCTTTAATGCTTTCACTGGATGACATCGTTTTTCTCCCAAACGTTAGTACTTTCAAAGTTTTTTTTATTCGAAATTTGATAATAAAATAGGGTTCATTACCCTGGACGAGGTTTGCAATTGTGAAATAGAAAAACTCTTCCTTTTTCGGAAGAAAGAACCCTATTTCATCTCCCGACTTATCATTATTAACCTTTGAAATGATGAGCATCCGGAGAAACGCACCTTGGAATTGTGAACCGTAGGAATAAAGAATCTTTCTGATTATTAAATCTTGGGAATTATTTATCTCCGAGATAATGAACTTTCGGAATCATAAAACTTCGACAAAAAACCAAATAAACTCGGTTTAGTAGGTTAATTTACCGAGAATGTTACATCTAGGCTAGCAAGTTAATGAGTCATTTTAAACATCATGTTGGTCATCATATTGTCCCGACTAAAACTTTCTTCAAAATAAACAAAAAAATAATTACCTTGCTCACAAGGAGACAAATACAAATGAAATTTCTAATTTTACACCTGAGTGTTGAATTTTGAATTACTATCGGCACTATGGTTTTTAGAGAAGTGGGGTTGTATTTTTTTTTCCTTGGGGGGGGGGGGGGGTTGACACACATTACCTTAGAAACATGTTGAGTGGAGTTAATTAATGGTATAGTAGGACAGGATGTATATTTATAGCATCAACCATTTGTGTTGTTGAGATGGACGTTACGATAGAAACAAGCTGATTAAATTGAAGGCATGATACAAGAAAAAAAAGGGAACCCAACCGTCATGCATAATCAGACAATTGGATATCGAGCCTCATCACATTAACTGCCCAACACATATTAATAACGCGTCACACTTTAATGCTCTCGCTTAAGTAGAATAATGGATGGCACCGTTTCCTCCCGAACGTTGGTACTGTCAAAGGTTCGTTTATTCGAACTCTGAGAATGAAATAGGGTTCACTACTCTAAACCAGGTTTGCAATTGTGAAAATAAAAATTCTCTCTTCGTTTCGGGAGTAAAAACCCTATTTCATCTTTCGACTTATCATTATAAACCTCTGAAATGACGAGCGTTAGGATAAACAAACATCAGAATTATGAACTGTTGGAATAAAGTATCTTTCTGATTAATAAACCTTTGAAATTATGAACCTTCGGAATTATGTTCTTCGAGATAATGAACTTTTGGAATTATAAACCTTCGACAAAAAGAGAAATAAATAAACTCGGTGTAGAAGATTAATTGTCCGACAAGGTTATATTCAGCTTAACCAAATTAATGAGTAATTTTAAACATCATTTATTGTCCCGACCGAAACTCTCTTTAAAATAAACAAACAAATAATTATCCTGCTTACAAGAAGACTAATGGAAATGAAATTTCTCATTATACACCCAAATGTTGAATTTTGAGACATTTAGAAATCATGAGATTTGGAATACCTATCGGCGCCAATGGTTTTTTTGGAGAGGTGGGGTTTAATCTTTTTTGTTTGGGGAAAAACACATGTTACCTTTAAAACATGTTGAGTGGATCTAAATTATGGTATTGGATAGATACTGATAGCGTCGACCATTTTGTTATGTTGTTGAAATGCACGTTGCGATAGAAACGAGCTGGTATTAAGAGGCATGATATGTATATTAAACGGATCGTTATGCACTGTCAGATAATTTAATATCAAACTTCATCACATAACCTTCATGTATATTTCCGACATGAAAAAATCTGAATAATTCATGAATACATGTATAATTGAATTGTAATAATGCGTCAAGCTTAGATGCTCTTGATTTGGGAGGATCATGGATGGCATCGTTTCTCTCTCTCTCCCTCTCTCTCTCTCTCTCACACATACACACACACAAACACACACGCGCGCGCGCACGCACGTACGCACGCACGCACTCATGTATACACGCCGTGTATACACACACGTACGCATACGCATGTATACACATCATACAGGGCCCTGGGAACGATTTTTTTACCTTCAAAATTATTTGGGGGGTACGAGGCCACGCCCCCACCCACGCCCTTATATGATATTTTTGCCAGGGGCTCCCACCCTAATATCGTCCAGTAGGTCCTAAGAAAGCCCTGTACCAAAAATGGCATTTGTACAACAACAAATCAATGTTATAAAATTATTTGGGGCTCCAAAAAGAAGCCCCCGCCACCACACCCATAAATTGAATTTTTTTCCGGGGGCTCCTAGCCTAATATCGTTTAGTAAGTCCTAAGGAAGCCCTGTACCAAAAATGGTGCTTTTATCCGGCAAGTAACGATAATCGATAAATTTGCCGCTAAGCCACCTGACTATTACGTTGAAATTCCAATTTTTTGACGTTATGGTAAAAATGTCATTTCGTCATTAAAGAATACGTCATACAAGATGTATTCAAGCACTTAGCCGCATACATACTCGGATATATTACTGTTATTGTGACAACTTGGTGCCTGGATATGAGGTGGCGGTTGCACAAAATATCGATACGTTCAAAATAATCAGGGGAGCTGAGCGCCAAGCCCACTGCATCTTACTGATATGGGTGCGGGAGGCGGGCACAAGTTCCGGTTCCAACCGTCAAGTATCGAGTTTTTATAGAGTGATACTAGTCTATCATTGTAATCCAGGTCTTTTATTATCTGACACATGGCTGGTTCAATAAAGTATTATACAAAACAAATAATTTGCGCCTAAATTTTCGAGTTAGGGGAGGAAAAAGGAAATGCATTGACAATCATGTTTCCATGCCGTTTAGACAAGTATTGAGAAGATTCCGTGGGAAAAGAGACTATTTCTGGATTACAATGAATGTACTATATAAATATTGCATTGCATGAAATTTTGTTCTAGATGAGAGAGAGAGAGAGAGAGAGAGAGAGAGAAAGAGAGAGGGAAAGAGAGAGAGAGAGAGAGAGAGATAGAAAGAGATAGAGAAAGGGGGAGGGGTGGACACAGATGAGATACCTCTGCAAGGGATGGAGCTAATGTGATGATTGTTTGGTTTTAGTTTTTGTTTGTAATCTATGGGATAGCTATTAACGCCGATGATTGTTCTTTTTTTGTGTTTTTAGCTTTTGCTTTTATTTGAGAAAACGCTAGATATCTCAGAAACATTATACCTTTGGATCGAAGTAGTGGATAGCTCCTTGAGATAGCTTTTAGCCCCGATAATATTTGTTTGTCTATTTGTTTTAGCTTTTGTTTAAGAAAACGCACGTTTTTATCTTAAAAACATCAATATTTTGGATCGAATTTAGGGGATAGCTCTATTAGATAGGTATTAGCGCCGACAAACTTGTTCTGAGGGTTGGGATGTAAATAATTTCGCTGGTTGAAATACATGTTACGCTTTATATAACTTGCTAAAAGTGAATAGAAAATTATGAGTCAGCGTCATGGAAAACCTTTCAGCGCCAATGATTTTTAGAGGGGCGGAGTTTTATTTTTTGTTTTGGGGAAAACACGTGTTACCTTAGAAACATGTTGAGTGGATCGAAGCTATGGGATAGCATTAAGGGATAGCATCGACCATGTTTGTTGTTGAAGTTACCTTAGAAACAAGCTCGTTAAATTGTAAAAAATAATTGTTGAAATGCACGTTACGATAGAAAGAAGCTAATTAAATTGAAATGTTTGATACAAGAAAAAAACTCCGATTGTTATGAACAATCAGTCGATTGGATATCGAGCCTCGTCATAACCAATAACGCAGCAATTTCACACTTTAAAGCTTTGACCTTGGTAGAATAATGGATGACATCGTGTTTAACCCGAATGTTAGTAATTTCAAAGGATCGTTTATTCGAATTTTTAGAATAAAATAGGGTTCATTACTCAGGACAAGGAAAAAGAACTCTATTTCATCTCCCGACTTATCATTATAAACCTTTGAAATGACGAGCATCCGGAGAAACGAACCTCGGAGTTATGAACTGTCGGAATAAAGAATCTTTCTGATTATTAAACCTTCGGAATTATGCATCTTTAAGACAATGAATTTTCGGAATTATGAACCTTCAACAAAAAACTAAATAAACTCGGTTTAGTAGGTTAATTAATACCGAGAAGGTTACATTCAGGCTAACCAAGTTAATGAGTTATTTTAAAGATCATGTTGGTCATCATAATATTATTATCCCGACTACAACTTTCTTCAAAAGAAACAAACAAATAATTATCTTGCTTAGAAAGAGAGAAATGCAAATGAAATTTCTAATTTTACACCTGAATGTCGATATTTGAGACATTTAGGAATTATCAAAAATGTTGAATACCTATCGGCACAATGGTTTTTAGAGAAGTGGGGTTGTATTAAAAAAAAAAAAAAATTGTGTCGGGGGGGGGGGCACACGTTACCTTAGAAATATGTTGATTGGAGCTAATGTATGGGATAGCATGACAGGATGTATTTTTATAGCATCAACCATTTGTGTTGTTGAGATCGATATAAACAAGCTGATTAAATTAATAGGCATGATACAAGAAAAAAAGGGAACCCAACCGTTATGCACAATCAGACAATTTGATATCGAGCCTCATCACATTACCTGCCCAACACATACTAATAACGCGTCACACTTTAATGCTCTCGCTTTGGTGGAATAATGGATGGCACAGTTTCCTCCCGAAGGTTGGTACTTTCAAAGGTTCGTTTATTCGAACTATGAGAATGAAATAGGGTTCACTACTCTAAACCAGGTTTTGCAATTGTGAAAATAAAAATTCTCTCTTCGTTTCGGGAGTAAAAACCCTATTTCATCTTTCGACTTATCATTATAAGCCTTTGAAATGACGAGCGTTAGGATAAACAAACATCAAAATTATGAACTGTTAGAATAAAGAATCTTTCTGAGTAATAAACCTTTGGAAATATGTTCTTTGAGATAATGAACTTTTGGAATTATAAACCTTCGACAAAAAAGAAAGAAATAAACTCGGTGTAGAAGATCAATTGTCCGACAAGGTTACATTCAGCATAACCAAATTAATGAGTAATTTTAAACATCATGTTGGTCACCATACTGTCCCGACTGAAACTTTCTTCAAAATAAACAAACAAATAATTATCCTGCTTACAAGAAGACTAATGGAAATGAAATTTCTCATTCTACACCCAAATGTTGAATTTTGAGACATTTAGAAATCATGAGATTTGGAATACTTATCGGCCCCAATGGTTTTTGGAGAGGTTTTATTTTGTTTGTTGGGGGGGGGGGGACACATGTTACCTTAAAAACATGTTGAGTGGATCCAAATTATGGGATAGCAGTATTGGATAGATAATGATAGCGTCGACCATTTTGTTATGTTGTTGAAATGCACGTTGCGATAGAAACGAGCTGGTATTAAGAGGCATGATATATATATATATATATTAAACAGGCAGTTATGCACTGTCAGATAATTTAATATCAAACTTCATCTCATTACCTTCATGTATATTTCCGGCATGAAAAAGTCTGAATAATTCATGAACACATGTATAATTGAATTGTAATAATGCGTCAAGCTCAGATGCTCTTGCTTTGGTAGGATCATGGATGGCATCGTTTCTTTCTCTCTCTCTCTCTCTCTCTCTCTCTCTCTCTCACACACACGAACGCACGTACGTACGCACACATGTCATACGCATGTATACACATTATACAGGGCCCTGGGAACGATTTATTCACCGGGGGTGCTGAGCGTATCAGGACAATTACCTCCTGGGCAATCACCCCCCGGAAATTACCCGCCCGGAAAACTACACCCAAAGACAATTACCCCCCCCCCCCCCGGTGAATCGACCCCGAGGACAATTACCCCTGGAAAATTACCCCCGGAGAATCACCCCCGAGGACATTTACCCCCTGAGGACAATTACCTCCCGAGGACAACTACCCCCGAGGACAATTCCCCCCCCCCCCCCCGAGGACGGTGGTCCGGTACTTTACCAGTAGGCCTAGTACTTGCAAAAGTTATCTCGAGTGTATAAACTGTGTTGTTATGAGTGGCGTCGATCGCTCGACGTTTCATTAAATTATTAGAGAAAGAAGACGATTCGTTGGACTGTTTACGACTCTTAATCCTTGTCTGAATACAGTTTCCCCCCTCCCGCGCAAAGCGCGGAAGCCTCGCCGTTTCATTAAATGAATACTCTTAATCCTTGTTGGAATTCATTTTTCGCCCATCCCGTGCAAAGCGCGGAAGCTTTCATATTAAATTGTTAGAGAAAGATGACGATTCATTGTATCGTGTTCTTGTCTGAATTCAGTTTCCAGCAATCTGGTTTCCATTGTCAACACAAACTTACAATCATCACTGTACACATAGATTGGCATATTGCAAGCTTTGCATGGCACGCACACACATGAGCTGACTAGCCATCCGGGTAAGTGCAAAGTCCCACCAGACCCATGTGCTATCAGCTGGTTACCACGCACCGCGCCGGTATCGAGTGTCGCGACTATTATTGGGTCGCGTGCCAGCTAGGAATACATGCCTTACAGCATTTTGTGAAAGAAAGTTGAATATAAAAATAACACAAAAAAGCGTCATTTGTGGCTGTCGGCTGTGTGACAATTTCGTAAAAGAAACATAATGATATACATTAAATATATCATACAAAAACAAATTTGCAGTGGGTGATGCAGCACCCCCAGCACCCCCTCATCACAGGGCCCTGCACACATATATATATATATATATATATATATATATATAAACAATCATATTAATGTCCAGATATCTCCTCGGAGTTCGAGAAAATACACCAGAATATAAAAAATAATGACGCTCCTTACACGCAGAATTAAAAAAAAAATGTTCGCTCTTGGGGCTATCTGTCTGTAATTATTACTATTTTAACTCATTAATTTGGTATATGTCTGTCGGGGACCCCACGTGGGTTATCCTGTTCAAGCTGACTTAATTTTGATCTGTTATTCTTGTATATTGTATGTTGGAAGCTTGGCGAATAAAAATCAACCAATCAATTAATCATGTCAAGTAAAGATTTCAAAAATATTATCGTTATGCATCAAAATATGCGCATCCTATCACCATAAATGCGCCAATGTGCAAAGAGAGGGGGAAGTTGATGTGATTTTCGTTAAAAAAATATAAAAATAAAATTAATGATTGTTTTTGTACAAGTCAATATGTATTATGCTGCGGGACTTCGCCAATAGGAGGCGCTGTCCAGTGAGTCTAATCGTAGGTATAAGCTTCTTTCTCTGTTCTTTCCGTTCATAGTAGAAAATACTAATCACCCTTTCCCGATGCTGGGTTGTATATAACGTGATAACAGAAGTTCTTTAATTTCATTTTTATATCCGCACATTCTCTCAGTCTATATATACATCACGTCTATTCAAATTCTCTCAATCATTTATACCACTTAATCTTGTGTAAAAAAAAAACAATTTAAAATTTCTCTCCCTTTATCATCTTCTTCCAATCTGTTTACAATCTTTATTTCTTCCATTCAAATACCTTTTTAAATTTCTATGTCTTAAAAATGTCTTACTTTATTATCTTCTCACATTCTCTCACTCTTTTGTTTTCCTCTCTTTTAAATCATCTTACTCCCTTTCATTCACAAATTCTCTCTCTTTATCACCTTCTTATATTCTTGCAATCTTTGTCTGAGTCTTCCTGTCAAATTAAATGACTCTATCATACATTTCTTCCATGACAAACTTTTCTCACTTTAAATCAATATCTTCTCACATTCTCTCACTCTTTATCTCTTCCTTTCGAGTTATTTCACTGAATTATACATCTCTTTCATTACAACTTCTCTCAATTTCTCCTCTCCACTCTTTCTTATGTGCTTTGTGTATTTCTCTCTTTCTTCTTACTCAAACAAATACAATTGACAGGATAGTAATTGAAACTAATTATTGCACGTCAAACAAACATTTAATCACTAATGCTACTATTTCAATGACTTTAGAAAATGAATCATCCTGTAACATGGCAACTCCCATCGTATCAAGTTTGCATATTTACATCGGCTTTACTTACAATAAATATAATGATTAACTTGTAAAATAATAGTTATATTCACAGCAAAAGTAATAATAATGATAATGATAATAATAATAATAATAATAACAGCAATACTGTTTCAGCGAAACATGAAAGTTATTTGTTTTTTCCAAGATTTTGCAAGATACCGTATTGACCCTGACCTACTTCTAGGGTCAAGTAAGTGTATACGTTGCAGAGCACATTTTTCCACGGATGTGGTCTGACATATCATTTCAGACGCTTATTTAGAGGCCAGAATTCCAGGTTTAGGAAAATGGCAACGGTATTTCAGAGTCGCTAGCAATTTCCGCAAAACAAGTTGAATTGTTGGTACGCTCAAAAAATGAAGACAGGACTAGGTTTCCGCTTGGTTGTAAAATAGCTCCTCGCTTCAACATGGAGAGGCCCAAGTTACCAACGTTCCAAGGAGACATAAGAGAATACAATGTATTCAAGGCTGATTTTCAGCATGTTATACATCCACACTACGATGAGAGGGATGCTTTGATGATCCTGAGGTCTTGTTTGAAGGGGAAGCCACTTCAACACATTAGAGGAATAGGGCGAGATTATGAAGCTGCATGGGGTCAGCTAGATCTGCTCTACGGAGACTCAAGGATGGTAGCTGATGCTATTATGGAAGACGTATCCCGATTTCGTCCTCTGAAAGATGGGGAAGATGAGAGATTCTGTGACTTTGTGAATCTCATACGCAGAAGTTTCAATACCTTGAAGGAGGTAGATAGAGCTGAGGATATGAACAATAGTCACATGCTAGCCATCATTGAGAAGAAGCTCTATGTCACAGATCGACAGATGTGGTTCCGAAAGCAAGGAGAAGGAACAACGGCGACATTAGAGGCACTGTTGAAGTGGATGGAGATTGAGTTGAGAGCAAGGATAAGATCATCTGCTCCAGTAAGGAATGATGCAGCCTCTAAGTCCAGATCCGCTGTTAGTCAGGTTACAGCATTTGAGGAGAGACAGCAAGACTATCGTTGCTGGATCTGCAAGAATAAGGATGGGCACTGGACTGACCAATGCAAGACTTTCCTCGATAAGTCTACAGCGGAGAGGTTGGAGATGGTGAAGAGTAACCGAGCTTGTTATAGCTGTTTGAAGCAAGCCGGCAGAGATCATCGAATGGCTACTTGCAAGAAGAGGAGACGGTGTCCAGAGACATACAAGGGGCAACCATGCAAGTTCTTTCATCATCCTTTGTTACATCCCAGCATGGACAACAATGCGGTGGGAGTAGCCCTTGTAAGAGGTACTGAAGCCATGCTACCCGTCATCAGGGCAAGGTTTTCAGGTTCAGAGCTGAAGATCCAAGGAAACGTGCTGTTAGATTCAGGGGCCCAGATCAGCATCATCCGACAAGGGCTCGCTGAAGACTTGGGACTGACAGGAAAGAGCATCAGTATCACAATAACCAAGGTGGGCTGTGTAGAGGAATCTGTGACAACATCCTTGTATAGAGTGCCGGTCAGTTCAGTAGATGGGAAGACAATCCATAAGATATTAGCTGTTGGATTACCGTGCATCAATGATGACATTGAGGAGGTGAACACTGATAATCTTGCCCGACAAGTAGGCCTCAACCCCAGAGAGTTACGTAGAGGTAGTGGGTCTATAGATCTTCTGATAGGAATTGACCACGCTATGATGCACGCAGGTGAAACGAGACAACGAGGCAACTTCATCTTTAGGAAGTCACCACTTGGATGGGTGGTGTTTGGAGCATCTAAGCTGAACCAGCAGTATCAGAATAGAGTGCTCAACGTGCAACTGAGTCCAGCAACTGACTTATCAGCGTTTTGGACTACAGAGTCGATGGGAGTTGATGTGGGTTGTCATTGTGAAGCCGAAAGGATGACTAAAGTAGAGAAAGATGAACATGATCTTATCTGGAACTCTGCCAAGAAAGTGGGTAAGCAGTGGCTTGTTCCTTACCCATGGAAGGATAACCCAGAGAAGCTGCCCGACAACAGAGTGCAAGCAGAGAGAATGCTTCAGGCGACGGAGAAAAGGCTTGCAAAGAACCCAGAGCATGCTGAAGTTTACAAACAGCAGATGCAAGAGATGGTCGAGATGGGGTTTTCGAGAAAGCTGACCGATGAAGAGAAGAAGAGGCATGATGGGCCTGTCCATTACATTGGTCATCATGCGGTTGTCAGGCCGGAAAAAAAGAGCACACCAGTGAGAATTGTGTTTAACTCATCAGCAGTTTTCAAGGGACAGTGTCTGAACGACTACTGGTTCAAAGGGCCAGACTTATTACAGAGTCTGTTCGGAGTACTCCTTCGCTTCAGAGAACACAGAGTTGCGATATGCGCCGACATATCCAAGATGTACCACCGAGTACTGATTCCAGAATCCGATCAGCACGTCCATCGGTACTTGTGGAGAGGATTAGATTCAGAAAGAGAACCGGATGTGTACGTGAAAACTGTAGTCACGTTTGGAGATAAGCCTGCTGCAGCAATGGCCCAGATAGCTCTGAGGAGGACAGCAGTAGAGGGAGAGTCTCAACATCCTAAGGCAGCAGAAGTACTGAAACGTGACACGTACATGGACGACATATGTACCTCAGTAAGAACGTCAGAGGAGGCGAAAGATCTTGTCAAGGACATAGATGAGGTGCTAGCTGACGGAGGCTTCAAGGTGAAGGGTTGGCAATCCAACGAACAGCTGAAAAATGAGACTTCTCAGATGAAAACCAACGTTCTTGAGAATCTGAGTGAGGAGAAGGTTCTGGGGATGGTATGGAACCAAAACACAGATGAGTTTTCATACAGAGTGAAAAGAAGTATGATCCCAGATCTTCCAGATGAACAGAAAGACACCACCAGCAAATGGACAAAGAGACGGATACTAAGCCAGATTGCAAAGATCTTTGATCCCATAGGATTTGCTTCAGCATTACTGGTGAAGGCAAAGATAGGAATGCAACGCCTGTGGCAGCTTGGTTTAGATTGGGATGAAGAGCTACCCTCCAGAGAAAAGGCAGAATGGGTAAAACTATTCAGAGAGATGGAGAACTTAGATGGAGTGTCCTTCCAGAGATGTTTGACACCACCCGGTGTAATGAGACGACCTACATTATGTGTCTTTTGTGATGCATCTGAAGAGGCGTTTGGAGCTTGTGTTTACATTCGCTGGGAGTTAGAGGATGGCAGCTATGATGTTAGATTTGTGACGGCGAAATCTAGAGTGGCACCACTAAAGAAGTTGACGCTGCCGAGATTGGAGCTACAAGCTGCAGTGGTTGCTGTTAGACTCGATGCAACCATCAGAGATGAGACCACACTAGAGTTAAGAGAGACAGTGTTCATGACAGATAGCATGATAGTGCTTGGATGGGTTCGAAGTCAGGCAAGAAGTTTTAAGCCCTTTGTGTCAGCTCGAGTAGGAGAAATCCAAAGCAAGTCGAATCCCCAACAGTGGAGACATGTGAGTGGAGCAGAAAACCCAGCTGACGACATTTCGAGAGGTGTTACAGTAGAGAAGTTAGAGAGGTGTAGATGTGGTCCTCAATTTCTAAGATCGCCTGAGGAGGAGTGGCCACAGAGTGAGACGAAATCTGAGATTTCGTCAATGGACAGTGAAAGGCGTAAAGTTCAACAGGTGTCGAATGTAGTATTGGCATCAGACAGCATCGACTGTGAAAGAGTTTCCAGCTGGAGAAAACTGGTGAGAGTCACTGCATATGTACGGAGATTTACCCACAACATGAAGGCGAGGGTAAGATCAGGAGATGAGAGAGGGAAAGTGACGGCAGGACCACTTACAGCAGCTGAACTAAGTGATGCAGAGATGTACTGGGTCAGAGAGGCTCAGAAACCGCTTCATGACAGACTGAAGAAGGGGGAGTTCAAGACTCTAACACCCTACATAGAGAATGGAATCATCAGAGTTGGAGGTAGAGTTGGAGAAGGCGTGATTTCGTATGACAGCAGGCATCCTGTGTTATTACCTCATCAGCATCGCATATCTACGCTCATCACTAAGCATGTCCATGAATTGGGGCATGATGGAGTTGCGACAACGGCAGCGAAAGTGAGAAGCAACTACTGGGTGATTGGCATACATAGGCTTGCCAAGACTATCAAGCACAGGTGCGTGATGTGTCGTAAGATGCAGCACAAGGTCGAGTCGCAGTTTATGGCTGAGCTACCAGAGATACGTATGACACCGTTTTCGCCTCCATTCCTGTATACTTCGTGCGACTACTTTGGGCCGTACAGCGTGAAGGTGGGGCGGAATAAGGTTGCTAAGCACTATGGAGTGATCTTCACGTGTCTTAACACAAGAGCGGTACACCTTGACCTAGCGGTAGATGTTTCTACAATGGAGTTTCTCCAGGTTCTACGTAGGTTTTTTGCGTTTAGAGGTCAACCGAAGGTCATTCTGAGCGATAATGGTACACAATTTGTGGGAGCGGTACGTGAGCTACGTGAGATGGTAAAGGGATGGGATAGCGATCTACTACGCGAGTTTTGTGCGGAGAAAGGTGTAGAGTGGAGGTTTACAACCCCTTCAGCTCCTCATCAGAATGGATGTGCTGAAGCACTTGTGAAGAGTAGTAAGTCCGCATTAAAGAAAGCTATAGGTGATCAGGTCCTCACTCCTTTTGAGTTATATACCTGTTTGGTAGAAGTAGCAAACCTCGTCAATCAGCGTCCTATAGGGAGGGTACCGAATGACCCCGACGATGGTAGTTATCTCTGTCCCAATGATGTTTTGTTAGGGAGAGCATCCAGTAGGGTACCCCAGGGTCCGTTCAGAGAAACGAAGAATCCGCGGCATAGAGTCGAATTTGTACAACGAATCGTCGACTCATTCTGGAAAACATGGAATCGCGATGTATTTCCAATATTAGTACCGCGAAAGAAGTGGAATGTTGAGAGACGTAATCTTCGCGTAGATGACATAGTTATATTGTCAGATCAGAACGCTCTTCGAGGAAAATGGACATTAGGGAGAATTGTTGAAGTTTTTCCTGGAACTGATAATAAGATCAGAAACGTGACAGTAAAGACGGCAAATTCTGAGTATAGAAGGCCAATAAACAAAGTGGTCGTATTATATCCAGCAGAAGGATACGAAGAGTAGATTGAACAGAAATATGTCTGTCTATAGTATTCACAGAATAACAAATTTATTCACTTTCTATGTTCTTGTTCAAAATCAACTTTTTCCAGCTTTAAGAAGATAGATGATAACAAAGCTTTGTTGGTGCAAATTTCAATTTTTGCTATTGTTACATGGGAATTGACTTTTGGCACAGTTTACACTGAGAACAAAATTCAACAGTTTGAAATTATGTACAAAGTTTAGTACATTTTGAATACATTTTTTGTATTTGAGATTTTGAGTGATATTTGCCATTTATTAGCAAATTCAGCAAAGAAAGTTTGCAGAGAAATGTTGATTTTTATGATTATGTATACAGGAAGCAAACTGGTATGGAATATCCATTTGATATTTTTGGACAGGAAATGTAAATTTGTGTATTTTCATGCAACAATTGTTTTTCAGGTTCGTGCAGGCACTGCAGATACCTTTTCATTAGCCTTGCTAATAGTTTGGATGGTAATTTAGACTGTTAAAGTGTTAATTAAGCAGAGTGAGAAGAAGTATTTTTCACAACTTAGTTATGAGCCATTTACAGATTTTGGAGTAAAACACTGAAGAAAGTATTTTGTTCTATTTTAAATAAGAAACATTGCGTACTTTTATGAAAATGATGTCAATTTTATTGTTGCCCTCATTGGGGGGAGGTTGTTTCAGCGAAACATGAAAGTTATTTGTTTTTTCCAAGATTTTGCAAGATACCGTATTGACCCTGACCTACTTCTAGGGTCAAGTAAGTGTATACGTTGCAGAGCACATTTTTCCACGGATGTGGTCTGACATATCATTTCAGACGCTTATTTAGAGGCCAGAATTCCAGGTTTAGGAAAATGGCAACGGTATTTCAGAGTCGCTAGCAATTTCCGCAAAACAAGTTGAATTGTTGGTACGCTCAAAAAATGAAGACAGGACTAGGTTTCCGCTTGGTTGTAAAATAGCTCAACTGGCATATCGTTGAGTTCATATACAACCAAGCGGAAACCTAGTCCTGTCTTCATTTTTTGAGCGTACCAAATACTGATACAATAAATATTCTTATCAAAATGTAAGGCACCCATCAATTTGATTCTTGTTTTTTAAATATCTTTTAACTTGCTCTTTTTTCAATTGCAGACCCATTTACTAACTAAAGTATGCCCTTTTACCCTCACCATCAACGATATTTCCACGATGCATTATTTCATGATAAAGATGGTACATATTAATCTTGCCTTCATTATTAATAAAGCTCTATTTTATTTATTTATTTATTTATTTATTTATTCGGTTTAAAAACATCAACACGTAAAGTTCAGGAACTCATAATGGTTGATTTACAATGAAATTGAATAGTGTAAACAAAATTGAACCAACAAATATACACTTAAAGGGAAAGTCCATCCCCAAAATAAGTTTGTTTCGATAGAGGCAGAATAATAAGAAAATCAGGTGAGTGAAAGTTTGAGCAAATTCTGAATGAAAATAAGAAAGTTATGAATT
Organism: Strongylocentrotus purpuratus; assembly: GCF_000002235.5. Lineage (NCBI taxonomy): Eukaryota > Metazoa > Echinodermata > Echinoidea > Camarodonta > Strongylocentrotidae > Strongylocentrotus > Strongylocentrotus purpuratus. The sequence goes on from NW_022145598.1 coordinate 28,503,141, forward strand.
ATTGAAGTTGTGATCAATCAAATACAAATTGGCAACTCTGTGACTTATTATACGAGCTCTCCTTCATTTGCTTTGTGCATAATATTCCATAAAATCATGTTTTCTTCGTTATTGATGACGAAATATATATTTGTTCCTTGCAGGGGGAGTATAGAAACATATTTGCAATTATTATATTTAGGGTGCATGTATGGTTGAAATTTTTCTTGAGGGAAAATGAAAATTTTAGATTTTTTTTAGTACTGAGCAAATGGAAGTTAAGCTCGCATGATACGTCATAGAGTTGCCAATTTGTGTTTGATTGATCACAACTTAAAAAATCCTAACTTCCTTATTTTTAATCGGAATTTGCTCAAAATTTCACTGACTTGTTTCTCTCATTTTTCTACTCCTATTAAACTAACTTAATTTCAAGGTGGACTTCCCCTTTAAGAAGAACATATTGTTTCACACACATGAAAATATGGTTACAAAACAATATACAACGGCTGGCTAGATGTGGCTAGACCAAGGCGAGATATGACAAGGAAATCGAAAAGAAGATAAATGACTAAAAAGAGAGAGGGAGAGAGAGAGAGAGAGAGAGAGAGAGAGAGAGAAGAAGAAGAAGTGGTGAGAGAGAAAGAGAGGGACAAGAAAGGGGAGGGTAGAAAGAAAAAGAGAGAAGGTAGAGGGAAAGAGAGGGGAGGGGAGATACGGAGGGGAAGTGAGGGAGTGAGAAGGAAGAGAGAAGAAGAGAGAGGAAGGTAGAAAGAGAGAGAAGAGAGAGGGAGAGAGTGAGGTATAGAAAGAGAGAGCGAGAGAGAGGAGAGAGGAGAGAGAGAAGAGAGAGAAAAGAGGGGAGAGAGAAGGGGATAGAAGAGAAAGAGAGAGAGAGAGGGAGGAGAGAAAAAGAGAGACATGGAGAGGGAGGGAGAGAGAGAGAGAGAGAGAGAGAGAGGAGATCTTTAAAAGGCAAATTAAGAAACAAGGTAGATAAACGTAGCATTAAAACATTAATACATTTCTTATACACATCTACACAGGAGAAGGCGCATCGGAGCGTTCAGAGAAGACAACAATGGATTGGCCTGCAACGCATCGTTGCGTCCGCTCCGAAGGCCACGGTGCGCCTGCACATGATGGTCAACATTTCAGCATTTTCAAGAAATTTAGAGTAGCTAGAATGTACAGGCAATTTGGCAGTAAATAGCAAAATATAATCAATACCCTTCCCGACAATGTTGTGCAAAACATGTAAAGCTAATTGTTAAAGAGTTGAAACCTCTATTAATTAATGGAAAAACCCGCATTTCTTTAATATTCTGGATCAGAAAAATACAGCTATAATAAAGTATTACACCTTGTAGTGGTTCTAAAGAGTCACAACTAGGATGTGAAGCTAATCGCTAAGTTGACACCTCTATTAATGGAAAACCCGCATATCTTCAATTTAACGAATCAGAACATACGGCTATAATAAAGTATTGCACCTTGTACATGTATCAGGTCTAAAGATTCTATAAAATAATCTTCGCATTCGCTTTTAAAATGTGTGTTTCTTTCAGGTCATGATCGGTCATGTTCGTGTTTGATACTAATGGTTTTACTCTTTTACACAAATCTGGCACAAGTGGATGTTGACATGGCATTTAAGAAACAATGTTGCTCAGTGAAGCGTGTATAGATTAATGTTATCAATGTATCATTGGAAAGCATATTACTTTTACTCTATGAAAGCAAAGCATCTTATTATACATCCATATCCAACAAAATTACAACCATTGTATTTATTACAGAAAAGAGCTCTTCGTATATGTTCATTTTCTTGGAGACAAGCCCATACTAAAGAATTATTTGTTAAATTTAATGTTCTCACTGTGTTTCAACTCAACTCTTACTACTGTTCAATATTACTTTTTAAACATAAGCAGAATATGCTCCATAAATCATTATCATCAATGCTCACTTCTAATACAACTGTTCATGACCATAATACAAGAAGCAGAAATAAATATCATCTATGGACTGTTAATAAAAATTACTCACTATTCTCTTTTAGACATCATGCTCCTGTTATCTGGAATAATCTGCCACTTGAAATAAAATCACTTAACTCAATGAATATCTTTAAAAGAAAACTCAAATCGTACTTAATCACAAGTGTGTGAAATTTTAAATTGTTGATTTTACTGTCTTGTATTGTCCTGTGGTGGGTTTGTGCGGTTATGTATTTTTAAAATAAATTATGTCATATTTTCATAATTGTTTATTCCTTTATAGTACTTTATTATCTTTTATTTTTTTAAATATTATATTGGATGTTCAATGAAACGTATTTTACCTTCATCAAGGGTGGTCGTCTCGACAAATCCACATGGTTTTTTATGGCCACCCAATTCCAATAATCTTATGTTGTTATCTGATGTATCACTTTATAGTTTTATAATTTTACCTTATTTTGTATTATTGATCGACTTATACTCTTATTCTGTCATGATTGTATTCTGTTTTGTATATTTTATTGGAATTGAATAAACTGAACTTGAACTTGAACTTGAACACCTATATTTATTCACAATATCTATTTGTTTTCGAGTTTCATCTTTTCTGGGACGCGGTTTATAGTTAATAATTTATAAACCGAGCATATTACTTTAGATTATCTCATATTTTACACTACATCCATATTCATTTTACCTAAAGTTTGGAAGATAAAATATTGACTTTTGTCTTTCGTTATTCGTTTGCCTTGTCTTGAAATACTTATATGACACGATGTCATGTATTGTATATAGTTTTAATGGAAAAAATGCATTTACTCATTGTATTCTATTTATTTAGGTTATGATTGTATATTATAGAATAAAATTAACTTGAAACTTAAAACAAGTAAATAAAGTCATAAACTGCCGTGTGTTTTGACACATTGACGTTACAATATTTGTTTTCGTTATCCACTAGTTCTAGTCGTATCTGAAGTATAAGCTCATTACTCGAGACCACAGACAGATATGCATATGCATATGTATATGTGTATGTGTATTTACATGTACATGTATAAGTAAGTATATGTATACAGGTATGTATATTTGTATCATGGACCCTATAAATACTTTACTACACAAACTGCGCTTTTATGTTGTAATCAAATATTTGTTGACGTCTCATCATTTCGTGAAGCCCTAACTATTATTATACAATGAAGTTTGAACAAAGTCTCTTGGTAATAAAAATGAGATTCTATAAAACACAAAAAGAACAAACCGCCACTGATTCTAGTCATTAATATGATTATTTTCGAATTGCTTGAATGTAAAGATGAAAAGTGCTCCGTCTTTTAAACACCATAAATCAACACCTTTAACAATGGTTTCAGTGCTCTTTGTGTGAAAATTAGTGCATGGAACGGCAAAAACCACAAACTCGAACATTCCTAAAGCTCCGATAGACTTATACAAACAATGACAAAAGAACGAAAACCCGATTTTTTTTTTCTTTCTGGGAGGGGGGGGGGGGGGGTATTCCCTTGCCCCCAACCAATCCCCATGTAGGTGTTCAGATGCAATCAGTGGTGCAACAAGGTGGTATGGAAAATTGAAATAAACAAATCCAATTTTTATATCCCCACTTCTTTCTCGCATATGAATCTAAATCGTCTGGAGCAATCCCTATCAAGCCAAGTACTATATTGACCCTGACACTTCATACGAAAACAGCTTACATTCTCATTGAACGAATCCTGGTTAAAACTGCTATATGTAAGACTTGATCCGTCTAGCCACCTTGCCTCACTGAGACTCGAACCGGTCAGCCCGATCCAGTAGTTATTAAGGTTCAAGTCACTGAGGTACTGAACACTCCTCACGATGAAGTCCTCCTCCTCTTGCGACTCGATAAAGACCAGATGGGATCCGTATTGGGAACAAGCTGAAACCGCAGACGAATGAGTCATCTCCGAAGTGCTGAAATTGTAGAACGACCCGCCGAATTCACAATCCACCGGGGATGAGCATGCTGAAAAGATGAAAATAAAATATGTAAATTACTCAATTTTAAGAAAGTAGACAAAAATAATTAGTTGGGTAGAATCTGAAATACTTAAAGAAAAATAGATAATGATGATGGTGATGACGAAAATAATAATAATAATAAAAGTCGATGCAAAGACATGAACAAAATTACAGCTATAAAAATCAATACCTACAGGAACTGTGCTCACCATCGCAGATAGCGATGGTATTTCATACAGTTATTTTTGTTTTTATGAATGAAACATAGGGGAGGAGGAGGGAAGGGAAAGAGCGAGAGAAAGAGAGAGTGAGAGAGAGAGACAGACAGAGAGATAGAGAGAAGAGGAGAGTGGTAGTGGCAAGACCCATTATAATGATGATTAAATGCATGACGTCAATGTATTGTTTCTATTACTCAGAGTCAGATAAAGACTGAAAGAGTGGCAATAATAATAGGCATTTATAAAGCGCCGTCTATCTATACAATTATTACCCTGGCTTTATAGCCTAGCTGACATCACGGCGCTCTAGTATTTCAAGGAATTAATTCATACCAGGTTCCCATTTAACTCACCTGGGTCGAGTGTGGCAAATGGAGATTAATATCTTGCCAAAGGATATTAATGCCGTGTCGGGGATCGAACCACGACCTATGGATTTTAAGTCAGTGCTTAAACCACTCGACTGAGACACGTCTTCTACAAAGATGAAGAGAGAGCGAAAGAGGGATGGAGGGGAGTGGTCGGTGAATAGGGAGGGGAGAAAGAAGGAGAGAGAGAGAGAGAGAGAGAGAGAGAGAGAGGGGAGAGAGAGAGAGAGAGAGGGGGGGGGAGAGAGAGAGAAGGGGGTAGTGGCTAGACAAAATATAATGATGATCAAAAGCATGACATTATTTAATTGTTTCTCTTACTTACTGGAGGCGGTGGTTTCTTGCGATGTCGTTGTGTCTGACATCGTGGTCGTAGGGCTCGTCATCGGCTTGCTCGTCACGTCCACAGTCGATAATTCTGCTGACTCTGAAACGTTTGAGGGTTGTAACAAATAAAACCACACTTACAAAGCAATGACAACCTAAACATGATTATAGAAGGCCAAAACAGAGAAAATTCTGCTACATGACAACATATAAATTTTATCAGTCTATTTATTTCATGTGGTATTATTTGTGTTTGTAGATTTAGTGGTGCTTTGTCAAAGCCCAAGTAAATTTTTACCAAATAATTTATCTAAATGTGTTTGTTGTCATTAAACTCGTGGGCGAACGAATAAGACGGAAACCCTCCCCTTAAAAAAGATTTTAGCGACGCCCGTGGCAGGAAAGGGATAAAGAGAGAGAGATAGAGAGAGAGAGAGAGAGAGAAAGAGAGAGAGAGGGAGAGAGAGAGAGAGAGCGAAAGAAAGAGAGAGAGAGAGAGAACAAAAAAAGAGGGTGAAGTGGGAGAGAGAGGGGAAAGTTGTTTCTCTTACTGGAAATTGTGGTTTCTTGCGATGTCGTTGCCTCTGATCGTTCCGGCATCGTGGTCGAAGTGCTTGCCGCGGACTTGGTTTTCGCTTCCGTTGTCACCGACTCTGAACGGAATATTAAAAAAATATTAAAAGAGTGGGGGGAGAGCCGGAGCCAGTGAATGATATAGGGAAACAGACAGACACAGACAAAGAAAGTGCGAAGAGGGAGAAGAAGAACAACAACAGCAAGAACGTTGTCGTTAAACTTATAGGCAAAATATTATTTTTTCATTATTATTTATAAAAACTAATGGGCACTAGCTGCCCCCTCTTTAAAGTCTTCTAGCGACGCTCATGAAAGAAGGACAAAGAAAAATGAGACTATATATATATATATATATATACAAACAAAAAGAATTAGACGGTCACTTCCTCCTTTAAAAAAAGTGTTTTAGCGACGCCCGGATAGACCGAGAGAGAGAGAGAGAGAGAGAGAGAGAGAGAGAGAGAGAGAAGAGGTATACAGTTGCTAGACTCATTATGATAATGATCAAATGCATGACATAATTTCCATGATACTATTGCCAAGAAATACCAGAGGTAGTGGTGTTTTGGGAAGTCGTTGTGTATGAGCGTTCCGAAATCGTAGTCGTTATGTTCGCCGTAGGCTTGGTCGTCAGTTCCGTCGTTGACTGTATGATCACTGAAAATAACAGCAACAGACAAACATAGCTGAGGTAAATGACGATGTATAACATTATGTCCCTGCCGGCTGTCTTCAGGCGCTCTTAGTCAGGGAAGGGGGATACGATCAAGAGGGGGAGGGGGAGGAGGGGGGGGGGCTGATAGAAATCAGAGAAATACTTTTCCTGTGGGAATCCCAAAGAGGGCAGTGATGTACTTCATCATCATCATCTTCTTCTTCTTCTTTTTCTTCTTCTTCTTCTTCTTCTTCTTCTTCTTCTTCTTCTTCTTCTTCTTCTTCTTCTTCTTCTTCTCCTTCTTCTTCTTCTTCTTCTTCTCTTTCTTCTCCTTCTTCTTCTTCTTCTTCTTCTTCTTCTTCTTCTTCTTCTTCTTCAGTACCGGCCAGCGTCTTGTATTGTCGAACTGGTGTATGTACAATGTCCCCATGTCTGATAAGATACAGCAAAAATGCATATAAGTAAACAAATACCTGCGATTTTTTTTGTTTTGTTACACCCTGTGGAAAGTCTTTTCATGCTAATTGCTCATTAATTGGCCATTCATTAATTGCTCATTAATTGGCCAGATACGCCTATTATATTACACTTACTTTCATCGCAGTGTCTCCCTTGAAACCCACTTGAGCAGGTACAGTTGTAGCCTACCATAGTCTCCTCACACCAGCCGTTGTTACAGAGGTTTTCGTCACAATCTGTGAAATAAGAAATAAACGGGATCAAACTAATTATTTTATAAATAAGGCTTCCAAGTGGTACAATAAATCAGTTTATTTGATATTTTTAGCGTAGTACCCGGAAGACAGATCAATATAATTATGACAGATAATAATAATAATATTGTTTTTTTTTCTTTTTCGTGTGATACAAGAAAATATTGCTCTCGCTATTACAATATTGGACTCGTATGCGACTCATCGAATATTGTCATAGCGAAAGCAATCTATCGACGAGTCCAATATTTTAAACTCGCCAGCCGTTCCACCGATACCAAACGAAATACCAACCAATTAAATTATAAACCATCAATAATTAATACTCAAATCACCCAGCAGCCTGAAATTAATTATCAATGAATTTGCTGTTAATGGATTACCAGTCAAGTCTTCTCGCTCTTTTGAACAGCTTTCTGATTATACGATTGCTGCTACTCTTCGACTGGAACGATTCATTTTCACAATCTAAATAGTTGTGGTAGTAGTAGTAGTAGTAGTAGTAGTAGTAGTAGTAGTAGTAGTAGAAGTAGTAGTATTAGTAGTAGGAGTAGTAGTAGTAGTAGTAGTAGTAGTAGTAGTAGTAGTAGTAGTATTAGTAGTAGGAGCAGTAGTAGTAGTGGGGGTAGAGGTAGTAACAGGAGTTGTAGTAGTAGTAGTAGTAGTAGTAGTAGTAGTACCAGCAGTAGTAGTAGTAGTAGTAGTAGTAGTAGTAGTAGTAGTAGTAGTAGTAGTAATATCAGCAGTAGTAGTAGAAGAAGAAGTTAGGAGTTGATATCAAACTTTTATGATATCACTGAAGTTCGTGTTATCTGCATGTAGATTTATTAAACAAAGAAATGAATTTGACATAATGAGAACAAAAATTAATACAAAAATGAAACCTACACGGGATTCTGCATATTCTCTCCCCGCCTGGGATTCCTTCTTTACTCTTCCTTTGGTGGCACCCGCCGATGACAGAAGGGAAAGGGATGAGTTTGGGGATGCTCTGCACCATGCTGCCATCCTGGAGTCGCTTCATCTCACACTTGTGGAACATGGGCAAAGTGTAATTTAGGCCGTACCAGTCTGGACAAGTTGTCTTCGCCATCTTGGCGCTATCCGATAACACAGGCAAGGCTGTGAAGAATATATTAGAAAATTAATTGCTATTTTTTTTCTTCCTCTTCTTATGCCTCTTCTCCTCCTGCCTCACATCCTTTATTTATGTCCTTCTCTACCTCCCCCTTCATCTTGCTCCTCCTCCTCCCTCATTCCTCTCCTCCCCATTCCTCCCCTCCCCTACCCTAACCTACCCTACCCTCCCTTCCCCTTCCCCTTCCCCTCCTCCTCCTCCTCGTACTTTTCACCCTTGCCTTTCACCCCTTCCTGATCTTGAGGATGCAGGTTTTCTTAAAATATTTTAAAACATTTATTAGAGAGACTTTTTTCGAATGTGATTTTGTTTGTTTAAGATACCATGTTTATTAGGTCAGGTTTGAGGGCACAAATCCTAGTCAATGATTGTGTAATAGTGTCTGCCTAATTAGCTCTGTATACTCTGGCTGCTTGTTTTGACACACTCAGAAACAGGCAGATCTACGCTCTGCTCACTCCCATTTCGCTTTATTATAGTAATTTTGAAAGCCAACAATTTTCCAGCAATATTAAACAAATATTACGGATATGTCAAAAAAATACTTACCGAAGGCCAAGCAGGTTTCGATGCAAAACAGCAACTTCCAAAATACACCTATATTTTGGTCTTTAGCCTGTTTTTAGAAGAAAAATATTGATATTGTTCAAATCAGTAAGAACAAGAACAATAACAACAACTGAAAAAAACTGTGATGAGCATATTGATACGAATAATAATGGGAATACTGATAATGGTGATGATGATTTTTACGAAGGTATGTATAAGAGCAATTACCGTAACTTATACCACACATACATGTTTCACTAACATAACCTAATGGTTGAGAAACTTGTCAACGAGATTTTATAAATGTTTTCTTGGCCAATTTCTGAGTTTTCCAGCAAATTTAATAAAACGTTTATTTAATTTAGCGTAAACACTATTTTTGGTGGAGATTATCATTTACTTCAGGGGATCGGACAGGTTTTTTTTTAATTTCACATATTTACCTAGGGGGTAAACAGGTTTTTTAGACATGATATGCTGTCAAAGGTTGGTGGGTATCAACGTGTTCAGGGAACCTCCCTGCACAATTTCAAAGTGGACCATCTTGACATGTTCTGCTGGAAGAATAAGTGCGGCCATTTTCCAAAATTACTGTTGGACTCTTCTTTGAGATTACGTTTTAGAAGAACCCCATTTTACCATGTGTGAGATGTTATATGAAATGGAATTGCATTTCGTACAAGATGATAACGCATTTTATGAAAATTTCATTGATACTTGTCATCATATGTGTTCTTGCTTGCATTTGGATTGTGTTACCTTTGAATTACCAAAAACTACGAAACCAGCATTCGAGATAAACACCTTATGATCCCTCATTACAATAAGTTAAGGGACATCTATATAGAGGCCGAGCGCATTCAAAACGCATCACAAAAGGGCGCGCAATCAGGTATAGGCAGTGGCGGATCAAGGGGGGGGGGGCACCCCTGGGAAAAAAACGTGTAAAACACGTTAGTTTTACCCCTTTTTTTTAGATGGGCCCCCTCCCCTGGCGCTCAAGGGGGGGGGGGTGCGAATTTTCAAACTTTTGAGGGCAAATAAAAATAAAAAATTAGGGCTCACTACCATTAGTGTCACCGTCAATTATTTTCAGAGGGGTGGGGCTGTTTATTCCTAGGTCACATTTGCTCTACGGCTAGGATAGGTTCGCCGTATCAACCGTACGTGGGACGTACGTTGGCCTTGCGTTTTATATAATCAAGGGGGTGAAGCGGTAGCAAGAGTCTGGCCGCACGGTCGCCGTATGATACCCCTTCGGCCGCCTTGCGAGCATCTTGCAGCTATCTTGCGTCTGCCTAAGTATTTGTAAAAAAACCTACGGTCATCACTTCAAAAGCCGTACGGCAGCCGCAGGTTTTCTGTCTCCACAAATTTAAAAAAGCCGTGCGGCTACCCTAACATATGTGACCACTACCGTATGTCACCGTGGGAATGCTGCGGCAGCTCTATAAATGCTATTGGCCGTAGATATTTTTGACCGCATGACCGCGGCGGCAAATGTGACCTAGGCATTAGTGGATCGAAATTACTGGATAATTACGAACCCCCCCCCCCCCCCTCTAAAAAAAACGAAATGGAAGCTCTTATTATCAATAATGTGAAAGAATATGTTTTGACCAATACGTGATGATACAAATTTTGCCGGGAAACCGTCTGCTCATTGATATATTTGGTAAATTATTATATCTATCCGGACCGGATAGATATCGCGCACGTGTCCTGTAGTCCCATATACATCTTTCTGTGAATATTGCTTGTAACTTTTCCAATACTGGGCCAAATTTCTTATCATTTTGATGATTCCAGAACTTTGCAGTACACACCAATACTTATATGCTAGATGATCAACTTTTTCTGATCGATTTCACAACGTTTCGTTCACAATGCAATCGCATGACCATTACTGGTCTTTACCTTTAAAGGATAGATATTGATAGTATCTACCATTATTTTACGTTGTTATGCACGTTACGGTAGAAAAAAGCTGGTGGTAATGATACGCTGATTAAAAAACCCCAATACCATTATGCACTATCAGACAATTAAGTATCGACCTTCATCACATTACCTTGATGAATATTTTCGGCATGGATGATCTGAGTGACAATATGCATTTTGTCTCAGCTGATAAGGACCCCGACACGTATAACCGTTAATAGTACATCCCTTATTGATCTAATTCTTGTGTCAAATAATTTGAAATGACTTGAGAGTGGCACACATTCTATCGGTCTAAGTGATCATTTATTGCTTTACCTTGTATTGAAAGAAAAACCACCACCCTCTATATGTTCTGTGAGTACCTACCGTTCATTTAGAAACTTTAATGAAAATTCTTTAAAAAATGATGTTAAAGATATAAACTGGGATAATTTGTACTTAAAGGCAGGCTTTACTACTTCAGCCAGAAGGGATAAGACCACACAGCGAGCCAGCAAGGTCACTGTGACTGGTGGCTATCTCATTAACTCAGCTCTCATTTAACATAAGAAAAAGAGGATCAAGGGGGACCAACAGGCACCAATTGGGGAAGTTTTCTTTATAGAGGGAGCAAGTAGCTACAAGTAGGACAGTGTGCCTTTAAACAATCACAATGTTGAGTATATTTTCAAATGTAAATTCAAAGACATTTGAGATGTTCATGTACCGTATGCCACAGTAAGAAACGTTCTAGGGGATCACCTTGGATTACCAACGAATATCTATGTATCGCAAGAGATAGGAATTATTTTAAACGCAAATTTGATAAACACAGAACTACAGACTACTGGTAAAAGTTTAAAGAATTGAGAAATGGGACAAATGCACTGAACAATAAGTTAAAGAAACAATATAATAAGAATCTTTGCATTGAAAATGGTAATGATATGAAAAAATCCTGGAGAGTACTCAAAAATTTACTCCCAACGAAAGATGCCAATTCTGATTATTAAATTTTTGTAAATGACCAAATTATAGTAGACAAAGGAAAAGTAGCAGAATTGTTTAATGAAAGTTTCAATAATATTCAAAGCCAATTAACAGGAGCGAATGATTCTCATCTCAATATAAATGCATTGCACACATTACCGCAAAAAGCACATGAATTCAAATTTACAGAGATCGAGGAATGTTTTGTATTAAAAGAACAACTCAAGCTTGATGTTTGAAAAGCAGTTGGTATTGATGATCTTCCCCCAAAGCTATTTAAAATAGCTGCCCCACATAATTATGTTAGAGTCTTCTTGTTCAATTGTTCATTGTCAAAAGGATACGTTCCTCAGGAATTCAAAGTTGCTATTTAACCCCTATACATAAAGGTGAAAACAAAATGGAATTAACTAACTACCGACCTATTTCTATTCTCCTCACAATTTCAAAGATATGTGAGAAGGCTGTACACAATCAGATATATTTTTTTTTACTTATTACATTCTTTGTTAAGTGAACGGCAATCAGGTTTAGACCCGGGCATCCAACTCTAACTTGCTTGACCGAAATAGTCGAAGTATATACTTGACAATATGGACAAAGGTCTGGTCACTGGAGCCATTTTTCTTGACCTGAAAATGGCGTTAGACGTTATACCACATCCATTAGTTATTCAGAAAAATGTTATTGTATGGTATTGGGGGAGTTGAACTTAAGTGGTTCGAGTCATACCTATCCATTAGACAACAATGTGTATTCTTGCAAGGGACGAAGAGTAATTTTCTAACTGTGAAATCAGGAATTCACAAGGATCAATACTGGGGCCATTAATTTTTTTGCCTCTATGTGAATGATATTTGTAACCTGCAACTCCATTCTAAGACAAAGATTTCCTTATATACGGATGACACGGCAGTATTTCATCATAGAAAGGATTATACAGTTTGTGAATGCAATCTCCGAACAGACTTTCCAGTATCTACACATTTAGTACATTGTATTGTTTCGAAATGTATCATGTATATGCTTATATTGGAACGGACAAAAAGTAAAATGGCAATGAAATTAAATCATATTCATGGTGGCCATTTTCATATGATTGAAATAAAAACATAAAATACTTACCATTTTACAGATCAATCTTCAAGGGCTTCAAGCACGATGATAACCTGACGTCTTTCTCGGATAATAAAAATAACAAATCCGGAAGCGAAGAATAAAGTTGCTTGATTTACAGAGAGGCGGGAAATATTAACCGTAATATTCAAATTGTAAGCTATAGCGATCGATCAACGGAGATCAATTGAAATCGGAAAAGACATATGACTTGATATCTTCCTTCGACCAATTGTAAATGATAAATGATACTGTTGTTTCTTTTCTGCGGGCGGTAAGTTCGTATGAAAACGGGATCGATATTAACAGACAGATTAAAAAAGGCAGAGTGGATCGAAATTATGGGATAGCATTAAAATATATATTTTTATACCATCCACCATTTGTGTTGTTGAAATGCAAGTTACGATAGAAACAAGGTGATTAATTTGATAGGCGATATACAAGGCAATCAGACTATTAATTTGATATCGATCCTTATCACATTAACCTTCACGTTAATGCTCCCGCTTTGGTAGAATAATGGATAATAATAATAATAATAATAATAATAGGCATTTGTATAGCGCCGTCTATCTAGACAATGCTATTCCGAGGCGCACAAGAAAAGTAGAAAGAATGAGAAAGTTTGGACGAGAAAGTTCGGATGAGTGTCATAGTGCCAAGTACAGGTATTATTAAAAAAAGATAATATTTCAGCTTGGATTTAAAGGTCTCTAAGGAAGTTATGATTCTCAAATTAAATGGTAAATTATTCCAAAGACAAGGTGCTGCAGATGAAAAAGCCCCTTCACCACCGGCTACTCGTGTCTTTGGGATCTTAGGAAGATGCTGGTGTGATGATCTTAGACTACGAGCTGGTGTATAAGGCATAACAAGGTTTTGTAAATAGTTTGGTGCTAATCCGTTTACAGCCTTCCATGTGAGGAGAAGGATTTTGAATTATATGCGCTTGCGGATTGGCAACCAGTGCAGTTTTTTGAGAACAGGAGAAATTTGATCATATTTAGATGTCCCTGATAAAACCCTGGCAGCTGCATTCGGAGCACGTTGAAGTTCGTCAAGATTGCGTGAAGTAATATTGAAAAGAAGAGCATTGCCAATATCTAATCGAGATAAAACAAATGCATGTATAAGCAAAGCAGCAGACTTATGGTCAATGACTTTTCGAATGCTATTAACATTATGGATGTTATAATAGTATACACTGATTGACAGATTTATTTCACGTGGGCATCCATGCACGTGTTGATGTCAAATATAGCACCGAGATTTCGAACTGATGGAGCAGCCCGAATCTGGGAGTTACCAATCTGTATATTACGGTCCTTGATCAAATGATGTTGCGACTTAGAAGTAACTATAAGCAAGTCTGTTTTTATTATACTCTCATTTAATTTCAACCTTTTTATGAGCATCCATGACCTCATATCTTCTATAGTAGCCTGTAGACGATGCCTGACAGAAATTTCACTTGCAGGGTCGGATGGGTCGGAGGAAAGGTACAATAATCTGGCACCGTTTCGTTCCGAAAGTTGGTTCTTTCAAAGGTTCGTTTATTCGAATTTTCAAAATGACTACTTTGAACCGAGGTTTGCAATTATTAAAATTAAAAGTTATCTCTTCGTTTCGAAAGAGAGAGCCCTATATTTCCTCTTTCGACTTATATCATCATTTGAAATGACGAGCATTCGGAATTATGAACTTATAAATTATTTATCTTTCTGATTTAGAAATCTTCGGATTCAAGTGCGGAAGAAGAAAACATTCAGAAACGAAAATGGGCTATTCAATTCCCACGCCCACCCCTTCGGAGCAAAACACTTAGCTTTCGGAACAATGAACACACAGGTAAAAAAAGGGTTTGGGTGTTCGTAATTATTCTTCCTCATACAAAGGACATACGAGTACCCCTGGCCGCGCCCAAACTGGGAAGACAAATAGCCAGTATGACATTGGTTGTCTTTGTGAAAGTTTTATTTACCATTTTGAAAGATGCAGTATCTACATTTAGCGTAGTTTATTATCTCATCGCCATATACAGGAATGTTGACCCTAAAATGGACATCCTTTGCCATTTTAAAACAGCCATAGCTCTGTAATTTGCGGGTCAAATTCTTTGACTTTGACACATTTAGAACAGTTATTTCAAATATATTTTACAAGAAGGAGATTAAACTTAAGTAAAATTACATTTGGGTGATACATGGATTGGTAAGAATCTGCGAGTTGTAAACGATATTTACCGTTTTTAATGAGAAAGATGCAGTAGCCAGCATAATTAATAATCTCATCGCCATATTTGAACATAAAGAAAGAAATGATGCTCGTACCAGGAAAAATCAAATTTATTTCCTCTGGAACAATCAAAGAAATAGAGGAGTGTGCGAAGAAAGCCACGAGATCCAAGATCCATCTCAAATGTTGTTGTTGATACTTTGCATATGTTTCTTATCAACCTACTCATTTTAATTAGACGCAGGTAGACTTGGTGCACTAGAACTGATAAAGAAATTCACTGAACTTGATCGAGAGAAGCTGATTAACTGGTCACTTTTGGAAGGGTTTCTCTCCTCTCAGATGCAGGTACTTGCTGTTTAGTCTGTATTGGCCTTGAGTTTAAAGCTTTGAAGTGGCCATTAAAGAGTGGATCTGAACAAACTCAAGCTTTTGGGGGCAAAAATCTACACTGCAAAAATAGTACCAGTGAGAGCTGCGGGATGCAAAGGTGAATAAGATTCCCCTAATTTGAGATGAAATTTATTCACTGACTTGTGCATGTATAGTGCCGATAATCGAACGCTTATCTATATGTAATTTAGTCACGGACTCGTGGTGTACTGTCATTTAGACATCAAATTCTACTTGAGACTGTAACGTTCATGCCCAGACGTTTCAATTATCGTCGTTATTATTTACCATTTCTTGCCATATTTGAAGTGCGCATTTACAGTTCAAGCTTTGTAATATCAAGTAGATATTATATATGACCCGTGCAGTACTACAAAGATAGCTGCTAATAATGAGTATTATTATTATACATATACTGAGTTGTATGACTCTAAAATAATGTTGTTCTTTGTAATATGTGGAATACACTGGACACTTTCATGTAATTGTTTATTTCGATCCCCGACACGGCACTAATGTCCTTTGGCAAGACGTTAATCTACATTTGCCACTCTCCACCCAGGTGTTCAATGGGTACCCGGTAGGATGCGAAACTTAATGTGCTTAGAGTACGTTTATGCTCAGTTTTCAAGGCAGAATGAGCGATTTGAAACGCTCATCGTAATCGCAGTTCCACGGTGTACTGTTTATGCTCACTACTTTGGCTCCTCCAGGCAATTCTGGCTGGGTGACCTTGCAGCTGGATTCGCAAACCTGCACTGCGCATGCTACGTAGACCCACTAGAGGTCAGTGCGTTGACCCCATTTAAACGCGTTTATGCTTCCCCAGAATCGCCGATCGTAAACGCACCTTTTTGTGAGTTTACGATCGCCGTTTTTCGGTGAATCTACAAAAATGAGAAAGGACGCAACCGTGTTTTTAACTAAACGCGTAACAGTTGCCTCATTCTGGCCAGAAAAAGCTGAGCATAAACGTACCCTAAGATGAGCAAGTGTGCGTTTGTCAAAATGACGCCTGGTTGGAAAGCTCCCTAGGCAGTGGAGAATCTGCATGCATTGTGTGCGGGCAAACGTGAATCCGACGACCGGGGTAATAATGTGTTCTGTGCCTAGAAACAAAGTATTAGACGCATTATGAATGTGAGCTATTATTATTATTATGTATATGTACTCTAAATATGCCTACTCGCCGTACTTTTGTATTTCTTGGGTATTAACATCGACACTTATATTTTATATGTGGTATGTGTTTAATTACGCTGTAACGGCTAGATCAATGCGTTATTTTTGTTTAATGGTAATTGAAGAAGAAGAATGTAGTTCTTGAATCTTCAACCAAAAGATGTCTACCTTGATGCTCTGTAAAACGGTGCTCTGTAAAACGAGGGGACACCATTATATGAGTATTTTGAGAGTTATTTTTTTAGTTATTTTGTATAATCAATTGCTTCCAACTATTTAATTATTTGCTAACAAATGTAAGAATAACAAAGGTAAATAGATTTGTTAACGAAATTTTGGGTGCCATACAATCTGCCAGATTTTAACTTATTTTGTTTGCAAGATGTTTTATTCATATTCTATTACTTTGCTCTTTTATGTGATTATGTGGATTCATGTTAGTCAAAGCGTGCATTATTTACATTTACCTCCTTTGTATGGTAACAAGTTGCAAAAAACAGCTTGATAAAATCATTATTGATTTCTCTTTTGGAGTCAATCGGGTGTGCGGAAAGGGTGTGTGTGGGGGAAAGGGTGAGAGACAATGTGTGAGTGAGTTAGTGCGTCTGTGCGTGTGGGGTTCGTGTATTGTGCGCGTTAGTGTGTGTGTGTGTGTGTGTGACAATAATTCAAACTTTACTACATGACAGGTGGCTAAACATAAATATACAATGACTGTCTATGTCACAGTCCAAACCAGAAATGTGCCTTGAACGTAACAGACTACACTTGATTGTGATTAAATAATTTGAGAATATATCATTTTATGTGAATTATCTTGAATATTAACAACAACAAACAATATTCATATCATTAAACTATCATTGATATTCGATAAGTAAAGAGTCAGTAAAATAATCAATCAAACTATGTACAATACTTAGTTGAAATTAGAGGAGTTTGAAGTGGTGTATGATTGCACTCCTCTGTAAACAATCGAATAGCCCAATGAGAGTCATGAATATTCATACCTTTGCTTTTTGGATAGGAAACGTACGGTTGGAAGAGTTGTCAGATATTGCCATAATTAACCAACCAGAACTGATCTATAATAATTCATGTTTGATATTTTTCGTATGATTGACCTACATGTATATCCTTACCTGATCCTTACACTCACGTGGCAATTTTTGACTCGTCACACTTGCGTTATAATGGCAATATATAGCTGGTGATCTATCTTGACGAAGCTGGGTTTCCAATTAAAGACCTTGACCCGAGCAGAAAATTATATAGACAAATTACATACCTACGGACTCGTGAATATTTACTGAATATGAAAATGCAAACTTCTCGAGATTCCACGGCCTCTGAAAGAAGTATTTATCATCCGAAACCCCGGATTCACGGATTTGAGAGGGGCACCCCGGAGATTTAGTTTCGGCTGCGCTAGCCGGTGGCCGTTTCTACCCGTTTCTGATGACGTCATAACGTGTAGGTTATTTGGCCACTCGGTATAGCAGCTGGTTCTTCGCATGGTGGTCGGTATGTGAAGTTTTCTTCTCTCTTTTTTTGTTGTTGTAAATATCAATGTCGAAGCTGTATTTGGACATTTTACGATTAGAATGTTGACATTTTATATCTGTATTAATTTCACGCTACGTAATATGGAATATCAACCCCAAATTTCCACTAAATTAGATTGAAACGAATCATTTGCCCGCGCTGCTGGCTGCCTGCCTCGGTCTGCGATTGCACAACTTTCAGCAATCTATCGCTGAGCCTCGCGAGAGCACTCGGGCCGCGGCCGGCCCGGCCTGACTTGCCGCGCCGTGTCATGCTGGTGGTCGTGGAATATTTCTCGAACAAAACTAATTTTCGCTCGCTTTTATCGCACAGATAGCCTTTCCTTTTGCATGGTTTACCAGCATTAAATCAAAGAATTATTTAGATCTACATTGTTTTATTGTCTAGAATATAGTCTGTAAACAATGAAAAATAAGAAGAAGATGAAATGGAGATTTTGAAGAAGAATTGGGCCTAAAAGAAAAGAAAAAGAAAACTAGGTAGTTGGTAGAATCTAGGCCTTGGACTCGTGCCGCCCAGTGGCAGTGCACTGCAGTACAGTGAAGCCAGGAACTAAATTATTTTGAATTGATGTCAGAAATCACATGGGTGCCTCTTCTTGATACTTTCTCGTGATGAAAACACTGTTTTTATTCAAATCAAAATGGTCTAGATCTAGTGTTGTTACCAGGGATGATTATTAACACAAAATCATCGGTCATTTGTTGTTGACTTTGCTTTTTTTTTTTATCCGACTACAGATTAACTTTGCTTTTTTTTTTCTATGAAACTAAGTTTAACTAACTTTTGTCTAACTTTAATAGCAATGTTAATGTTATAGATCATTTATTATTTTGCCATTTTATCTTGATCTTGCTTATTGTCTCTGCCACATCTCTCTTCTGAAAGTCTTATATGGTTAAATTTGACAGTTTTATTTTGTCAAGGCAGCTTTGAAAAGAAGATCTTACAATTAGAGATGAGTTTTTAAATCATTGCAATATTTCATTGCTAATTCTAAATGGGAAGACCACAAGTCTATTGCCAAAAATTTTAAATTTGTGTACAAGATCTATAAATCATGAGGTTATTTTTGTCAAAATTTCAAACATATTTTGTGAAAAATGAAACCTGAAAATGATAAATTTTGCATTACAAAACAAAAGTTGATAAAGAATAAGGAATCACAGGATTCGTACTAATTTTTATCTTGCCCGACTTTATAAGTCTAGATGTAAATGTACATGTAGATCTTTGACATATTTATATTCATTTTAATCTTCTATCAATTGTAATATTGGTGTATTGTTTTCTTTTTATAGATTGCAGTTATCAGCATGTCAAAACGGAGTAACACAGATGAGGAAGGTGAGCCCAGCAAGAAGCCGAAGCCTGTTGGGGGAAACCGGTGTGTCTTGTATGGGTGCAGCAACACTATTCATGATGGCTTTGCCATACATGAACTACCGAAGGAAGGATCCATCAGGCGAGCATGGGTGAAGTTCATTCAACTGAAGTTAAAAGGGTTCGATGCCCGAGAAAGGGTCCATGTCCATGTCTGCAGTGGTCATTTTGAGCGAGACCAGTATGATTCGTCTCAAGTCTTGAAGTTTAAGTATGGCTTCAGGAAAATTACGCCGCGCCTTCTACCAAATGCCATTCCCCGTCGGCAGCAGGCTGTTCAACCCTTTACAGATCATTGGTTCCTCAAACCAACAACGACAACATCATCAACGTCAACAGTGTCATCAACAATGATTTCACCAACAGTGTCATCACCAATGATTTCATCACCAACAACGTCAACACCAATAACGTCTACGCTAACAGTAACAACGTGCTTGAGCTCGACTAGAACCAGAACTGTCCATTCTACAAAGATAGCAGTGTCCTCTCTAGACAGCCAGAAGAAACGTGTGGGTAAACAAGGAGGCCATGCCCATAATCAACCAATTACTTTTGCCGATGCAAGCACGTGTACATCACCAACAATGCCAACTACCAGTGGAAACAGACGTCGAGTGTCTGTGCTCAGTCTGAAGAAGGTATGTGTAACACAGATGTATACCATTATGCCTACATGTACATGCGCAATATTATTTTTTTTGTCTTGTCATATGTTTTAAATTATAAATATCGATTTCATTGCAACTTTTGGCTTCATTTTACTCTAATAGCTCTCCTTTATTGGATAAGCAGTTTTAGCACTTCTCTTATTTTCCAATATCAAAAATCAATTCACTTCACAAACAGATTTTGTATAATTGGCTTTATATCCAAATGTTCCAGTTTGAATATCCGGTACTATTACTCAAACATGAAAATTGATACCGAATTTAATACTCATTATGCACTTCATAAGAACTACAAATTATAGTTCCCAAAACATCCTTTAGCACCTTTCAAACAGAGCCATCCACCCAATGAAAACAAAAATTGCATTAAAAATATTATGACTTACTATTATTCTTCCATGATTGCAGGAGGTTCAAAGGATAACTGAGGAATACGCTCGTAAGGAAGAGGAAGAAGCAGCACAACAAGCAGCAGAAGAAGCAGCTAGGAGGGACCGAGAAAACAATAAAGCTATCCAGGCATCTCCCACGGTGAGTAAATAACCTAATATCATGTCGCAAATATTGTGCAATAAACAAGAACAACAAGTTGTGGCAACATTTTCTGTACCTGTAAAGATCAATAGAATACAATGTATTTGAGGCAAATTAAATAAAAAATGATGTTGAACCAGCACCAAAATATTGTTGATCAGTCTTATTTGGGAGAAATTTCTTTGCTGTCAGAATCCCATGCTATTGCTCACAAGAATTTCATTGCATTGCAGTGTCAGTGGGACATATGAGGTTTTGTCAAGTATAAATGAGGTCTATTGAAAGTGTTTATGATGTATCAGACTTCTAATTCTCAATTCATCGTTAGACAAGTTGCTTGTCTGACATACACGCAGTAACCAACTGCTGTCAACATTTGTGACTATTCACATAGTTCTCAGCTGACCCACATGATATGTATTTAAAACTTTTTTTTAAGCTTATTTTATTTTTAATTTGCTTTCATTCTTTGTGATTTTTATCACAAATGCAAATTCATTCCTCAGATGATTGATAAGCAGTTTCAAAAAAGACCTAAAACTCGAACCTGTGGAATACAAGTTAAACCTGTGAAGCCTGTCAAACCTGTCAAGCCTGTCAAGCCTTTACAAAAAGAGAAAGGTGAGTGAAGTACAGTATGATATGTGTATTTACAATATTTGTGTTATAACATAATGTATTTATAGATTGCGGAACAAAAAAGGAGAAAAATGTAACTAATGTACCTTGTATTCTCTTTCATGAATTATGTCACATTATCGAAATTGATAAATGAATAAATGTTAATTTAAAATTTACTATGATTGGGTATTTCTGCACTCGTGTCACGACGGAAGACCACAAGTCTATTGCCAAAATGTTAAATTTGTGCACAAGATCTATAAATCATGAGGTTATTTTTGTCAAAATTTCAAACATATTTTGTGAAAAATGAAACCTGAAAATTATAAGTTTTGCATTATAAAGCAAAAGTTGATAAAGAATAAGGAATCACAGGAGAGAAGGTTCCTACATCAAGTGTGCCCTAATAGGTCCTAAGTTCCTTTGGGTCCCCCAAAATAGAAAAGGCAAAATCTATATAGATCTGTGGTTTAGATCCCCTAACAAAATATGGCAAGAACCCTAATTTTCAAATCTTGTATCAATATGTTGTTTTTCTTGAAAAAGGAGTACAGATTACACTTTCTTCTAGCTTGGAGAAGGCAGAGAGACAAGTTTCGATGAGGACATCAGCAACCCAAACTGAGGACACTGGTGCAGAACAGGAGACTTTTGATGAGCCAGAAGATGAACATGAAGAACCTGAAGAACCCGATGACAAGCGGAAAGATCCAGATTATGAACCCGAAAATGAATTGGAGGATGAAGCTAATGAAGAAGTTGAGAACATGTAAGTATTGATCCATTATTTTTATAAGATGATATTTATCAAGTACATATATCTGGAAATTACTCTTTAATTTTTTATGTTAACATCTTTGATTGATGGAAATAAATGAAGATTAACCATTAAGCCTCATATTTTTGGAAGTTAATTTGCACACTTTCAAAGTAGCAAGGGCTGTTCGTTATATACATTTAGGGATGTAGCTTTTACCCATTTCTATTATGAAAATAGTAGTGAAACTTACAATGTATGTGGATGTCTTGTTTGTTTCATACAGGAAAATACCATCCGATATAATTGATCAGCCCAAGTATATTGTTTTTGAGGATCAGCTTTTGGAGCTCTTCAAAAAATGCAGGCATTGCCACCTCCCCTGCTCTTCAGTAGTTCATCACCCACCGACATTTGGCAGTAGAGTCAAAGTGATCTCCACATGTGACGAATGTGACGGGAAATTTGAATGGTCATCCCAGCCATCAGTGGGAAATTTGTATGCTGGCAACATACTTTTGTCATCTGCAATTTTATTTGCTGGTGCGAGCCCAACAAAGGTTCTCAAAACTCACAAACACATGAACTTAATATCAATTTCGACAACAACATTCAACGAACACCAGTCTAGATATCTTCAGCCAGCAATAGTGAAAGAATACAGGAGGACCCAGGCAGAGACATTTGACGAGATCAGAGCGAGTGAAGCGGGCCTCATCCTTGGAGGGGATGGGAGGAGTGACTCACCTGGGCATTCTGCCAAGTACGGCTCGTACACGATGATGGACCTGAAGAGCAACAAGGTCATTGATGTCCAGCTTGTGCAAGTGAGTGATTTAGCAGAAATGTTTTAATGTATGTAGTGTAAAGGTTAAAACCACAGAGGTCATCATATGCCTGAAATTGGACATATCGTGTAGTAACTACGTACATAATAGAAAAGTTTTTGCCATGCATATTGTGATCATTACTCATTTAGGTTTCCTTTTTCTTCATTATAAGTTAAATTTTGCAGACGTAATTATATGGAATCCGCCTGTCACTAACTCCAGTGTGTTTTTTAACAGATCTGTTGCAACCATGAATGTATACTTCCTTTATTATACTGTATTACAGAGAACCTTGTACTTTTCTAAGGTTATTTACCATTATTTTATTCTTTTCCTTTATAGTGTACAGAGGTTAAGAACTCAAATGCAATGGAGCTAGAGGGACTCCGGAGGGGCCTGCGGATACTTGACGATGCTGGTGTGATTGTACAAGGCATAGTGACAGATCGTCACATGCAGATAGCGAAGTTTCTCCGTGAGACGTACCAACAAATTGATCACCGATATGATGTCTGGCACATTGCGAAAGGTAATTATTATATATATACTGAATTAATTCCAGCAAATGTATCTTATATACATGTTGGCTGAAATTGATATTGTAGTTATGACTACTTTTGCAGGTTTAAATTTGCCTATATTTCCACTTTTGTGTATAGTAATTATTGAATTATGATATATTTTCTAAATTTAGAACACTCCAAGTAGCTCCTTGATATGTCACATATTGAATTGTCAATTGATCTCTTTTAGCTAATTCTTGCTCCTTTTTTTTTGTTTCTGCCTGTATATAATAGGGTTAAAGAAGAAGCTAAAAGCATTGGCCAAGATGAAGGACTGTGGATTGGTTCAAGATTGGTTGAGGGCCTTGGTAAACCATGTATACTGGACTGCCTCTTCTACTCCGGATGGAGATAAGGATGTCATGAAAGCCAAGTATAGAGGGCTATGAACCACATCAGAAATCTTCACACAGATGAAAACCCAGAGTACACTGCTTGTGAACATGGTGATGACTATCCAGAGCGAGAATGGTTGCAGTCAGGTAAGCTACTTATGTATGATCTTTAAATAACAATTTACTTCAGTGGAAATAAAACAGTTAACCCTTCACTGGTGCCTCAAGTTGTTCTTTTTGTTTGGATGTGGGTAAAATCCTTATTTATATGCATACGGTGTACATTTTTCACCCTCATTTACTTTGAAGATGTTTGTCAAAATGCGAGCAAAATATTTACATTTATTTTAATAATGTACATTCAAGTTTAATTTAGTTCAATTTTGATCATGACATTCATATTTTTTTTTTTGCAATTTTCTAAATGATTAATATTCATTGTGGAATGAAAAAATAGTTTTGGCGAAGGGATGAGATGCTTGGAAATGCCGAGATCATGATTGCTAACTATTTAAATGAACTCTCCTTCACCTTTACCGCATATATTATATTCCCAATCTTATTACAGGTACAAAGGTGTACGACAAGCTTCGAGAGGAATGGCTGAGGACCAGACTGGTGAACGGCATTGGGATGATGTCCCCACATGCCCAAACCAGCAAGGTTGAATCATTCCACAACATCCTCCTTCACTTTTGCCCCAAGTTGCTTGTATACTCATATCAAGGGATGAAGTGCAGGTAAATTAGGCAATTAATTCATCAACATTATGCTCCCCTAATATAAATTTAACAAGAACGTCACAGAGGGCAGTGTTGTTTCTTCTTCTTCTTCTTTTGAATTTGATTTTATTGGTTTTATGTTTTAAAGTTATTATTTTCTTTTTGTTATAGCCAGGTTCTTTCTATTTCATATTTTGTTGGTTTTTTTTAATTTTTTTTATTTATTATTTGTAACACATGCTTTTTACACTAACTCTTGCCTTCACTTATTGGAGAGTAGGTAACGAGTTTATGATGATAGACATTACATTACCAAAAAGATAAAAACAACTGTCACAAGTATGTTATTCATGTGACCTTTATTTTTAACTTCACTCTTTTCAGATTATATTTGGCTGTCCTACATTGGAACGAAAATTGTGATAGAGCCCAGGCTGTTGATGCCGAAGGGAACCCAGTGTACAGGTTGAAGTATCCACGCTCGAAGGAAGGAGGCCACACAGTAGAGAGTGTGCTGACAGCTGGCACATGTGGTAAGTAGCCACATGTCTAGTGAATGATATCAATATTCAACAAAAGAGCTCAATTATATATAGAAATCTTTTATTACTTCATGATCAATAGAATTCAAATTAGTAGATTCTTGTGGCCTATATGCCCTTAATTTAATCTGTTGATTAAATTGATAATTATAAACATGTATTGGGTTACTTTCTGCAAATGTGTAATATTGAATAGCAAGCAGAAACAGGCATATATGTCAGTCCCCAAGTCAGTGAACTACCTATTCAGCAAAGAACATGTGCATGCCATTGGTATTTGATTGGTCATCCACCTACAAATAGTGTGTAAAATTAGGTA
The DNA here is from genome assembly GCF_000002235.5 of Strongylocentrotus purpuratus. Taxonomy (NCBI): domain Eukaryota; kingdom Metazoa; phylum Echinodermata; class Echinoidea; order Camarodonta; family Strongylocentrotidae; genus Strongylocentrotus; species Strongylocentrotus purpuratus. Next base: position 28,528,365 of record NW_022145598.1, read on the forward strand.
ATTCAATATTTGTGAGAAAAAGAGTTTTCTCTTATGTTCTTATTTTTCTCTTTTCCTTTTTTCCTCTTATCAAAGTGTATTTTTTTAACACCGTATAGATGAATTTTCAAGGTATAGTTTTGGATTTTATCTTGTAGGTTATGTGAAAGCCCTGATGAGAGTTGTCGTAGAACTGGTGGAAAACAGGGAGCAGCTCAGAGACAACATGGAGGAGCTACAGCCTCAACCAGCACGGAGTGCCTCTCATCATCACCCCGACAATGGAGAAGCCGTGCAAGCTTTTGAACAACATCATCGCTTTGGCGATAGAAACTAGTTCTTTTGGTGATAGAAACTATGATGAATGTGTCAGCTACCCGAACATTAACCACTGATTGTTTTATTTCAGTACAATACATGTTTTTCATAGACCCTAAATTATGTTTATGCCAGTATAATTATGGAGAGTAACATGGAAGTACTCTATGCAAGTGAGTAGTGGATTCCGATTCTATGTGAGTGTAAAGCACTATAAACTTGTCTGTAAGCTTGTACATACTTACACAAGCCAAAGTCCATGGTACACATCAATAGTCATTGGTTTTAATAGGTAAAATACTTATTAAATTTGTAAAACTTACATTTTTAGTTCAATTAAAAACAATTTCTGAAGCATATGCACTAGATTTCCATAAACACTAAGTAAATCACTGTTGATCATGAATTTGGCACCAAATATAATCTGATTTTTCTCACAGTCCTTCATCTTGGCCAATGCTTTTTGCTTCTTATTTGCAAAAAATAAAAAAATGCATTTTTTTTCTTCATCTAAACTGTTCTTATTCAAGAACCATTTGATGTATTGCACCAGATATGACTTTATTTTTTGTTTTTGATTTTTTCCCTTTTCTGCCGAGGTGAATTGTGTTATTCATTTTCAAAGTTAGTAGTTTTAAAGATCATGCCATATTATCACAGAAGAGGAAACATTGTGATGATACTTCATCGCATCCATACTTTTTTTCCTAACAGCGGTTTCCTGTTTGTCCTAAAACCTGGTTATAAAAGATTGAAAAATAATCATCCTTGCAGATATAATAAAAATAGTCATCTATTCTGTAAACTTTACATAAAATAAGGATGAATGTAATGTACATGTTGCATCAAAGTTTTTGTTCCAATGGTGCATCATTTTGAAATATATTGCACAAACAGAGAAGAAAATGATTGGGGGGAAAAACCGTCAATGGGATGTTCTGAGAATATTTTGAGCAAAGGTAAACAAAAATTCATCTAAAGGAACACAAATCTTGTTTGTTTATTTCTATTATAGGTGTCTTGTAGGAAGCTTCATAATTTACAGATAATAATAATAATAATAATAATAATGTAACTTATATCGCGCCAAATCCACTCTGTGGAGTGCTCAAGGCGCGTGTAAACAGGAAAAAAGATCAAGACTTGAAAAGAAATGTTTTGAGATGAGTTTTGAAAGAATCAGAGGATAAACATTTTTTGATGTCTTCAGGAAGGCCATTCCATAATTTAGGACTAGAGTATGCAAAAGATCTTTCCCCCCACGTTTTGGTAATTTTGGGGGTTACAAGAAAATTGGAAGTGGATGAGCGTAGAGGTCTTGCAGGAGTGTAGTTTTGGATTAGAGAGATAAGGTATTGAGGAGCAGAGCCGTGAACGCAATGAAAGGTGAGCAACAAAATTTTGAAAACAATGCGATCTTTTACTGGGAGCCAGTGTAGCGACTGCAAAACTGGGGAAATGTGGGTACGCTTGGTGGTCAGAGAAACAATACGAGCTGCAGCGTTTTGAAGCTTCTGAAGCTTGGACACTAGATTCTGGGGTAGATTGATTAGGAGGGCATTGGCAAAATCAAGACGGGAGGAAATCAGAGCATGAACTAATTTTTGGAAAGATGGAAATTGCTGTGAAAATGAGAGTGAGATAGAGAATGTGAAGGAAGAAGAGGGGTAAAGATAGATACCAATAGGGATAGAGTGAGAGATGTGAATGTGATGGATGGAAGAGGAGAAAGAGAGATTGTGAAAGAGTGAGAGATGGGAATGTGATGGATGGAAGAGGAGAAAGAGAGATTGTGAGAGATGGGAATGTGGAGGGTGGAGGAGGAAAAGAGAGGCAGAGGGAGAGAGTGAGAGATGGGAATGTGGAGGAAGAGGAGAAGGAGGGACAGAGTGAGAGATGGGAATGTGGAGGGTGGAAGAGGAGAAGGAGGGACAGAGTGAGAGATAGGAATGTGGAGGAGGAGAAAGAGAGGAGGGACAGAGTGAGAGATGGAAATATGGAAGAGGAAACAGAGAGAGGAAGTGGGATAGAGAGATGGGAATGTGGAGGGTGGAAGAGGAGAAAGAGAGAGGAAGAGGGACAGAGTGGGAGATAGGGTTAAGGTTTATCCTTTTTGGGAGGATAGATTTGATGCAAAATAAAGGATTTCCTGGATTTATTACGATGCTTACCATTTATCACACATTTGAAATTTCGTCAACCGCAATTCCCTTCTCTTACTCTCATTATTTCTCTGTCTATCTTTGTTGTGTCCATGCTGTTATTTCTCTTTCTCTCAATTTCGTTTTCTCTTTCAATTTCATTTTCTCTTTCTCTCCCCTTTTCTGACTCGGCAGGTTGACTGTATATGAAATGCTCAAATTATTAAAACAAATTACATTGCAGGGTGTATAACAAAAAAGAAGGAACAAGGCATGTTGTTTTTTTTTTTTTTTTTTGTTGCTTGTTTATATAGATTTCAACATTCTTCCTCATAAGAAATCGTTGCTTGATCACAGTTTTGCAAAAGTTCGAATATCAGCTCTTGGAAATTAGAATCAAATGTCGAGATCAAAGTTCATAGCAACCATACCATCATGAGAAGTTCAAACAATAGTATTTGTGATGAATATGAAGATGAAAGCCGATGATCACAAATAACGTACAGAAGATGGCTGACAATCACATAGAAGATGACAGTCATTCAAAGTTCGCAAGACAATAGTTGATTTTACATCCTCATCTCAACCGACGCAGGATGGTCCCTTTGTACTGACCACGTCCATCAGGATACGCTTCCATTATTGAGGCATGGACACATGCTGGCAGTTGCACCCTGATGTCCTTCCCGAGCCAGCCCCAACACCATCTCACGACTTTCCTGTAGGCCACATACCTGTATTTTCTGTAAAATAAAAAGCAATAAAAAAATTTCATTATTTTTCTTAGGATAGATGATTTGATGTCAAAATATTAATTCTTTATTAATTAATTCAGGAAAATAAAAATGATTAAAAAAAACTAAAATGACCAAGGGTTAGTCATTGTTTGTCGGGCGGTGGGGGGCAACATTCAAAATCGCATATAAAGTTTGTGTTTCATAACTACAGATTATTGGGGGGGGGGGGGGTAACATGCTAAAACTCACAAATCGGTGGTCATTCTTGCCTATTTGTATACATTTCCTGAAAAAGTGCCCCGAAGCACCTGCAGATAAGGCAGCTAGTACACCAGTGGTCACCAGGCAAGAATTTTGGTCAAAACTAGTAATTCATCTGGCGGTGACTCAATTCGTTTTGAAAAGTTTCACCCAATAAACTTTCAAAATCAATCCATTTATTTTTTTGCCCTTGCCAAAATGATGAAAAGGAGAAACATAACTTACTCATTGTTCCTGTCCCCAAATGCTTTGGCTGCTCGGCGCCACCTATCTGTGTACTCCATCCATCCGATGTATAATGTTGTCGCATTTAGGATGGCCGGCTCAAACTCCTCAGAATCCACCAGACAACTTGAACCCTGTCGATCAGCCTCTGCCTTGACCTCTGCAATTTCCTGACAACAGACACAATCACCTTCATTGAAAGATGGAGGCACACGACATCTTCCACATGTACACCTTGAAATACAGAAAGATTCAAACAAAAATCAATACACCTACTATAATTTTATAAATATTTTATTACAGCTTCCTGATAAATATAAAAATGACATCGTTCTCGTAGTCGTAGTATGGTAAGAGTGCCCAAGGCAGTGCCTATGTCTGCGCACCCACGTAAATGCGCGATATTTATAGAACAAAACATCAAACTGACACCAATTTTCAATCTTAACCTCAACAATTCATTTAGATACCAAAATTTGTGAAAATAATTGGGAAGATTAAAAATGAGTTTTAGCAAGTTTCATTTGCCACCCTGAAAATTTCAATCATTGTCAAAAAAGAAAAGTCTGAACAGGGGGTTGTCCCTGGTATGAAACTTCACTGTGCTTGATTGAATTGCGTGCAAAATAGTGAGTGCGCAGACATGGGCACTTTTCAGTTTTGCTACACAAAATGACGAGCCCGTCTGAAATTCGTTAAAAAAAATTGTTCTTGTGAATAATTTGTCGAGTTTTTTTGTTTCAGTAATCATTAGAATATGAAGAACGGAATAACAATGATGATTCTAAAAATAATATCTTACTGTGTAATGAAATCGAGGTCGAATTTTAGGTGCGCAGACATAGATCTAGAGAATCATTCTAACAAGTTAACTTTAGAATTAGACATGCCATTTATGACCGAGTCTAGAGATCTACGGTATTTGATTTCAATTTTTGGAGGGAATAAATATTTAGAATGCACAACAAATTCAATAAGCTTATAAGTCTTAATTACCAATCCTCGACATTTTCATGAAGCCGATTTGCGTTGTTGGCCCTTCCAGCATCGCCAACATTTTGCCCAGGTTCACCACGAGGTAAAGGCTCATACTCCCACTCGACGATACGCCCGTGTTCTCCGGCGTCTGCATCACTTGCATCGCTGTCGGTATCACTGCTGCTGCCACTGTCCGGACTGTCACTACTACCACTGACACTGTCATTTTCACCGCTTTCCCCGCAACTGCCATCCTCCTCACACTCAAATTCCATAACTAAATCATCTTGTGCATCTGCCCTGACGACTGGGGTAGCCATTCTCTTTAGAAAGACTTCTCAAAACTTCTCAAACTTCAATCGATAAAAAGCAGAAAGGATTCACGGTACCGTACCCTGCCCAGTTACCGCCCCCCTGTTACCAGTGGCTTATTAGACACAACGGCCGTCTTCCATCGCCCGAGTTTCTACGGTGCGCAATGAAGGCGTGCGACTAACTTGCCTATAGCAGCATACACGTTGTAAGGAACATGTGCACGAAATATGGTACACTGTCGATACGCGAATGACGTCACTGTGCAGCAGTCAGCTATGCGCTTATTTAGGTGTGAATCAACCTTTTTAAAAAACATCAAGTTCCTATTCAAAACGATCAGAAAAAAAATATGGTGGAAATTTTACTTTTGTTTAAAGAGATATGGAAGTTTAAATTCCTGATGTTTTACCTGAGCAAATTTCTTGCGAAAATTATTATTTATAAAAAAGTTATCGAGGCTTGAACTCGGCCATGTCGCCCTGTGATGCCCCTGCCCTATTTCCGCCCACTCAAACACACGCGCTAGTTCAGTGTATGTACCGTGCGTTGTTTATGCTCTAACAGAGAAAAGGTTATCTGCCCGTGGTTTTTTTAGTCTATTTGTGTGTTTTTAGGTCTGCGGTTGGTTTTTTGAAAGTGCACACTTCATTGTCTTTTTTCCATGATAAAACACTCGGTTTACTCCATAAAATCGCAACTCGAGAGTATGAAGAAGGTGAAGAATACACAAATACTATAAAACTACATTCGACCTATAAACAGTTTGTAAATTGGGAATTCACCCCCCCCCCCCCCGTATATGTTGACCTACATTTTGCAAATAAAAGAAAGATCATAAATGAGATAACATGGTCACCAGGCATAAAACTCTTTACTGGGATTACAGCCATGCAGTTGTCAAAATCTGCCAGACGGAATGTTGTTTCACTTTTTGATGAGCAATCATAACCGTGCTACTAAACTTAACATTTTGCAGGCTCACTTGCATGGTCTACAAAATAATCATTTAGAGGTGGCCATTCATTTTTTGTTGAGTTTACAACCAGAAAATAAAATTCAGTGTAAATTGAGTAGCTGTTTATTTATTGCCCTTTGAAGGTTCTAGGTCAATTACCCCTTGGGCATGTCACCCCGGCCAATTAGCGGTACAATAATTACCCCAAGGACGATTACCCCCCCCCCCCCCGAGGACAACCACCCCGAGGAAGTTACTCCCCCCCGAAAAATTACCCTCTAGGACAATTATTACCCCCCCCCCCCGTGGACAATTAAATCCCCAGAGGACAATTACCACCCCCTGAAATTAATGATCTCCCCCTAAAAATTACCCAACTAATTATCGAGGTTGACTTCCCCCTGTTCAGTATGAACAGGGGGTAGTCCTCGGGGCGGTTGTCCTTGGTTGTCCCAGGGGGGCATTGTCCTATATAGGGGTTAAGTTTCAGGGGGTGGGGGGGGGGACTCTTTTCCGGGGGTAGCTCGTCGAGGCACGGTAATTGTCCTTAGGGGTAATTATGTTTGGGGGTAGTTTTCCGGGGGGTAATGGTAGGCGAATAAGGTGGGAGGCTGAGATTGAACCCCCCCCCCCCCCCCCGAAGAATGTTGCAATGATGTTTGGCCGTTCGTTCGATCGAGCAACCGACAATTTCTGGTAACAATGTGGTAATGTGATAATCATGCAGTTAAATTTTGTGACAAAATTATATATGATTGATTAATGTTGCAAAAAATGCTTGAAGTTCGGTTCTCCAAAAGTGATCCCGATGACAACTAAGTCCGGCTTTTAAAAAAGTTGCCAGGTTTGGTAGATTTGCAAAAAGTTTGTATTTATGTTCTATGTCGCTGAAGCTTGTGTCGCCTTTCAATCCAGCGTCGTGGCTTTGTAGCGAAAAGAGTGCTTGTTTCTGATACGATACAGGATGCAGGCAGAGGATTGATGTATTAGTTTTTGTTTTAATTAATTTAGTTTAATTTATTCCCTCAATTTTCTTCGATTACACCCCTCCTTTCCCCGATTTTTCTTTTAGTCTCCCTCTTCACTTTTACATCCTTTTTCTTAGTGCTTCTATACATTAGGCTATAATATCTTTTTTCAAATGTTTGTGTGTTATATATTTTTGCCAACACGGACCATGACATTTTCGCTGCTATCAAATTTCCGTCAGCTGACTGTGAATAAAATAAATGTTGTTTTATGTGAAATAAACCTATATGAATGGCTATCGAAAGAGTAGTATAAAACTATAAATGATACATTTCACAAGGGCCTATACGCCTGTCAGCCTTTCAAATGGCTAGGGTAATTCTTATATACGTTGTTAGTTTGCTAAAGTTTTATGGCGAATAAAAGGTGAACATTTTTTTATCTCTATCCATCACATTAATATCTCTCGGCAATAAAATGAATGAATATTGAATGAATAAATAAATAGATGAATTATGTAGAAGATGTGGGGGAGGGGGTATAGTGCCAAATTTAGAGAAGGGCAATACATTGCAGGACATGATTTGAGTTGTTCTCGGTAATGTCAACAAAATACTTATACAATAGCTTTCAACCCTCTTTGGATGTTGAAGTGGCAAAAACGTGACTGGTGACCCCCCCCCCCCCCTACCACCACTCCTTTTGCATTAATTATTATACTACATTATTTTGCAAAAAAAAAAACACTGACTTTCTATGGAAGTGAATCGACAACTTCGTTTTTAAGATCATTTCGGAAAGTTTTGTCTTTCAAGTTGGCTATAATTATTATTGAATGCATTATCAAAATATAATACTGCATAATTTAGAACAAGTGGAAAACAAAAAACACAACAACTTGAAGTCTTAAACAAATAATCAAAAAGGAAACCACATTTGCGTTATAGACCTATATACCCTAAAATTGTAATGATGATGATTTAGACGATGTCGGCGATGATGATAATTCTAATGACAATATTGCTAGATGCTTTTTCCAACCAATTATTATGCCTAAAAATATACGCTAATTTATTTTTGAATCAAGATTTGAGAGATGTCGAGAATAGTTTGCATTTAAAAATAAATAAAAATGAAGCACCATTACTTTCTTTTACAATATGTTCACTTTGATAGTGGTTATAGTTTTTTTTTAAATTAAATTCTTTCACCCTAGTGGTTAATTTAAAAATGATTAGCGATATGTTAAGTGACTTTAGTCAGATTTGTCTGATTACCATTATTAAAACATTAAAGACAAGTCACAGGATTTTCCCGGAAAGGCAGTTACAGAATTTTCCCAGATCAGAAAGTGGTGAATAACAGTGAACAGACATTATTAGTAGGCCTACAGAGGCAAAAGAAGAAATAAAGAAAGAAATATCAATTATCAAAATATCATGTAGATCAAATTCTACTGGGAAGCAATTTTATTTGGCCTAACGTTTACCCGAGATGTCTCCCTTTTCTATACTTTTGATGCGCGTCCACCATCGGGACGAATTAGGGCAGGTCTAGGCGGAAATAGGCAAGGAAAATGCCTCACGCAGACGGCGCACTACGGACAATTGCTTACGATTTCAGGCATAAGAATGGCATGGTTGGATTCGCTAGAATTTCGGCTACAAATTGATATACATTAGCGCCTGTATAATTCATTTTCAGAAAAGTTATCTAAGAAAAACTGCCTATCGGGCGGATACCGGGCAGGGTACGGTACTGTAGCTGCTGCTGCTCCTATAGTATTAAATACAACCCACTGATCTCTACGGAAAAATCATGTTGTTGTTGTTGTTGTTTTAGTTTTAAGGGCGTGTGTCATTCAATTATGAATATTTACGAATCTTCTGATTCTTGTCCTAAAATCATATATAATTGATGGTTTTTAAAACGGTATCATTTGAATTTCCATTTCCAAGCATTATTTTGAACTGTCCCGAAATTGTTTTCCTTTCTTGAAATCAGACTACAGCCCCAGCCTATTCTTTTCTTATGCATGGGGATATTGAAAGGCCTTGTCCTCTCAGACAAGGATAAATAGCTTATTCAGTATGCTACCTTTAGAGACAATACTTTAAAATAATGCTGTCATTGTTGCAATGTCAGGAATGCTATTATTACCTCTTTGGTAATCCACGTATTTGCCAAAAGTATTCGCTCAATGAAGGAGGGTCGGATTTGTTTTCTTCAATTCATTAATTGATGCCATATCTGAAAGAGCTGAGTAGTTTGTTACGTAACTATTCAAAAATTGCAGGTGCAAGCTATTGAAAAGCCAAGCTTACTTTATTCATTGGTGCCCTTTTATAGAATTCGTAGCGTATACTAAATTAATAGACCCGTGTTCTATTCATCATGCTATGTCAGGGCAGTAACCTATTGTCATATCACTTTAAGTTAAAGTCAGTAGTTTGCAGAATAAATGAAAATAACATAAAACATCCCTAATATATCAGTAACTGAAAGAAAAAATTAGGGGCAATCTTGACAACATCGGACTACAAAAATAATAATAAATATGCCTCCCGAAAGCGTGAAATCAGTAAATCGGCATATTTTGTAAAGTCATTAACATGCAGAAAGTGTTAACAACAAACGAACCAGAGAATGGCACTGAGGCAAAGTGGTCTTGTGGATAAGACTGATCGCATCACAATGTAATGTATCCGGTTCGACTCCCAGCTTCTCCTTTATTTTTTTTATTATTATTTTTCTTCACCCCATGATACTGACTTTCCATCTCTTTTTTAAAGGGGTCACCCCCCACCTTCTAAACAAAGGAGTAAATAACATGTGATACTCTTTTCTTTTTTTTTAAGGGCGACTTTTTGAATTACTTAGTCGTTAGAATACATCTTTTGCTACATCTACAACAATAAGTATCAATATGAAAAAATACATAGAGATTGGCAGTGTGACACATTTAATTTAGTCTAGTGGATAGGCAATTGCCTGGTAACTGGAAGGTATCGGGTTCGACACACAGCAAGTGCTTTAAAAAAAAAAATCTTTGTAATAGAAAAACTTATGTTAAACCCCTTTTTTTTTTTATCTCACTCAAAGTCCATACTTATTGCTATTCTTTTAATTGATTGATACAATTTTTTTTTTTTTTTTTTTTTTTGGGGGGGGGGGGGCCGGGGGGGGGGGTAGCTGGCGGTCGGTAGCGGTAGCCACAGAGCCATGTTCATTTTTAAAACAAGATTCAAGAGCCTCTTATTGCCAGGTCAACAACGTTTTTTTACATTTTCAATCCTAATTTCCTCGTTTAAATCACTCTCTACTGTCCCGTACTATCCTTTTCCAGTCTGTATACAACTTATTTGTAGCATGCATGCAATGAACGGTGTTTTACTCCTCCTATAAATTTAATAAAAGCGCCCTAATCTTGCACGAGGTGAGACAAAGGGCCTTTTACATTTGAAAGCATTCACCCCACCTCGCCTGTATACCCGAGCAAAATTAAATAGTGCTCAACAATAAAAAACCCCAGTCTTGGGTCAAGAGGTCTATATTTGTTTGTTTATTTAGTTATTTGTTTTAATTGACAGTGTACTATTACATATCAGGTATATTAGATACTCTGTTTTAAATACAATCAATTAGACTGTCGAGCAATGAATTATCTTCTGATTCTTGTCCTAAAATCATATCTAATTACTGGTTTTTAAAACGGTATCATTTGAATTTCCATTTCCCAGCATTATTTTGAACTGTCCCGAAATTGTTTTCCTTTCTTGAAATCAGACTACAGCCCCAGCCTATTCTTTTCTTATGCATGGGGATATTGAAAGGCCTTGTCCTCTCAGACAAGGATAAATAGCTTATTCAGCAGGCTACCTTTAGGGACAATACTTTAAAATAATGCTGTCATTGTTGCAATGTCAGGAATGCTATTATTACCTCTTTGGTAATCCACGTATTTGCCAAAAGTATTCGCTCAATGAAGGGAGGGTCGGATTTTTTTTCTTCAATTCATTAATTGATGCCATGTCTGAAAGAGCTGAGTAGTTTGTTACGTAACTATTCAAAAATTGCAGGTGCAAGCTATTGAAAAGCCAAGCTTCCTTTATTCATTGGTGCCCTTTTATAGAATTCGTAGCGTATACTAAATTGAATAGACCCGTGTTCTATTCATTATGCAATGTCAGGGCAGTAACCTATTGTCATATCACTTTAAGTTAAAGTCAGTAGTTTGCAGAATAAATGAAAATAACATAAAACCTCCCTAATATATCAGTAACTGAAAGAAAAAAATTAGGGGCAATCTTGACAACATCGGACTACAAAAAAATATAAATATGCCTAAAGCGTGAATCAGTAAATCGGCATATAAAATGAATAAGCTATAATACAGCTAAATCAGCTAGCTCAATAGCTATGCAATAGTAAATAGCTATATCAGCTAGCTGGCAATCGAGCTAGCAATCAGCTATATCGACAGCTAGCTGGCAATCGACAGCTAGCATCGACAGCTAGCAATCGACAGCTAGCTGGTGCAGCTATCGACAGCTAGTGGCAATCGACAGCTAGCTGGCAATCGACAGCGTAGCTGGCGGCGGTAGCGGGTAGCCCCAAAGCCATGTCCATTTAAAAACTGCATTCAAGAGCCTCTTATTGCTAGGTTTACAACGTTGTTTTACATTTGCAATTATAATTTCCTAGTTTTATTCACTCTCTACAGTCCCGTACTATCCCTTTTTCAGTCTGTAAACAACTTTGCAACACGAAAACAATGATGAACAGGGTTTTACTTCTCGTATAAATTTATTAGAAGTGCCCTATGTCATTTTGCACGAAGTGATACAAAGGGCCTTTCAAATTTAAGTCTATTGAAAGCATTCCCCCACCTAGCCTGTATGACCGAGCAGAATCATTTAGTGCTCAACAATAAAAATCCACAGTCTTGGCTAAAGAGGTCCATTATTTGTTTGTTTATTTAGTTATTTTATTTAATTGACATTGTACAGTACTATTAAATATCAGGTATATTGGATGCTCTGTTTTAAATACAGTCAAGATTGCCGAGCAATGAATTACATCCTGCTTCTTGTCCTCAAACCATATCTTTCTGGTTTTTAAAACGGTATCATTTGAATTTCCATTTCCAAGCATTATTTTGAACTGTCCCGAAATTGGTTTCCTTTCTTGAAATCAGACTACAGCCCCAGTCTAAAGTGCTTGTCCTCCCAGACAAGGACAAAGAGCCTCTTCGGTAGGTTTAGGGACAATGCATCAAAATAACGCGGTCATTGTTGCAATGTCAGGAATGCTATTATTACCTCCTCTTTGGTAATCCTCGCATTTGACCAAACAAAAGTCACTCAATGAAGGGAGGGTCAGGTTTGTTTTCAATTCACTAATATTATTGATGCCATGTCAGAAAGAGCTGAGTAGTTTGTTACGTAACTATTCAAAAATTGCAGGTGCAAGCTATTGAAAACAGAATCGAATAGCCAAGCTTCCCTATTCATTGGTGCCCTGTTATAGAATTCGTAGCATATACTGAATTGAATAGACCCGTGTTCTATTCATTATACTATGTGAGGGCAGTGGCCTCTTGTCATATCACTTTAAGTTTAAGTCAGCAGTTTGCAAATAAATGAAATAAACATAAAACCTCACTATTATATCAGTAATATCAGTAACTGAAAGAAAAAAAATACGGGCAATCTTGACAACATCGGACTACAAAAATGATGATAATAATGCATCCCGAAAGCGTCAAATCAGTAAATCGGCACATTTTGTAAAGTCATTAGCATGCAGAAAGTGTTAACAACAAAAAGCGAACCAGTTATCACGGTGAGGCAAAATGGTCTTGTGGATAAAAGTGATCACTTCACAATGCAATGTACTCGGTTCGAGTCTCAGTTTCTCCTTTATATAAACCCATGTTATTTTTTTTTCTTCACTCCATAATATTGACTTGTCATCTCTTTTTTAAAGGGGACACCCCCCCCCCCTCAACAAAGAAAAAATAGCATGTAATACTCTTTCTTTAACAAGCGACTCTCTGAATTAGTCAGAAAACATCTTTTGCTACATCTACAACAATTAGTGTAAGTATGAAGAATACATGAAGATTAGCAATGTGACACTTTAGTCTAGTGGGTAGGCAATCGTCTGATAACTGGAAGGTATCGGGTTCGACCCCCAGCTGTTGCGTTTTTTTCTTTTGCTACATCTACAACAATAAGTATAAGTATGAAAAAAAAACATGGAGATTAGCAATGTGACACTTTAGTCTAGTGGGTAGGCAATCGCCTGGTAACTGGAAGGTATCGGGTTCGACCCCCAGCTGTTGCGTTTTTTTTTTTTGCTACATCTACAACAATAAGTATAAGTATGAAAAAAAAACATGGAGATTAGCAATGTGACACTTTAGTCTAGTGGGTAGGCAATCGCCTGGTAACTGGAAGGTATCGGGTTCGACACCCAGCTGTTGCTTTTTTTTTAATCTTTGAAAAAGAAAAACTGATGTCAAACCCATTTTGATCTCACTCAAAGTCCATATTTATTGCTATTCTCTTAATTGATCTATACAATGAGCTTGCAATTAACTTGTAAGCAAGGTAAAGTATTATATTTACGAAGTACAAGAAGGACAGGAATCCTGTTTTATCTATTTATCAAACATTATTACATTCAATACTTTTTCAGTCCCAATAGAGAGAGAGAGAGAGAGAGAGAGAAAGAGAAAGAGAGCCAGAAAGAGACAAGTGAAGAGAACCCAATACACCTCATCAGTGTAATAAAGTCTGATGATCTTAATCTACATACTTACTTCAAATATTTTGCCGGGCAGATATTATTATTTATAAAAACAAACCAATTTTGGAGTTTTATAATAAATATTATTGTTGTTGTTGTTGTTGATGTAAAACAATGAGAAAATAGGGACCTTTTGCGGGGGGGGGGGGAGCAATGTAGAAAAAAACTACAGGGGAGCCTTGGGATTTTTATTTGGGGGGGGGGGTGGGTATCGGCGCGGATTCAGGATTTCTTAGGGGGGCCCAAACTTGAAATCAATTTGAAATTTAATGTGCTGAAATAAAAAAAAATCGCCGGCTAGCGGCAATCGAAGTAGGGGGGGGGAATCAGGGGGGGGGGGGGGGGGACAGTAGCTTGGCAATTTGGACAGATAGCTGGCAATCGACAGCTAGCCTGGAATCGACAGCTAGCTGGCAATCGACAGCTAGCTGGCAATCGACAGCTAGCTGGCAATCGACAGCTAGCTGGCAATCGACAGCTAGCTGGCAATCGACAGCTAGCTGGCAATCGACAGCTAGCTCTGGCAATCGACAGCTAGCTGGCAATCGACAGCTAGCTGGCAATCGACAGCTAGCTGGCAATCGACAGCTAGCTGGCAATCGACAGCTAGCTGGCAATCGACAGCTAGCTGGCAATCGACAGCTAGCTGGCAATCGACAGCTAGCTGGCAATCGACAGCTAGCTGGCAATCGACAGCTAGCTGGCAATCGACAGCGTAGCCTGGCGGCGGTAGCGGGTAGCCCCAAAGCCATGTCCATTTAAAAACTGCATTCAAGAGCCTCTTATTGCTAGGTTTACAACGTTGTTTTACATTTGCAATTATAATTTCCTAGTTTTATTCACTCTCTACAGTCCCGTACTATCCCTTTTTCAGTCTGTAAACAACTTTGCAACACGAAAACAATGATGAACAGGGTTTTACTTCTCGTATAAATTTATTAGAAGTGCCCTATGTCATTTTGCACGAAGTGATACAAAGGGCCTTTCAAATTTAAGTCTATTGAAAGCATTCCCCCACCTAGCCTGTATGACCGAGCAGAATCATTTAGTGCTCAACAATAAAAATCCACAGTCTTGGCTAAAGAGGTCCATTATTTGTTTGTTTATTTAGTTATTTTATTTAATTGACATTGTACAGTACTATTAAATATCAGGTATATTGGATGCTCTGTTTTTAATACAGTCAAGATTGCCGAGCAATGAATTACATCCTGCTTCTTGTCCTCAAACCATATCTTTCTGGTTTTTAAAACGGTATCATTTGAATTTCCATTTCCAAGCATTATTTTGAACTGTCCCGAAATTGGTTTCCTTTCTTGAAATCAGACTACAGCCCCAGTCTAAAGTGCTTGTCCTCCCAGACAAGGACAAAGAGCCTCTTCGGTAGGTTTAGGGACAATGCATCAAAATAACGCGGTCATTGTTGCAATGTCAGGAATGCTATTATTACCTCCTCTTTGGTAATCCTCGCATTTGACCAAACAAAAGTCACTCAATGAAGGGAGGGTCAGGTTTGTTTTCAATTCACTAATATTATTGATGCCATGTCAGAAAGAGCTGAGTAGTTTGTTACGTAACTATTCAAAATTGCAGGTGCAAGCTATTGAAAACAGAATCGAATAGCCAAGCTTCCCTATTCATTGGTGCCCTGTTATAGAATTCGTAGCATATACTGAATTGAATAGACCCGTGTTCTATTCATTATACTATGTGAGGGCAGTGGCCTCTTGTCATATCACTTTAAGTTTAAGTCAGCAGTTTGCAAATTAAATGAAATAAACATAAAACCTCACTATTATATCAGTAATATCAGTAACTGAAAGAAAAAAAATACGGGCAATCTTGACAACATCGGACTACAAAAATGATGATAATAATGCATCCCGAAAGCGTCAAATCAGTAAATCGGCACATTTTGTAAAGTCATTAGCATGCAGAAAGTGTTAACAACAAAAAGCGAACCAGTTATCACGGTGAGGCAAAATGGTCTTGTGGATAAAAGTGATCACTTCACAATGCAATGTACTCGGTTCGAGTCTCAGTTTCTCCTTTATATAAAACCATGTTATTTTTTTTTCTTCACTCCATAATATTGACTTGTCATCTCTTTTTTAAAGGGGACACCCCCCCCCCCCCCTCAACAAAGAAAAAATAGCATGTAATACTCTTTCTTTAACAAGCGACTCTCTGAATTAGTCAGAAAACATCTTTTGCTACATCTACAACAATTAGTGTAAGTATGAAGAATACATGAAGATTAGCAATGTGACACTTTAGTCTAGTGGGTAGGCAATCGTCTGATAACTGGAAGGTATCGGGTTCGACCCCCAGCTGTTGCGTTTTTTTTCTTTTGCTACATCTACAACAATAAGTATAAGTATGAAAAAAAAAACATGGAGATTAGCAATGTGACACTTTAGTCTAGTGGGTAGGCAATCGCCTGGTAACTGGAAGGTATCGGGTTCGACCCCCAGCTGTTGCGTTTTTTTCTTTTGCTACATCTACAACAATAAGTATAAGTATGAAAAAAAAAAACATGGAGATTAGCAATGTGACACTTTAGTCTAGTGGGTAGGCAATCGCCTGGTAACTGGAAGGTATCGGGTTCGACACCCAGCTGTTGCTTTTTTTTTAATCTTTGAAAAAGAAAAACTGATGTCAAACCCATTTTGATCTCACTCAAAGTCCATATTTATTGCTATTCTCTTAATTGATCTATACAATGAGCTTGCAATAACTTGTAAGCAAGGTAAAGTATTATATTTACGAAGTACAAGAAGGACAGGAATCCTGTTTTATCTATTTATCAAACATTATTACATTCAAACTTTTTCAGTCCCAATGAGAGAGAGAGAGAGAGAGAAAGAAAGAGAAAGAGAGCCAGAAAGAGACAAGTGAAGAGAACCCAATACACCTCATCAGTGTAATAAAGTCTGATGATCTTAATCTACATACTTACTTCAAATATTTTGCCGGGCAGATATTATTATTTATAAAAAACAAACCAATTTTGGAGTTTTATAATAAATATTATTGTTGTTGTTGTTGTTGATGTAAAACAATGAGAAAATAGGGACCTTTTGCGGGGGGGGGGGGAGCAATGTAGAAAAAACTACAGGGGAGCCTGGGATTTTTTATTTGGGGGGGGGGGGGGTATCGGCGCGGATTCAGGATTTCTTAGGGGGGCCCAAACTTGAAATCAATTTGAAATTTAATGTGCTGAAATAAAAAAAAATCGACAGATGTAGCTGGCAATCGACAGCTAGGGGGCAATCGACAGCTAGTCGGCAAATGAACAGCTAGCTGGGCAATCGACAGTAGCTGGCAATCGACAGCTAGCTGGCAATCGACAGCTAGCTGGCAATCGACAGCTAGCTGGCAATCGACAGCTAGCTGGCAATCGACAGCTAGCTGGCAATCGACAGCTAGCTGGCAATCGACAGCTAGCTGGCAATCGACAGCTAGCTGGCAATCGACAGCTAGCTGGCAATCGACAGCTAGCTGGCAATCGACAGCTAGCTGGCAATCGACAGCGTAGCCTGGCGGCGGTAGCGGGTAGCCCCAAAGCCATGTCCATTTAAAAACTGCATTCAAGAGCCTCTTATTGCTAGGTTTACAACGTTGTTTTACATTTGCAATTATAATTTCCTAGTTTTATTCACTCTCTACAGTCCCGTACTATCTCCTTTTTCAGTCTGTAAACAACTTTGCAACACGAAAACAATGATGAACAGGGTTTTACTTCTCGTATAAATTTATTAGAAGTGCCCATGTCATTTTGCACGAAGTGATACAAAGGGCCTTTCAAATTTAAGTCTATGAAAGCATTCCACCTAGCCTGTATGACGAGCAGAATCATTTAGTGCTCACAATAAAAATCCACAGTCTTGGCTAAAAGAG